>NC_089908.1:2327500-2627500 GCF_040182565.1 Anser cygnoides
TCTGTTCATGCAGGAGAAAAGGCAAAGGGTGTGTGTAAACATCTTCTGTCAGCTTTTGCGAAATTAGGAGTTCCAAGAATGATTAAAAGAGATAATGGGCCAAGATATGGGGCCCATGCAACCCACTTTGTTTTTCAACAGTGGGGTATTCAACATCTGGCGGGTATACCTCATTCTCCCTACGGGTCAAGCAATTATTGAACAGGCCCATGGTACCCTAAAAGCTACGCTCCTAAAGGAAAAAAGGGGGAATAGGGGTGTGACCCCCAGGAAAAGATAGCTAAAGCATGCTATCTTGTTAAATTTTTACATCGATGGACAGAGGAAGGTCCTTGCATCTGTCCATGCAGGAGAAAAGGCTCCAGACAGAGCTGGGAGACAGACAGATCCGGGAGGCAGATCTGGGAGATAATCAGTTAAAGAAAGGGCACAAGTCATGGTAAAAAATTAAAGCACCAGTCATTGGGAAGGGCCCTACACTCTAATAACTTGGGGCCGAGGTTGCGCTTGTGTTTTAACAGGAGCCGGTCCTAGATGGGTGTCAGCACGATGGGTCCGTCCGGCCATCTCATCATCTGCTTTAACATGATCACAGCACTCTCCTCCGCGGTTTGGACTCCAGCTCAGCCAAAAAACAACGTATGGGAGGGTCCCGCTGGCATATGCAGGACGCACAAACAAGGACTCCAGGGGCTGGAGGAGCAGCCAAAGCGCCCCCCCCGCCCCCCCCCGGCTGGGCAGCACTCGGTGCCTGCCTCTCCCAGGGATGTGGTTACAAAGTTTGTTAAAGATAGAATTAGTATGCCTGGTAGTTTTTCTCTGTGTTTTAGTTTGTGTTAATCGTGCTTTTTTATGTTAATAAAGAAGGGGGAGATGTGGGAGTGTGGCCATGGGGGTCGAAAAGCCCCATGGTTGGCGATAACATCGGACTCTTAAGGATGAGACCATCAGGAATGTAAAGAGTTGAGAGGGAACAAAGAAGGGTGATTCAGGAGGCGCCTTGTTGTCTCGGGTTGCTTGTTCTCCAGCCGTTAAGGCATGGGAGTTGCTGGGTGTTTGCTGTTGCCGGGCAAAGTTGTTGACCAACGAATAGTTAGTGGAAAAGTACTGCTGTGGGGCGAATGGTATAATAAGGGGGCCTGTCCTCGAGAAATGATAATGAAGTTATGTCCTTACTCTGAGAGATGAAGTTAGGCCCTCAGTAAGAGAGAGCTGAAGTTATGTCATCAATAAAGGAGTAGCAGCTACTGATCCTAAAAGAACCCTGGTGTCCGTGTGGTCATTATGTCGCAAATGGCGCCCAAAGAGGGACATGAGGAAAACAAACAGGGACATGAAGAACAGGAACAGGGACAGGCTAGCAGAACAGGGACCAGGACAGGACAGGGACACTGATCGCCTCAGGAATGAAGATAGGTTTGGCCAAACTCAGCAAACCGCTCAAAGAAGCTCGTCCTGAAAGTCGCTGGAAAGAAGCGCACCGGAGCTGGAAAGAAGCTCGTCCTGAAAGTCGCTGGAAATAGGCGCACCCGATCTGGAAGGAAGCTCAAGGTGAGAGAAGCGGACCCGCGCACACAACTGCCCCTCACTGGCCGAAGGTAAGCAGTTGCGCGCTATGGGGAATCATATGTCCTTAGAAACACAAAATGTCCTGGTAACCTTACAGCTTATTCCCTTTATTACGAATCGGACGGTTTACGATCCTGAAACATGGGACCAAATTGAGGTCAAGGTGTGGGACTCTGCTACTAAAAACGACAAGGTTGCGGCGGGATTGCTCAGCACCTGGCGAGCAGTCTCTGAGGCCTTAAAGAGCCATGTGGGACCACAATCGGAAACGTGTGGTTTGCCAGACAGTGAGGGAGCTGCGGGCTCGTTTACTGATCCGCCTGCTACGCCATCGGCCCCCCCGCCGCTACTGCCATCGCAGGCCTTTGCTGTTACGCCCCGTGGTGACCCGAACGTTCCTTTTGATCCAGGCCCTATAGGCCCTGAAAAGGAGACGGATCGGTTTCCCTTCGATCCGGGAGGAATAGGATACATAGGGCCCGAAGGCCAAGTTGCTTAACAGCTTAAAGCGAGACATATTGTTCCCACGACTAGCCCTGGAACTCTCCGGGGTTTGTAATCAAGAAAAGGAATGGAAAATGGAGACTGCTATATGACCTGAGAAAACTTAATGAAGTCATGGAAGATATGGGAGCACTTCGACCAGGATTACCATCTCCAACTATGCTCCCCCACTCATGGACATTAATAGCAATAGACTTAAAGGATTGTTTGCTAAACCCTTGCCAGAATTTGGAAAACTTTGCTATGTTTATGTTTCAACTGATACCTTTTCTGTTTGTATTTTTGCATCTGTTCATGCAGGAGAAAAGGCAAAGGGTGTGTGTAAACATCTTCTGTCAGCTTTTGCGAAATTAGGAGTTCCAAGAATGATTAAAAGAGATAATGGGCCAAGATATGGGGCCCATGCAACCCACTTTGTTTTTCAACAGTGGGGTATTCAACATCTGGCGGGTATACCTCATTCTCCCTACGGGTCAAGCAATTATTGAACAGGCCCATGGTACCCTAAAAGCTACGCTCCTAAAGGAAAAAAGGGGGAATAGGGGTGTGACCCCCAGGAAAAGATAGCTAAAGCATGCTATCTTGTTAAATTTTTACATCGATGGACAGAGGAAGGTCCTTGCATCTGTCCATGCAGGAGAAAAGGCTCCAGACAGAGCTGGGAGACAGACAGATCCGGGAGGCAGATCTGGGAGATAATCAGTTAAAGAAAGGGCACAAGTCATGGTAAAAAATTAAAGCACCAGTCATTGGGAAGGGCCCTACACTCTAATAACTTGGGGCCGAGGTTGCGCTTGTGTTTTAACAGGAGCCGGTCCTAGATGGGTGTCAGCACGATGGGTCCGTCCGGCCATCTCATCATCTGCTTTAACATGATCACAGCACTCTCCTCCGCGGTTTGGACTCCAGCTCAGCCAAAAAACAACGTATGGGAGGGTCCCGCTGGCATATGCAGGACGCACAAACAAGGACTCCAGGGGCTGGAGGAGCAGCCAAAGCGCCCCCCCCCCCCCCCCCCCCCGGCTGGGCAGCACTCGGTGCCTGCCTCTCCCAGGGATGTGGTTACAAAGTTTGTTAAAGATAGAATTAGTATGCCTGGTAGTTTTTCTCTGTGTGTTTTAGTTTGTGTTAATCGTGCTTTTTTATGTTAATAAAGAAGGGGGAGATGTGGGAGTGTGGCCATGGGGGTCGAAAAGCCCCATGGTTGGCGATAACATCGGACTCTTAAGGATGAGACCATCAGGAATGTAAAGAGTTGAGAGGGAACAAAGAAGGGTGATTCAGGAGGCGCCTTGTTGTCTCGGGTTGCTTGTTCTCCAGCCGTTAAGGCATGGGAGTTGCTGGGTGTTTGCTGTTGCCGGGCAAAGTTGTTGACCAACGAATAGTTAGTGGAAAAGTACTGCTGTGGGGCGAATGGTATAATAAGGGGGCCTGTCCTCGAGAAATGATAATGAAGTTATGTCCTTACTCTGAGAGATGAAGTTAGGCCCTCAGTAAGAGAGAGCTGAAGTTATGTCATCAATAAAGGAGTAGCAGCTACTGATCCTAAAAGAACCCTGGTGTCCGTGTGGTCATTATGTCGCAAATGGCGCCCAAAGAGGGACATGAGGAAAACAAACAGGGACATGAAGAACAGGAACAGGGACAGGCTAGCAGAACAGGGACCAGGACAGGACAGGGACACTGATCGCCTCAGGAATGAAGATAGGTTTGGCCAAACTCAGCAAACCGCTCAAAGAAGCTCGTCCTGAAAGTCGCTGGAAAGAAGCGCACCGGAGCTGGAAAGAAGCTCGTCCTGAAAGTCGCTGGAAATAGGCGCACCCGATCTGGAAGGAAGCTCAAGGTGAGAGAAGCGGACCCGCGCACACAACTGCCCCTCACTGGCCGAAGGTAAGCAGTTGCGCGCTATGGGGAATCATATGTCCTTAGAAACACAAAATGTCCTGGTAACCTTACAGCTTATTCCCTTTATTACGAATCGGACGGTTTACGATCCTGAAACATGGGACCAAATTGAGGTCAAGGTGTGGGACTCTGCTACTAAAAACGACAAGGTTGCGGCGGGATTGCTCAGCACCTGGCGAGCAGTCTCTGAGGCCTTAAAGAGCCATGTGGGACCACAATCGGAAACGTGTGGTTTGCCAGACAGTGAGGGAGCTGCGGGCTCGTTTACTGATCCGCCTGCTACGCCATCGGCCCCCCCGCCGCTACTGCCATCGCAGGCCTTTGCTGTTACGCCCCGTGGTGACCCGAACGTTCCTTTTGATCCAGGCCCTATAGGCCCTGAAAAGGAGACGGATCGGTTTCCCTTCGATCCGGGAGGAATAGGATACATAGGGCCCGAAGGCCAAGTTGCTTAACAGCTTAAAGCGAGACATATTGTTCCCACGACTAGCCCTGGAACTCTCCGGGGTTTGTAATCAAGAAAAGGAATGGAAAATGGAGACTGCTATATGACCTGAGAAAACTTAATGAAGTCATGGAAGATATGGGAGCACTTCGACCAGGATTACCATCTCCAACTATGCTCCCCCACTCATGGACATTAATAGCAATAGACTTAAAGGATTGTTTGCTAAACCCTTGCAAGAATTTGGAAAACTTTGCTATGTTTATGTTTCAACTGATACCTTTTCTGTTTGTATTTTTGCATCTGTTCATGCAGGAGAAAAGGCAAAGGGTGTGTGTAAACATCTTCTGTCAGCTTTTGCGAAATTAGGAGTTCCAAAAATGATTAAAAGAGATAATGGGCCAAGATATGGGGCCCATGCAACCCACTTTGTTTTTCAACAGTGGGGTATTCAACATCTGGCGGGTATACCTCATTCTCCCTACGGGTCAAGCAATTATTGAACAGGCCCATGGTACCCTAAAAGCTACGCTCCTAAAGGAAAAAAGGGGGAATAGGGGTGTGACCCCCAGGAAAAGATAGCTAAAGCATGCTATCTTGTTAAATTTTTACATCGATGGACAGAGGAAGGTCCTTGCATCTGTCCATGCAGGAGAAAAGGCTCCAGACAGAGCTGGGAGACAGACAGATCCGGGAGGCAGATCTGGGAGATAATCAGTTAAAGAAAGGGCACAAGTCATGGTAAAAAATTAAAGCACCAGTCATTGGGAAGGGCCCTACACTCTAATAACTTGGGGCCGAGGTTGCGCTTGTGTTTTAACAGGAGCCGGTCCTAGATGGGTGTCAGCACGATGGGTCCGTCCGGCCATCTCATCATCTGCTTTAACATGATCACAGCACTCTCCTCCGCGGTTTGGACTCCAGCTCAGCCAAAAAACAACGTATGGGAGGGTCCCGCTGGCATATGCAGGACGCACAAACAAGGACTCCAGGGGCTGGAGGAGCAGCCAAAGCGCCCCCCCCGCCCCCCCCCGGCTGGGCAGCACTCGGTGCCTGCCTCTCCCAGGGATGTGGTTACAAAGTTTGTTAAAGATAGAATTAGTATGCCTGGTAGTTTTTCTCTGTGTTTTAGTTTGTGTTAATCGTGCTTTTTTATGTTAATAAAGAAGGGGGAGATGTGGGAGTGTGGCCATGGGGGTCGAAAAGCCCCATGGTTGGCGATAACATCGGACTCTTAAGGATGAGACCATCAGGAATGTAAAGAGTTGAGAGGGAACAAAGAAGGGTGATTCAGGAGGCGCCTTGTTGTCTCGGGTTGCTTGTTCTCCAGCCGTTAAGGCATGGGAGTTGCTGGGTGTTTGCTGTTGCCGGGCAAAGTTGTTGACCAACGAATAGTTAGTGGAAAAGTACTGCTGTGGGGCGAATGGTATAATAAGGGGGCCTGTCCTCGAGAAATGATAATGAAGTTATGTCCTTACTCTGAGAGATGAAGTTAGGCCCTCAGTAAGAGAGAGCTGAAGTTATGTCATCAATAAAGGAGTAGCAGCTACTGATCCTAAAAGAACCCTGGTGTCCGTGTGGTCATTATGTCGCAAATGGCGCCCAAAGAGGGACATGAGGAAAACAAACAGGGACATGAAGAACAGGAACAGGGACAGGCTAGCAGAACAGGGACCAGGACAGGACAGGGACACTGATCGCCTCAGGAATGAAGATAGGTTTGGCCAAACTCAGCAAACCGCTCAAAGAAGCTCGTCCTGAAAGTCGCTGGAAAGAAGCGCACCGGAGCTGGAAAGAAGCTCGTCCTGAAAGTCGCTGGAAATAGGCGCACCCGATCTGGAAGGAAGCTCAAGCTGAGAGAAGCGGACCCGCGCACACAACTGCCCCTCACTGGCCGAAGGTAAGCAGTTGCGCGCTATGGGGAATCATATGTCCTTAGAAACACAAAATGTCCTGGTAACCTTACAGCTTATTCCCTTTATTACGAATCGGACGGTTTACGATCCTGAAACATGGGACCAAATTGAGGTCAAGGTGTGGGACTCTGCTACTAAAAACGACAAGGTTGCGGCGGGATTGCTCAGCACCTGGCGAGCAGTCTCTGAGGCCTTAAAGAGCCATGTGGGACCACAATCGGAAACGTGTGGTTTGCCAGACAGTGAGGGAGCTGCGGGCTCGTTTACTGATCCGCCTGCTACGCCATCGGCCCCCCCGCCGCTACTGCCATCGCAGGCCTTTGCTGTTACGCCCCGTGGTGACCCGAACGTTCCTTTTGATCCAGGCCCTATAGGCCCTGAAAAGGAGACGGATCGGTTTCCCTTCGATCCGGGAGGAATAGGATACATAGGGCCCGAAGGCCAAGTTGCTTAACAGCTTAAAGCGAGACATATTGTTCCCACGACTAGCCCTGGAACTCTCCGGGGTTTGTAATCAAGAAAAGGAATGGAAAATGGAGACTGCTATATGACCTGAGAAAACTTAATGAAGTCATGGAAGATATGGGAGCACTTCGACCAGGATTACCATCTCCAACTATGCTCCCCCACTCATGGACATTAATAGCAATAGACTTAAAGGATTGTTTGCTAAACCCTTGCCAGAATTTGGAAAACTTTGCTATGTTTATGTTTCAACTGATACCTTTTCTGTTTGTATTTTTGCATCTGTTCATGCAGGAGAAAAGGCAAAGGGTGTGTGTAAACATCTTCTGTCAGCTTTTGCGAAATTAGGAGTTCCAAGAATGATTAAAAGAGATAATGGGCCAAGATATGGGGCCCATGCAACCCACTTTGTTTTTCAACAGTGGGGTATTCAACATCTGGCGGGTATACCTCATTCTCCCTACGGGTCAAGCAATTATTGAACAGGCCCATGGTACCCTAAAAGCTACGCTCCTAAAGGAAAAAAGGGGGAATAGGGGTGTGACCCCCAGGAAAAGATAGCTAAAGCATGCTATCTTGTTAAATTTTTACATCGATGGACAGAGGAAGGTCCTTGCATCTGTCCATGCAGGAGAAAAGGCTCCAGACAGAGCTGGGAGACAGACAGATCCGGGAGGCAGATCTGGGAGATAATCAGTTAAAGAAAGGGCACAAGTCATGGTAAAAAATTAAAGCACCAGTCATTGGGAAGGGCCCTACGCTCTAATAACTTGGGGCCGAGGTTGCGCTTGTGTTTTAACAGGAGCCGGTCCTAGATGGGTGTCAGCACGATGGGTCCGTCCGGCCATCTCATCATCTGCTTTAACATGATCACAGCACTCTCCTCCGCGGTTTGGACTCCAGCTCAGCCAAAAAACAACGTATGGGAGGGTCCCGCTGGCATATGCAGGACGCACAAACAAGGACTCCAGGGGCTGGAGGAGCAGCCAAAGCGCCCCCCCCCCCCCGCCCCCCCCGGCTGGGCAGCACTCGGTGCCTGCCTCTCCCAGGGATGTGGTTACAAAGTTTGTTAAAGATAGAATTAGTATGCCTGGTAGTTTTTCTCTGTGTTTTAGTTTGTGTTAATCGTGCTTTTTTATGTTAATAAAGAAGGGGGAGATGTGGGAGTGTGGCCATGGGGGTCGAAAAGCCCCATGGTTGGCGATAACATCGGACTCTTAAGGATGAGACCATCAGGAATGTAAAGAGTTGAGAGGGAACAAAGAAGGGTGATTCAGGAGGCGCCTTGTTGTCTCGGGTTGCTTGTTCTCCAGCCGTTAAGGCATGGGAGTTGCTGGGTGTTTGCTGTTGCCGGGCAAAGTTGTTGACCAACGAATAGTTAGTGGAAAAGTACTGCTGTGGGGCGAATGGTATAATAAGGGGGCCTGTCCTCGATATGGAGAAATGATAATGAAGTTATGTCCTTACTCTGAGAGATGAAGTTAGGCCCTCAGTAAGAGAGAGCTGAAGTTATGTCATCAATAAAGGAGTAGCAGCTACTGATCCTAAAAGAACCCTGGTGTCCGTGTGGTCATTATGTCGCAAATGGCGCCCAAAGAGGGACATGAGGAAAACAAACAGGGACATGAAGAACAGGAACAGGGACAGGCTAGCAGAACAGGGACCAGGACAGGACAGGGACACTGATCGCCTCAGGAATGAAGATAGGTTTGGCCAAACTCAGCAAACCGCTCAAAGAAGCTCGTCCTGAAAGTCGCTGGAAAGAAGCGCACCGGAGCTGGAAAGAAGCTCGTCCTGAAAGTCGCTGGAAATAGGCGCACCCGATCTGGAAGGAAGCTCAAGCTGAGAGAAGCGGACCCGCGCACACAACTGCCCCTCACTGGCCGAAGGTAAGCAGTTGCGCGCTATGGGGAATCATATGTCCTTAGAAACACAAAATGTCCTGGTAACCTTACAGCTTATTCCCTTTATTACGAATCGGACGGTTTACGATCCTGAAACATGGGACCAAATTGAGGTCAAGGTGTGGGACTCTGCTACTAAAAACGACAAGGTTGCGGCGGGATTGCTCAGCACCTGGCGAGCAGTCTCTGAGGCCTTAAAGAGCCATGTGGGACCACAATCGGAAACGTGTGGTTTGCCAGACAGTGAGGGAGCTGCGGGCTCGTTTACTGATCCGCCTGCTACGCCATCGGCCCCCCCGCCGCTACTGCCATCGCAGGCCTTTGCTGTTACGCCCCGTGGTGACCTGAACGTTCCTTTTGATCCAGGCCCTATAGGCCCTGAAAAGGAGACGGATCGGTTTCCCTTCGATCCGGGAGGAATAGGATACATAGGGCCCGAAGGCCAAGTTGCTTAACAGCTTAAAGCGAGACATATTGTTCCCACGACTAGCCCTGGAACTCTCCGGGGTTTGTAATCAAGAAAAGGAATGGAAAATGGAGACTGCTATATGACCTGAGAAAACTTAATGAAGTCATGGAAGATATGGGAGCACTTCGACCAGGATTACCATCTCCAACTATGCTCCCCCACTCATGGACATTAATAGCAATAGACTTAAAGGATTGTTTGCTAAACCCTTGCCAGAATTTGGAAAACTTTGCTATGTTTATGTTTCAACTGATACCTTTTCTGTTTGTATTTTTGCATCTGTTCATGCAGGAGAAAAGGCAAAGGGTGTGTGTAAACATCTTCTGTCAGCTTTTGCGAAATTAGGAGTTCCAAAAATGATTAAAAGAGATAATGGGCCAAGATATGGGGCCCATGCAACCCACTTTGTTTTTCAACAGTGGGGTATTCAACATCTGGCGGGTATACCTCATTCTCCCTACGGGTCAAGCAATTATTGAACAGGCCCATGGTACCCTAAAAGCTACGCTCCTAAAGGAAAAAAGGGGGAATAGGGGTGTGACCCCCAGGAAAAGATAGCTAAAGCATGCTATCTTGTTAAATTTTTACATCGATGGACAGAGGAAGGTCCTTGCATCTGTCCATGCAGGAGAAAAGGCGACAGACAGAGCTGGGAGACAGACAGATCCGGGAGGCAGATCTGGGAGATAATCAGTTAAAGAAAGGGCACAAGTCATGGTAAAAGATTAAAGCACCAGTCATTGGGAAGGGCCCTACACTCTAATAACTTGGGGCCGAGGTTGCGCTTGTGTTTTAACAGGAGCCGGTCCTAGATGGGTGTCAGCACGATGGGTCCGTCCGGCCATCTCATCATCTGCTTTAACATGATCACAGCACTCTCCTCCGCGGTTTGGACTCCAGCTCAGCCAAAAAACAACGTATGGGAGGGTCCCGCTGGCATATGCAGGACGCACAAACAAGGACTCCAGGGGCTGGAGGAGCAGCCAAAGCGCCCCCCCGCGGCTGGGCAGCACTCGGTGCCTGCCTCTCCCAGGGATGTGGTTACAAAGTTTGTTAAAGATAGAATTAGTATGCCTGGTAGTTTTTCTCTGTGTTTTAGTTTGTGTTAATCGTGCTTTTTTATGTTAATAAAGAAGGGGGAGATGTGGGAGTGTGGCCATGGGGGTCGAAAAGCCCCATGGTTGGCGATAACATCGGACTCTTAAGGATGAGACCATCAGGAATGTAAAGAGTTGAGAGGGAACAAAGAAGGGTGATTCAGGAGGCGCCTTGTTGTCTCGGGTTGCTTGTTCTCCAGCCGTTAAGGCATGGAAGTTGCTGGGTGTTTGCTGTTGCCGGGCAAAGTTGTTGACCAATGAATAGTTAGTGGAAAAGTACTGCTGTGGGGCGAATAGTATAAGAAGGAAGCCTGTCCTCGAGAAATGATAATGAAGTTATGTCCTTACTCTGAGAGATGAAGTTAGGCCCTCAGTAAGAGATAGCTGAAGTTATGTCATCAATAAAGAAGTAGCAGTTACTGATCCTAAAAGAACCCTGGTGTCCGTGTGGTCGTTACGCAACAAATGGTGCCCGAACAGGGACGGAAGAACAGGAACAGGGACAGGCTAACAGAACAGGGACAAAAAAAACAGGAATGAATAGGGACAGGCTAGCAGAACAGGGACCAGGACAGGAACAGGGACATTGATTGCCTCGTGAAGATAGGTTCGGCCGAACTCAGCAAACCGCTCAGAGAAGCTCGTATTGAATGTCGCTGAAAGGAAGCGCACCCAAGCTGGAAAGAAGCTCGTACTGAAAGTCGCTGGAAATAGGCGCACCGGAGCTGGAAAGAGGCTCATATTGAAAGTCGCTGGAAAAAGGCGCACCGGAGCTGGAAAGAGGCTCGTATTGAAAGTCGCTGGAAATAGGCGCACCGGAGCTGGAAAGAGTCTCGTATTGAAAGTTGCTAGAAATAGGCGCGCCGGAGCTGGAAGCTCAAGCTGAGAGATGCAGACCCGCACACGCAACTGCCCCTCACTGGCCGAAGGTAAGCAGTTGCACGCTTTGGGGAATCATATGTTCTTAGAAACAAAAAAATGTCCTGGTAACCTTACAGCTTATTCCCTTTATTTCGAATCAGACAGTTTATGATCCTGAAACATGGGACCAAATTGAGGCCAAGGTGTGGGACTCTGCTACTAAAAATGACAAGGTTGTGGCGGGATTGCTCGGCACCTGGCGAGCAATCTCTGAGGCCTTAAAGAGCCATGTGGGACCACAGTCAGAAACGTGTGCTTTGCCAGACAGTGAGGGAGCTGCGGGCTCGTTTACTGATCCACCTGCTACGCCATCGGCCCCTCCGCTGCTACAGCCAACGCAGGCCTTTGCTGTTATGCCCCCTGGTGACCTGAACGTTCCTTTTGATCCAGGCCCTATGGGCCCTGAAAAGGAGCCGGATCTGCTTCCCTTCGATCCGGGAGGAATGGGATACGTAGGGCCCGAAGGCCGAGTTGCTTAACAATTTAAAGCGAGACATATTGTTCCCGCGGCTAGCCCTGGAAGTCTCCGGTGTTTGTACTCAAGAAAAAGAATGGAAAATGGAGACTGTTACACGATCTGAGAAAAAGTAATGAAGTCATGGAAGATATGGGAGCACTTCAGCCGGGATTACCAACTCCAACTATGCTCCCCCAGTCATGGACATTAACGGTAATAGACTTAAAGGATTGTTTGTTAAACACTTGCCAGAATTCGGAAAACTTTGCTATGTTTATGTTTCAACTGATACCTTTTCGGATTGAATTTTTGCATCTGTTCTTGCAGGAGAAAAGGCAAAGGATGTGTGTCAACATCTGCTGTCAGCTTTTGCAAAATTAGGAGTTCCAAAAATGATTAAAACAGATAATGGGCCAGGATATGGGACTCATGCAACCCACTTTTTTTTTTCTTTTCAACAGTGGGGTATTCAACATCTGACGGGTTCTCCCCACGGGTCAAGTAATTATTGAACAGGCCTACGATACCCTAAAAGCTATGCTTCTAAAACAAAAAAAAAAAGGGGGAATAGGGGTGTGACCCCCAGGAAAAGATAGCTAAAGCATGCTATGTTCTTAATTTTTTAAACCGATGGACAGAGGAAGGTCCTTGCATCTGTCCATGCAGGAGAAAAGGCGACAGACATATCTGGGAGACAGACAGATCTGGGAGACAGATCTGGGAGAAACTCAGTTGAAGAAAGAGCACAAGTCATGGTAAAAGATTAAAGCACCAATCATTGGAAGGGCACTACACTCTAATAAATTGGGGCCGAGGTTGTGCTTGTGTTTTAACAGGAGCCGGTCCTAGATGGGTGTCAGCACGATGGGTCCGTCCGGCCGTCTCATCATCTGCCTTCACATGATCACAGCACTCTCCTCCGCAGTTTGGACTCCAGCTCAAACCAAAAACACCGTATGGGAGGGTCCCGCTGGCATATGCAGGACCCACAGACAAGGACTCCAGGAGTTGGAGGGGCAGCCAAAGCCCCCCCGCAGCTGGGCAGCACTCAGTGCCTGCCTCTCCCAGGGATGTGGTTACAAAGTTTGTTAAAGATAGAATTGGTATGCCTGGTAGTTTTTCTCTGTGTTTTCATTTGTGTTAATCGTGCTTTCTTAATTTGTGTTAATCGTGCTTTTTTATGTTACTAAAGAAGGGGGAGATGTGGGAGTGTGGCCATGGGGGTCGACAAGCCCCATGGTTGGTGATAACATCAGATGGACTCTTATCGATGAGACCATCAGGAATGTAAAGAGTGTAGAGGGAACAAAGAAGGGTGATTCAGGAGACGCCTTGCTGTCTCGGGTTGCCTCTTCTCCAGCCATTAAGGCATGGAAGTTGCTGGGTGTTTGCTGTTGCCAGGCAAAGTTGTTGACCAATGAATAGTTAGTGGAAAAGTACTGCTGTGGGGCGAATAGTAGAAGAAGGAAGCCTGTCCTCAATATGGAGAGGCAGCAAGAATAATGAAGTTATGTCCTCAATATGAGAGATGAAGTTAGGCCCTCAGTAAAAGATAATGAAGTTATGTCATCAATAAAGAAGTAGCAGTTACTGATCCTAAAAGAACCCTGGTGTCCGTGTGGTCGTTACGCAACAAATGGTGCCCGAACAGGGACGTGAAGAACAGGAACAGGGACAGGCTAACAGAACAGGGACAAAACCAAAAAAGGAATGAATAGGGACAGGCTAGCAGAACAGGGACCAGGACAGGAACAGGGACATTGATTGCCTCGTGAAGATAGGTTCGGCCGAACTCAGCAAACCGCTCAGAGAAGCTCGTATTGAATGTCGCTGAAAGGAAGCGCACCCAAGCTGGAAAGAAGCTCGTACTGAAAGTCGCTGGAAATAGGCGCACCGGAGCTGGAAAGAGGCTCATATTGAAAGTCGCTGGAAAAAGGCGCACCGGAGCTGGAAAGAGGCTCGTATTGAAAGTCGCTGGAAATAGGCGCACCGGAGCTGGAAAGAGTCTCGTATTGAAAGTTGCTAGAAATAGGCGTGCCGGAGCTGGAAGCTCAAGCTGAGAGATGCAGACCCGCACACGCAACTGCCCCTCACTGGCCGAAGGTAAGCAGTTGCACGCTTTGGGGAATCATATGTTCTTAGAAACAAAAAAATGTCCTGGTAACCTTACAGCTTATTCCCTTTATTTCGAATCAGACAGTTTATGATCCTGAAACATGGGACCAAATTGAGGTCAAGGTGTGGGACTCTGCTACTAAAAATGACAAGGTTGTGGCGGGATTGCTCGGCACCTGGCGAGCAATCTCTGAGGCCTTAAAGAGCCATGTGGGACCACAGTCAGAAACGTGTGCTTTGCCAGACAGTGAGGGAGCTGCGGGCTCGTTTACTGATCCACCTGCTACGCCATCGGCCCCTCCGCTGCTACAGCCAACGCAGGCCTTTGCTGTTATGCCCCCTGGTGACCTGAACGTTCCTTTTGATCCAGGCCCTATGGGCCCTGAAAAGGAGCCGGATCTGCTTCCCTTCGATCCGGGAGGAATGGGATACGTAGGGCCCGAAGGCCGAGTTGCTTAACAATTTAAAGCGAGACATATTGTTCCCGCGGCTAGCCCTGGAAGTCTCCGGTGTTTGTACTCAAGAAAAAGAATGGAAAATGGAGACTGTTACACGATCTGAGAAAAAGTAATGAAGTCATGGAAGATATGGGAGCACTTCAGCCGGGATTACCAACTCCAACTATGCTCCCCCAGTCATGGACATTAACGGTAATAGACTTAAAGGATTGTTTGTTAAACACTTGCCAGAATTCGGAAAACTTTGCTATGTTTATGTTTCAACTGATACCTTTTCGGATTGAATTTTTGCATCTGTTCTTGCAGGAGAAAAGGCAAAGGATGTGTGTCAACATCTGCTGTCAGCTTTTGCAAAATTAGGAGTTCCAAAAATGATTAAAACAGATAATGGGCGGGGATATGGGACTCATGCAACCCACTTTTTTTTTTCTTTTCAACAGTGGGGTATTCAACATCTGACGGGTTCTCCCCACGGGTCAAGTAATTATTGAACAGGCCTACGATACCCTAAAAGCTATGCTTCTAAAACAAAAAAAAAAAAAAGGGGGAATAGGGGTGCGACCCCCAGGAAAAGATAGCTAAAGCATGCTATGTTCTTAATTTTTTAAACCGATGGACAGAGGAAGGTCCTTGCATCTGTCCATGCAGGAGAAAAGGCGACAGACATATCTGGGAGACAGACAGATCTGGGAGACAGATCTGGGAGAAACTCAGTTGAAGAAAGAGCAGAAGTCATGGTAAAAGATTAAAGCACCAATCATTGGAAGGGCACTACACTCTAATAAATTGGGGCTGAGGTTGTGCTTGTGTTTTCACAGGAGCCGGTCCTAGATGGGTGTCAGCACGATGGGTCCGTCCGGCCGTCTCATCATCTGCCTTCACATGATGACAGCACTCTCCTCTGCAGTTTGGACTCCAGCTCAAACCAAAAACACCGTATGGGAGGGTCCCGCTGGCATATGCAGGACCCACAAACAAGGACTCCAGGAGTTGGAGGGGCAGCCAAACCTCCCCCCCCCGCGGCTGGGCAGCACTCAGTGCCTGCCTCTCCCAGGGATGTGGTTACAAAGTTTGTTAAAGATAGAATTGGTATGCCTGGTAGTTTTTCTCTGTGTTTTCATTTGTGTTAATCGTGCTTTCTTAATTTGTGTTAATCGTGCTTTTTTATGTTACTAAAGAAGGGGGAGATGTGGGAGTGTGGCCATGGGGGTCGACAAGCCCCATGGTTGGTGATAACATCAGATGGACTCTTATCGATGAGACCATCAGGAATGTAAAGAGTGTAGAGGGAACAAAGAAGGGTGATTCAGGAGACGCCTTGCTGTCTCGGGTTGCCTGTTCTCCAGCCATTAAGGCATGGAAGTTGCTGGGTGTTTGCTGTTGCCAGGCAAAGTTGTTGACCAATGAATAGTTAGTGGAAAAGTACTGCTGTGGGGCGAATAGTAGAAGAAGGAAGCCTGTCCTCAATATGGAGAGGCAGCAAGAATAATGAAGTTATGTCCTCAATATGAGAGATGAAGTTAGGCCCTCAGTAAAAGATAATGAAGTTATGGCATCAATAAAGAAGTAGCAGTTACTGATCCTAAAAGAACCCTGGTGTCCGTGAGGTCGTTACGCAACAAATGGTGCCCGAACAGGGACATGAAGAACAGGAACAGGGACAGGCTAACAGAACAGGGACAAAACTAAAAAAGGAATGAATAGGGACAGGCTAGCAGAACAGGGACCAGGACAGGAACAGGGACATTGATTGCCTCGTGAAGATAGGTTCGGCCGAACTCAGCAAACCGCTCAGAGAAGCTCGTATTGAATGTCGCTGAAAGGAAGCGCACCCAAGCTGGAAAGAAGCTCGTACTGAAAGTCGCTGGAAATAGGCGCACCGGAGCTGGAAAGAGGCTCGAATTGAAAGTCGCTGGAAATAGGCGCACCAGAGCTGGAAAGAGGCTCGTATTGAAAGTCGCTGGAAATAGGCGCACCGGGGCTGGAAAGAGTCTCGTATTGAAAGTTGCTAGAAATAGGCGCGCCGGAGCTGGAAGCTCAAGCTGAGAGATGCAGACCCGCGCACACAACTGCCCCTCACTGGCCGAAGGTAAGCAGTTGCACGCTTTGGGGAATCATATGTCTTAGAAACAAAAAAATGTCCTGGTAACCTTACAGCTTATTCCCTTTATTTCGAATCAGACAGTTTATGATCCTGAAACATGGGACCAAATTGAGGTCAAGGTGTGGGACTCTGCTACTAAAAATGACAAGGTTGTGGCGGGATTGCTCGGCACCTGGCGAGCAATCTCTGAGGCCTTAAAGAGCCATGTGGGACCACAGTCAGAAACGTGTGCTTTGCCAGACAGTGAGGGAGCTGCGGGCTCGTTTACTGATCCACCTGCTACGCCATCGGCCCCTCCGCTGCTACAGCCAACGCAGGCCTTTGCTGTTATGCCCCCTGGTGACCTGAACGTTCCTTTTGATCCAGGCCCTATGGGCCCTGAAAAGGAGCCGGATCTGCTTCCCTTCGATCCGGAAGGAATGGGATACGTAGGGCCCGAAGGCCGAGTTGCTTAACAATTTAAAGCGAGACATATTGTTCCCGCGGCTAGCCCTGGAAGTCTCCGGTGTTTGTACTCAAGAAAAAGAATGGAAAATGGAGACTGTTACACGATCTGAGAAAAAGTAATGAAGTCGTGGAAGATATGGGAGCACTGCAGCCGGGATTACCAACTCCAACTATGCTCCCCCAGTCATGGACATTAACGGTAATAGACTTAAAGGATTGTTTGTTAAACACTTGCCAGAATTCGGAAAACTTTGCTATGTTTATGTTTCAACTGATACCTTTTCGGATTGAATTTTTGCATCTGTTCTTGCAGGAGAAAAGGCAAAGGATGTGTGTCAACATCTGCTGTCAGCTTTTGCGAAATTAGGAGTTCCAAAAATGATTAAAACAGATAATGGGCGGGGATATGGGACTCATGCAACCCACTTTTTTTTTTCTTTTCAACAGTGGGGTATTCAACATCTGACGGGTTCTCCCCACGGGTCAAGTAATTATTGAACAGGCCTACGATACCCTAAAAGCTATGCTTCTAAAACAAAAAAAAAAAAAAAGGGGGAATAGGGGTGTGACCCCCAGGAAAAGATAGCTAAAGCATGCTATGTTCTTAATTTTTTAAACCGATGGACAGAGGAAGGTCCTTGCATCTGTCCATGCAGGAGAAAAGGCGACAGACATATCTGGGAGACAGACAGATCTGGGAGACAGATCTGGGAGAAACTCAGTTGAAGAAAGAGCACAAGTCATGGTAAAAGATTAAAGCACCAATCATTGGAAGGGCACTACACTCTAATAAATTGGGGCCGAGGTTGTGCTTGTGTTTTAACAGTAGCCGGTCCTAGATGGGTGTCAGCACGATGGGTCCGTCCAGCCGTCTCATCATCTGCCTTCACATGATCACAGCACTCTCCTCCGCAGTTTGGACTCCAGCTCAAACCAAAAACACCGTATGGGAGGGTCCCGCTGGCATATGCAGGACCCACAAACAAGGACTCCAGGAGTTGGAGGGGCAGCCAAACCTCCCCCCCCCCCGCGGCTGGGCAGCACTCAGTGCCTGCCTCTCCCAGGGATGTGGTTACAAAGTTTGTTAAAGCTAGAATTGGTATGCCTGGTAGTTTTTCTCTGTGTTTTCATTTGTGTTAATCGTGCTTTCTTAATTTGTGTTAATCGTGCTTTTTTATGTTACTAAAGAAGGGGGAGATGTGGGAGTGTGGCCATGGGGGTCGACAAGCCCCATGGTTGGTGATAACATCAGATGGACTCTTATCGATGAGACCATCAGGAATGTAAAGAGTGTAGAGGGAACAAAGAAGGGTGATTCAGGAGACGCCTTGCTGTCTCGGGTTGCCTCTTCTCCAGCCATTAAGGCATGGAAGTTGCTGGGTGTTTGCTGTTGCCAGGCAAAGTTGTTGACCAATGAATAGTTAGTGGAAAAGTACTGCTGTGGGGCGAATAGTAGAAGAAGGAAGCCTGTCCTCAATATGGAGAGGCAGCAAGAATAATGAAGTTATGGCCTCAATATGAGAGATGAAGTTAGGCCCTCAGTAAAAGATAATGAAGTTATGTCATCAATAAAGAAGTAGCAGTTACTGATCCTAAAAGAACCCTGGTGTCCGTGTGGTCGTTACGCAACAAATGGTGCCCGAACAGGGACATGAAGAACAGGAACAGGGACAGGCTAACAGAACAGGGACAAAACCAAAAAAGGAATGAATAGGGACAGGCTAGCAGAACAGGGACCAGGACAGGAACAGGGACATTGATTGCCTCGTGAAGATAGGTTCGGCCGAACTCAGCAAACCGCTCAGAGAAGCTCGTATTGAATGTCGCTGAAAGGAAGCGCACCCAAGCTGGAAAGAAGCTCGTACTGAAAGTCGCTGGAAGTAGGCGCACCGGAGCTGGAAAGAGGCTCGTATTGAAAGTCGCTGGAAATAGGCGCACCGGAGCTGGAAAGAGTCTCGTATTGAAAGTTGCTAGAAATAGGCGCGCCGGAGCTGGAAGCTCAAGCTGAGAGATGCAGACCCGCGCACACAACTGCCCCTCACTGGCCGAAGGTAAGCAGTTGCACGCTTTGGGGAATCATATGTTCTTAGAAACAAAAAAATGTCCTGGTAACCTTACAGCTTATTCCCTTTATTTCGAATCAGACAGCTTATGATCCTGAAACATGGGACCAAATTGAGGCCAAGGTGTGGGATTCTACTACTAAAAATGACAAGGCTGTGGCGGGATTGCTCGGCACCTGGCGAGCAATCTCTGAGGCCTTAAAGAGCCATGTGGGACCACAGTCAGAAACGTGTGCTTTGCCAGACAGTGAGGGAGCTGCGGGCTCGTTTACTGATCCACCTGCTACGCCATCGGCCCCTCCGCTGCTACAGCCAACGCAGGCCTTTGCTGTTATGCCCCCTGGTGACCTGAACGTTCCTTTTGATCCAGGCCCTATGGGCCCTGAAAAGGAGCCGGATCTGCTTCCCTTCGATCCGGGAGGAATGGGATACGTAGGGCCCGAAGGCCGAGTTGCTTAACAATTTAAAGCGAGACATATTGTTCCCGCGGCTAGCCCTGGAAGTCTCCGGTGTTTGTACTCAAGAAAAAGAATGGAAAATGGAGACTGTTACACGATCTGAGAAAAAGTAATGAAGTCATGGAAGATATGGGAGCACTTCAGCCGGGATTACCAACTCCAACTATGCTCCCCCAGTCATGGACATTAACGGTAATAGACTTAAAGGATTGTTTGTTAAACACTTGCCAGAATTCGGAAAACTTTGCTATGTTTATGTTTCAACTGATACCTTTTCGGATTGAATTTTTGCATCTGTTCTTGCAGGAGAAAAGGCAAAGGATGTGTGTCAACATCTGCTGTCAGCTTTTGCGAAATTAGGAGTTCCAAAAATGATTAAAACAGATAATGGGCGGGGATATGGGACTCATGCAACCCACTTTTTTTTTTCTTTTCAACAGTGGGGTATTCAACATCTGACGGGTTCTCCCCACGGGTCAAGTAATTATTGAACAGGCCTACGATACCCTAAAAGCTATGCTTCTAAAACAAAAAAAAAAAAAAGGGGGAATAGGGGTGCGACCCCCAGGAAAAGATAGCTAAAGCATGCTATGTTCTTAATTTTTTAAACCGATGGACAGAGGAAGGTCCTTGCATCTGTCCATGCAGGAGAAAAGGCGACAGACATATCTGGGAGACAGACAGATCTGGGAGACAGATCTGGGAGAAACTCAGTTGAAGAAAGAGCACAAGTCATGGTAAAAGATTAAAGCACCAATCATTGGAAGGGCACTACACTCTAATAAATTGGGGCCGAGGTTGTGCTTGTGTTTTAACAGGAGCCGGTCCTAGATGGGCGTCAGCACGATGGGTCCGTCCGGCCGTCTCATCATCTGCCTTCACATGATCACAGCACTCTCCTCCGCAGTTTGGACTCCAGCTCAAACCAAAAACACCGTATGGGAGGGTCCCGCTGGCATATGCAGGACCCACAGACAAGGACTCCAGGAGTTGGAGGGGCAGCCAAAGCCCCCCCGCAGCTGGGCAGCACTCAGTGCCTGCCTCTCCCAGGGATGTGGTTACAAAGTTTGTTAAAGATAGAATTGGTATGCCTGGTAGTTTTTCTCTGTGTTTTCATTTGTGTTAATCGTGCTTTCTTAATTTGTGTTAATCGTGCTTTTTTATGTTACTAAAGAAGGGGGAGATGTGGGAGTGTGGCCATGGGGGTCGACAAGCCCCATGGTTGGTGATAACATCAGATGGACTCTTATCGATGAGACCATCAGGAATGTAAAGAGTGTAGAGGGAACAAAGAAGGGTGATTCAGGAGACGCCTTGCTGTCTCGGGTTGCCTCTTCTCCAGCCATTAAGGCATGGAAGTTGCTGGGTGTTTGCTGTTGCCAGGCAAAGTTGTTGACCAATGAATAGTTAGTGGAAAAGTACTGCTGTGGGGCGAATAGTAGAAGAAGGAAGCCTGTCCTCAATATGGAGAGGCAGCAAGAATAATGAAGTTATGGCCTCAATATGAGAGATGAAGTTAGGCCCTCAGTAAAAGATAATGAAGTTATGTCATCAATAAAGAAGTAGCAGTTACTGATCCTAAAAGAACCCTGGTGTCCGTGTGGTCGTTACGCAACAAATGGTGCCCGAACAGGGACATGAAGAACAGGAACAGGGACAGGCTAACAGAACAGGGACAAAACCAAAAAAAGGAATGAATAGGGACAGGCTAGCAGAACAGGGACCAGGACAGGAACAGGGACATTGATTGCCTCGTGAAGATAGGTTCGGCCGAACTCAGCAAACCGCTCAGAGAAGCTCGTATTGAATGTCGCTGAAAGGAAGCGCACCCAAGCTGGAAAGAAGCTCGTACTGAAAGTCGCTGGAAATAGGCGCACCGGAGCTGGAAAGAGGCTCGTATTGAAAGTCGCTGGAAATAGGCGCACCGGAGCTGGAAAGAGTCTCGTATTGAAAGTTGCTAGAAATAGGCGCGCCGGAGCTGGAAGCTCAAGCTGAGAGATGCAGACCCGCGCACACAACTGCCCCTCACTGGCCGAAGGTAAGCAGTTGCACGCTTTGGGGAATCATATGTTCTTAGAAACAAAAAAATGTCCTGGTAACCTTACAGCTTATTCCCTTTATTTCGAATCAGACAGCTTATGATCCTGAAACATGGGACCAAATTGAGGTCAAGGTGTGGGACTCTGCTACTAAAAATGACAAGGCTGTGGCGGGATTGCTCGGCACCTGGCGAGCAATCTCTGAGGCCTTAAAGAGCCATGTGGGACCACAGTCAGAAACGTGTGCTTTGCCAGACAGTGAGGGAGCTGCGGGCTCGTTTACTGATCCACCTGCTACGCCATCGGCCCCTCCGCTGCTACAGCCAACGCAGGCCTTTGCTGTTATGCCCCCTGGTGACCTGAACGTTCCTTTTGATCCAGGCCCTATGGGCCCTGAAAAGGAGCCGGATCTGCTTCCCTTCGATCCGGGAGGAATGGGATACGTAGGGCCCGAAGGCCGAGTTGCTTAACAATTTAAAGCGAGACATATTGTTCCCGCGGCTAGCCCTGGAAGTCTCCGGTGTTTGTACTCAAGAAAAAGAATGGAAAATGGAGACTGTTACACGATCTGAGAAAAAGTAATGAAGTCATGGAAGATATGGGAGCACTTCAGCCGGGATTACCAACTCCAACTATGCTCCCCCAGTCATGGACATTAACGGTAATAGACTTAAAGGATTGTTTGTTAAACACTTGCCAGAATTCGGAAAACTTTGCTATGTTTATGTTTCAACTGATACCTTTTCGGATTGAATTTTTGCATCTGTTCTTGCAGGAGAAAAGGCAAAGGATGTGTGTCAACATCTGCTGTCAGCTTTTGCGAAATTAGGAGTTCCAAAAATGATTAAAACAGATAATGGGCGGGGATATGGGACTCATGCAACCCACTTTTTTTTTTCTTTTCAACAGTGGGGTATTCAACATCTGACGGGTTCTCCCCACGGGTCAAGTAATTATTGAACAGGCCTACGATACCCTAAAAGCTATGCTTCTAAAACAAAAAAAAAAAAAAGGGGGAATAGGGGTGTGACCCCCAGGAAAAGATAGCTAAAGCATGCTATGTTCTTAATTTTTTAAACCGATGGACAGAGGAAGGTCCTTGCATCTGTCCATGCAGGAGAAAAGGCGACAGACATATCTGGGAGACAGACAGATCTGGGAGACAGATCTGGGAGAAACTCAGTTGAAGAAAGAGCACAAGTCATGGTAAAAGATTAAAGCACCAATCATTGGAAGGGCACTACACTCTAATAAATTGGGGCCGAGGTTGTGCTTGTGTTTTAACAGGAGCCGGTCCTAGATGGGTGTCAGCACGATGGGTCCGTCCGGCCGTCTCATCATCTGCCTTCACATGATCACAGCACTCTCCTCCGCAGTTTGGACTCCAGCTCAAACCAAAAACACCGTATGGGAGGGTCCCGCTGGCATATGCAGGACCCACAGACAAGGACTCCAGGAGTTGGAGGGGCAGCCAAAGCCCCCCCGCAGCTGGGCAGCACTCAGTGCCTGCCTCTCCCAGGGATGTGGTTACAAAGTTTGTTAAAGATAGAATTGGTATGCCTGGTAGTTTTTCTCTGTGTTTTCATTTGTGTTAATCGTGCTTTCTTAATTTGTGTTAATCGTGCTTTTTTATGTTACTAAAGAAGGGGGAGATGTGGGAGTGTGGCCATGGGGGTCGACAAGCCCCATGGTTGGTGATAACATCAGATGGACTCTTATCGATGAGACCATCAGGAATGGAAAGAGTGTAGAGGGAACAAAGAAGGGTGATTCAGGAGACGCCTTGCTGTCTCGGGTTGCCTCTTCTCCAGCCATTAAGGCATGGAAGTTGCTGGGTGTTTGCTGTTGCCAGGCAAAGTTGTTGACCAATGAATAGTTAGTGGAAAAGTACTGCTGTGGGGCGAATAGTAGAAGAAGGAAGCCTGTCCTCAATATGGAGAGGCAGCAAGAATAATGAAGTTATGGC
Organism: Anser cygnoides; assembly: GCF_040182565.1. Taxonomy (NCBI): domain Eukaryota; kingdom Metazoa; phylum Chordata; class Aves; order Anseriformes; family Anatidae; genus Anser; species Anser cygnoides. The sequence goes on from NC_089908.1 coordinate 2,350,803, forward strand.
CTCAATATGAGAGATGAAGTTAGGCCCTCAGTAAAAGATAATGAAGTTATGTCATCAATAAAGAAGTAGCAGTTACTGATCCTAAAAGAACCCTGGTGTCCGTGTGGTCGTTACGCAACAAATGGTGCCCGAACAGGGACATGAAGAACAGGAACAGGGACAGGCTAACAGAACAGGGACAAAACCAAAAAAGGAATGAATAGGGACAGGCTAGCAGAACAGGGACCAGGACAGGAACAGGGACATTGATTGCCTCGTGAAGATAGGTTCGGCCGAACTCAGCAAACCGCTCAGAGAAGCTCGTATTGAATGTCGCTGAAAGGAAGCGCACCCAAGCTGGAAAGAAGCTCGTACTGAAAGTCGCTGGAAATAGGCGCACCGGAGCTGGAAAGAGGCTCATATTGAAAGTCGCTGGAAAAAGGCGCACCGGAGCTGGAAAGAGGCTCGTATTGAAAGTCGCTGGAAATAGGCGCACCGGAGCTGGAAAGAGTCTCGTATTGAAAGTTGCTAGAAATAGGCGCGCCGGAGCTGGAAGCTCAAGCTGAGAGATGCAGACCCGCGCACACAACTGCCCCTCACTGGCCGAAGGTAAGCAGTTGCACGCTTTGGGGAATCATATGTTCTTAGAAACAAAAAAATGTCCTGGTAACCTTACAGCTTATTCCCTTTATTTCGAATCAGACAGTTTATGATCCTGAAACATGGGACCAAATTGAGGTCAAGGTGTGGGACTCTGCTACTAAAAATGACAAGGTTGTGGCGGGATTGCTCGGCACCTGGCGAGCAATCTCTGAGGCCTTAAAGAGCCATGTGGGACCACAGTCAGAAACGTGTGCTTTGCCAGACAGTGAGGGAGCTGCGGGCTCGTTTACTGATCCACCTGCTACGCCATCGGCCCCTCCGCTGCTACAGCCAACGCAGGCCTTTGCTGTTATGCCCCCTGGTGACCTGAACGTTCCTTTTGATCCAGGCCCTATGGGCCCTGAAAAGGAGCCGGATCTGCTTCCCTTCGATCCGGGAGGAATGGGATACGTAGGGCCCGAAGGCCGAGTTGCTTAACAATTTAAAGCGAGACATATTGTTCCCGCGGCTAGCCCTGGAAGTCTCCGGTGTTTGTACTCAAGAAAAAGAATGGAAAATGGAGACTGTTACACGATCTGAGAAAAAGTAATGAAGTCATGGAAGATATGGGAGCACTTCAGCCGGGATTACCAACTCCAACTATGCTCCCCCAGTCATGGACATTAACGGTAATAGACTTAAAGGATTGTTTGTTAAACACTTGCCAGAATTCGGAAAACTTTGCTATGTTTATGTTTCAACTGATACCTTTTCGGATTGAATTTTTGCATCTGTTCTTGCAGGAGAAAAGGCAAAGGATGTGTGTCAACATCTGCTGTCAGCTTTTGCGAAATTAGGAGTTCCAAAGATGATTAAAACAGATAATGGGCCAGGATATGGGACTCATGCAACCCACTTTTTTTTTTCTTTTCAACAGTGGGGTATTCAACATCTGACGGGTTCTCCCCACGGGTCAAGTAATTATTGAACAGGCCTACGATACCCTAAAAGCTATGCTTCTAAAACAAAAAAAAAAAAAAGGGGGAATAGGGGTGCGACCCCCAGGAAAAGATAGCTAAAGCATGCTATGTTCTTAATTTTTTAAACCGATGGACAGAGGAAGGTCCTTGCATCTGTCCATGCAGGAGAAAAGGCGACAGACATATCTGGGAGACAGACAGATCTGGGAGACAGATCTGGGAGAAACTCAGTTGAAGAAAGAGCACAAGTCATGGTAAAAGATTAAAGCACCAATCATTGGAAGGGCACTACACTCTAATAAATTGGGGCCGAGGTTGTGCTTGTGTTTTAACAGGAGCCGGTCCTAGATGGGTGTCAGCACGATGGGTCCGTCCGGCCGTCTCATCATCTGCCTTCACATGATCACAGCACTCTCCTCCGCAGTTTGGACTCCAGCTCAAACCAAAAACACCGTATGGGAGGGTCCCGCTGGCATATGCAGGACCCACAGACAAGGACTCCAGGAGTTGGAGGGGCAGCCAAAGCCCCCCCGCAGCTGGGCAGCACTCAGTGCCTGCCTCTCCCAGGGATGTGGTTACAAAGTTTGTTAAAGATAGAATTGGTATGCCTGGTAGTTTTTCTCTGTGTTTTCATTTGTGTTAATCGTGCTTTCTTAATTTGTGTTAATCGTGCTTTTTTATGTTACTAAAGAAGGGGGAGATGTGGGAGTGTGGCCATGGGGGTCGACAAGCCCCATGGTTGGTGATAACATCAGATGGACTCTTATCGATGAGACCATCAGGAATGGAAAGAGTGTAGAGGGAACAAAGAAGGGTGATTCAGGAGACGCCTTGCTGTCTCGGGTTGCCTCTTCTCCAGCCATTAAGGCATGGAAGTTGCTGGGTGTTTGCTGTTGCCAGGCAAAGTTGTTGACCAATGAATAGTTAGTGGAAAAGTACTGCTGTGGGGCGAATAGTAGAAGAAGGAAGCCTGTCCTCAATATGGAGAGGCAGCAAGAATAATGAAGTTATGGCCTCAATATGAGAGATGAAGTTAGGCCCTCAGTAAAAGATAATGAAGTTATGTCATCAATAAAGAAGTAGCAGTTACTGATCCTAAAAGAACCCTGGTGTCCGTGTGGTCGTTACGCAACAAATGGTGCCCGAACAGGGACATGAAGAACAGGAACAGGGACAGGCTAACAGAACAGGGACAAAACCAAAAAAAGGAATGAATAGGGACAGGCTAGCAGAACAGGGACCAGGACAGGAACAGGGACATTGATTGCCTCGTGAAGATAGGTTCGGCCGAACTCAGCAAACCGCTCAGAGAAGCTCGTATTGAATGTCGCTGAAAGGAAGCGCACCCAAGCTGGAAAGAAGCTCGTACTGAAAGTCGCTGGAAATAGGCGCACCGGAGCTGGAAAGAGGCTCATATTGAAAGTCGCTGGAAAAAGGCGCACCGGAGCTGGAAAGAGGCTCGTATTGAAAGTCGCTGGAAATAGGCGCACCGGAGCTGGAAAGAGTCTCGTATTGAAAGTTGCTAGAAATAGGCGCGCCGGAGCTGGAAGCTCAAGCTGAGAGATGCAGACCCGCGCACACAACTGCCCCTCACTGGCCGAAGGTAAGCAGTTGCACGCTTTGGGGAATCATATGTTCTTAGAAACAAAAAAATGTCCTGGTAACCTTACAGCTTATTCCCTTTATTTCGAATCAGACAGTTTATGATCCTGAAACATGGGACCAAATTGAGGTCAAGGTGTGGGACTCTGCTACTAAAAATGACAAGGTTGTGGCGGGATTGCTCGGCACCTGGCGAGCAATCTCTGAGGCCTTAAAGAGCCATGTGGGACCACAGTCAGAAACGTGTGCTTTGCCAGACAGTGAGGGAGCTGCGGGCTAGTTTACTGATCCACCTGCTACGCCATCGGCCCCTCCACTGCTACAGCCAACGCAGGCCTTTGCTGTTATGCCCCCTGGTGACCTGAACGTTCCTTTTGATCCAGGCCCTATGGGCCCTGAAAAGGAGCCGGATCTGCTTCCCTTCGATCCGGGAGGAATGGGATACGTAGGGCCCGAAGGCCGAGTTGCTTAACAATTTAAAGCGAGACATATTGTTCCCGCGGCTAGCCCTGGAAGTCTCCGGTGTTTGTACTCAAGAAAAAGAATGGAAAATGGAGACTGTTACACGATCTGAGAAAAAGTAATGAAGTCATGGAAGATATGGGAACACTTCAGCCGGGATTACCAACTCCAACTATGCTCCCCCAGTCATGGACATTAACGGTAATAGACTTAAAGGATTGTTTGTTAAACACTTGCCAGAATTCGGAAAACTTTGCTATGTTTATGTTTCAACTGATACCTTTTCGGATTGAATTTTTGCATCTGTTCTTGCAGGAGAAAAGGCAAAGGATGTGTGTCAACATCTGCTGTCAGCTTTTGCGAAATTAGGAGTTCCAAAAATGATTAAAACAGATAATGGGCCAGGATATGGGACTCATGCAACCCACTTTTTTTTTTCTTTTCAACAGTGGGGTATTCAACATCTGACGGGTTCTCCCCACGGGTCAAGTAATTATTGAACAGGCCTACGATACCCTAAAAGCTATGCTTCTAAAACAAAAAAAAAAAGGGGGAATAGGGGTGCGACCCCCAGGAAAAGATAGCTAAAGCATGCTATGTTCTTAATTTTTTAAACCGATGGACAGAGGAAGGTCCTTGCATCTGTCCATGCAGGAGAAAAGGCGACAGACATATCTGGGAGACAGACAGATCTGGGAGACAGATCTGGGAGAAACTCAGTTGAAGAAAGGGCACAAGTCATGGTAAAAGATTAAAGCACCAATCATTGGAAGGGCACTACACTCTAATAAATTGGGGCCGAGGTTGTGCTTGTGTTTTAACAGGAGCCGGTCCTAGATGGGTGTCAGCACGATGGGTCCGTCCGGCCGTCTCATCATCTGCCTTCACATGATCACAGCACTCTCCTCCGCAGTTTGGACTCCAGCTCAAACCAAAAACACCGTATGGGAGGGTCCCGCTGGCATATGCAGGACCCACAGACAAGGACTCCAGGAGTTGGAGGGGCAGCCAAAGCCCCCCCGCAGCTGGGCAGCACTCAGTGCCTGCCTCTCCCAGGGATGTGGTTACAAAGTTTGTTAAAGATAGAATTGGTATGCCTGGTAGTTTTTCTCTGTGTTTTCATTTGTGTTAATCGTGCTTTCTTAATTTGTGTTAATCGTGCTTTTTTATGTTACTAAAGAAGGGGGAGATGTGGGAGTGTGGCCATGGGGGTCGACAAGCCCCATGGTTGGTGATAACATCAGATGGACTCTTATCGATGAGACCATCAGGAATGGAAAGAGTGTAGAGGGAACAAAGAAGGGTGATTCAGGAGACGCCTTGCTGTCTCGGGTTGCCTCTTCTCCAGCCATTAAGGCATGGAAGTTGCTGGGTGTTTGCTGTTGCCAGGCAAAGTTGTTGACCAATGAATAGTTAGTGGAAAAGTACTGCTGTGGGGCGAATAGTAGAAGAAGGAAGCCTGTCCTCAATATGGAGAGGCAGCAAGAATAATGAAGTTATGTCCTCAATATGAGAGATGAAGTTAGGCCCTCAGTAAAAGATAATGAAGTTATGTCATCAATAAAGAAGTAGCAGTTACTGATCCTAAAAGAACCCTGGTGTCCGTGTGGTCGTTACGCAACAAATGGTGCCCGAACAGGGACATGAAGAACAGGAACAGGGACAGGCTAACAGAACAGGGACAAAACCAAAAAAGGAATGAATAGGGACAGGCTAGCAGAACAGGGACCAGGACAGGAACAGGGACATTGATTGCCTCGTGAAGATAGGTTCGGCCGAACTCAGCAAACCGCTCAGAGAAGCTCGTATTGAATGTCGCTGAAAGGAAGCGCACCCAAGCTGGAAAGAAGCTCGTACTGAAAGTCGCTGGAAATAGGCGCACCGGAGCTGGAAAGAGGCTCATATTGAAAGTCGCTGGAAAAAGGCGCACCGGAGCTGGAAAGAGGCTCGTATTGAAAGTCGCTGGAAATAGGCGCACCGGAGCTGGAAAGAGTCTCGTATTGAAAGTTGCTAGAAATAGGCGCGCCGGAGCTGGAAGCTCAAGCTGAGAGATGCAGACCCGCACACACAACTGCCCCTCACTGGCCGAAGGTAAGCAGTTGCACGCTTTGGGGAATCATATGTTCTTAGAAACAAAAAAATGTCCTGGTAACCTTACAGCTTATTCCCTTTATTTCGAATCAGACAGTTTATGATCCTGAAACATGGGACCAAATTGAGGTCAAGGTGTGGGACTCTGCTACTAAAAATGACAAGGTTGTGGCGGGATTGCTCGGCACCTGGCGAGCAATCTCTGAGGCCTTAAAGAGCCATGTGGGACCACAGTCAAAAACGTGTGCTTTGCCAGACAGTGAGGGAGCTGCGGGCTCGTTTACTGATCCACCTGCTACGCCATCGGCCCCTCTGCTGCTACAGCCAACGCAGGCCTTTGCTGTTATGCCCCCTGGTGACCTGAACGTTCCTTTTGATCCAGGCCCTATGGGCCCTGAAAAGGAGCCGGATCTGCTTCCCTTCGATCCGGGAGGAATGGGATACGTAGGGCCCGAAGGCCGAGTTGCTTAACAATTTAAAGCGAGACATATTGTTCCCGCGGCTAGCCCTGGAAGTCTCCGGTGTTTGTACTCAAGAAAAAGAATGGAAAATGGAGACTGTTACACGATCTGAGAAAAAGTAATGAAGTCATGGAAGATATGGGAGCACTTCAGCCGGGATTACCAACTCCAACTATGCTCCCCCAGTCATGGACATTAACGGTAATAGACTTAAAGGATTGTTTGTTAAACACTTGCCAGAATTCGGAAAACTTTGCTATGTTTATGTTTCAACTGATACCTTTTCGGGTTGTATTTTTGCATCTGTTCTTGCAGGAGAAAAGGCAAAGGATGTGTGTCAACATCTGCTGTCAGCTTTTGCGAAATTAGGAGTTCCAAAAATGATTAAAACAGATAATGGGCGGGGATATGGGACTCATGCAACCCACTTTTTTTTTTCTTTTCAACAGTGGGGTATTCAACATCTGACGGGTTCTCCCCACGGGTCAAGTAATTATTGAACAGGCCTACGATACCCTAAAAGCTATGCTTCTAAAACAAAAAAAAAAAAAAGGGGGAATAGGGGTGTGACCCCCAGGAAAAGATAGCTAAAGCATGCTATGTTCTTAATTTTTTAAACCGATGGGCAGAGGAAGGTCCTTGCATCTGTCCATGCAGGAGAAAAGGCGACAGACATATCTGGGAGACAGACAGATCTGGGAGACAGATCTGGGAGAAACTCAGTTGAAGAAAGAGCACAAGTCATGGTAAAAGATTAAAGCACCAATCATTGGAAGGGCACTACACTCTAATAAATTGGGGCCGAGGTTGTGCTTGTGTTTTAACAGGAGCCGGTCCTAGATGGGTGTCAGCACGATGGGTCCGTCCGGCCGTCTCATCATCTGCCTTCACATGATCACAGCACTCTCCTCCGCAGTTTGGACTCCAGCTCAAACCAAAAACACCGTATGGGAGGGTCCCGCTGGCATATGCAGGACCCACAGACAAGGACTCCAGGAGTTGGAGGGGCAGCCAAAGCCCCCCCGCAGCTGGGCAGCACTCAGTGCCTGCCTCTCCCAGGGATGTGGTTACAAAGTTTGTTAAAGATAGAATTGGTATGCCTGGTAGTTTTTCTCTGTGTTTTCATTTGTGTTAATCGTGCTTTCTTAATTTGTGTTAATCGTGCTTTTTTATGTTACTAAAGAAGGGGGAGATGTGGGAGTGTGGCCATGGGGGTCGACAAGCCCCATGGTTGGTGATAACATCAGATGGACTCTTATCGATGAGACCATCAGGAATGGAAAGAGTGTAGAGGGAACAAAGAAGGGTGATTCAGGAGACGCCTTGCTGTCTCGGGTTGCCTCTTCTCCAGCCATTAAGGCATGGAAGTTGCTGGGTGTTTGCTGTTGCCAGGCAAAGTTGTTGACCAATGAATAGTTAGTGGAAAAGTACTGCTGTGGGGCGAATAGTAGAAGAAGGAAGCCTGTCCTCAATATGGAGAGGCAGCAAGAATAATGAAGTTATGTCCTCAATATGAGAGATGAAGTTAGGCCCTCAGTAAAAGATAATGAAGTTATGTCATCAATAAAGAAGTAGCAGTTACTGATCCTAAAAGAACCCTGGTGTCCGTGTGGTCGTTACGCAACAAATGGTGCCCGAACAGGGACGTGAAGAACAGGAACAGGGACAGGCTAACAGAACAGGGACAAAACCAAAAAAGGAATGAATAGGGACAGGCTAGCAGAACAGGGACCAGGACAGGAACAGGGACATTGATTGCCTCGTGAAGATAGGTTCGGCCGAACTCAGCAAACCGCTCAGAGAAGCTCGTATTGAATGTCGCTGAAAGGAAGCGCACCCAAGCTGGAAAGAAGCTCGTACTGAAAGTCGCTGGAAATAGGCGCACCGGAGCTGGAAAGAGGCTCATATTGAAAGTCGCTGGAAAAAGGCGCACCGGAGCTGGAAAGAGGCTCGTATTGAAAGTCGCTGGAAATAGGCGCACCGGAGCTGGAAAGAGTCTCGTATTGAAAGTTGCTAGAAATAGGCGCGCCGGAGCTGGAAGCTCAAGCTGAGAGATGCAGACCCGCACACGCAACTGCCCCTCACTGGCCGAAGGTAAGCAGTTGCACGCTTTGGGGAATCATATGTTCTTAGAAACAAAAAAATGTCCTGGTAACCTTACAGCTTATTCCCTTTATTTCGAATCAGACAGTTTATGATCCTGAAACATGGGACCAAATTGAGGTCAAGGTGTGGGACTCTGCTACTAAAAATGACAAGGTTGTGGCGGGATTGCTCGGCACCTGGCGAGCAATCTCTGAGGCCTTAAAGAGCCATGTGGGACCACAGTCAGAAACGTGTGCTTTGCCAGACAGTGAGGGAGCTGCGGGCTCGTTTACTGATCCACCTGCTACGCCATCGGCCCCTCCGCTGCTACAGCCAACGCAGGCCTTTGCTGTTATGCCCCCTGGTGACCTGAACGTTCCTTTTGATCCAGGCCCTATGGGCCCTGAAAAGGAGCCGGATCTGCTTCCCTTCGATCCGGGAGGAATGGGATACGTAGGGCCCGAAGGCCGAGTTGCTTAACAATTTAAAGCGAGACATATTGTTCCCGCGGCTAGCCCTGGAAGTCTCCGGTGTTTGTACTCAAGAAAAAGAATGGAAAATGGAGACTGTTACACGATCTGAGAAAAAGTAATGAAGTCATGGAAGATATGGGAGCACTTCAGCCGGGATTACCAACTCCAACTATGCTCCCCCAGTCATGGACATTAACGGTAATAGACTTAAAGGATTGTTTGTTAAACACTTGCCAGAATTCGGAAAACTTTGCTATGTTTATGTTTCAACTGATACCTTTTCGGATTGAATTTTTGCATCTGTTCTTGCAGGAGAAAAGGCAAAGGATGTGTGTCAACATCTGCTGTCAGCTTTTGCAAAATTAGGAGTTCCAAAAATGATTAAAACAGATAATGGGCGGGGATATGGGACTCATGCAACCCACTTTTTTTTTTCTTTTCAACAGTGGGGTATTCAACATCTGACGGGTTCTCCCCACGGGTCAAGTAATTATTGAACAGGCCTACGATACCCTAAAAGCTATGCTTCTAAAACAAAAAAAAAAAAAAGGGGGAATAGGGGTGCGACCCCCAGGAAAAGATAGCTAAAGCATGCTATGTTCTTAATTTTTTAAACCGATGGACAGAGGAAGGTCCTTGCATCTGTCCATGCAGGAGAAAAGGCGACAGACATATCTGGGAGACAGACAGATCTGGGAGACAGATCTGGGAGAAACTCAGTTGAAGAAAGAGCACAAGTCATGGTAAAAGATTAAAGCACCAATCATTGGAAGGGCACTACACTCTAATAAATTGGGGCCGAGGTTGTGCTTGTGTTTTAACAGGAGCCGGTCCTAGATGGGTGTCAGCACGATGGGTCCGTCCGGCCGTCTCATCATCTGCCTTCACATGATCACAGCACTCTCCTCTGCAGTTTGGACTCCAGCTCAAACCAAAAACACCGTATGGGAGGGTCCCGCTGGCATATGCAGGACCCACAAACAAGGACTCCAGGAGTTGGAGGGGCAGCCAAACCTCCCCCCCCCGCGGCTGGGCAGCACTCAGTGCCTGCCTCTCCCAGGGATGTGGTTACAAAGTTTGTTAAAGATAGAATTGGTATGCCTGGTAGTTTTTCTCTGTGTTTTCATTTGTGTTAATCGTGCTTTCTTAATTTGTGTTAATCGTGCTTTTTTATGTTACTAAAGAAGGGGGAGATGTGGGAGTGTGGCCATGGGGGTCGACAAGCCCCATGGTTGGTGATAACATCAGATGGACTCTTATCGATGAGACCATCAGGAATGTAAAGAGTGTAGAGGGAACAAAGAAGGGTGATTCAGGAGACGCCTTGCTGTCTCGGGTTGCCTCTTCTCCAGCCATTAAGGCATGGAAGTTGCTGGGTGTTTGCTGTTGCCAGGCAAAGTTGTTGACCAATGAATAGTTAGTGGAAAAGTACTGCTGTGGGGCGAATAGTAGAAGAAGGAAGCCTGTCCTCAATATGGAGAGGCAGCAAGAATAATGAAGTTATGGCCTCAATATGAGAGATGAAGTTAGGCCCTCAGTAAAAGATAATGAAGTTATGGCATCAATAAAGAAGTAGCAGTTACTGATCCTAAAAGAACCCTGGTGTCCGTGAGGTCGTTACGCAACAAATGGTGCCCGAACAGGGACATGAAGAACAGGAACAGGGACAGGCTAACAGAACAGGGACAAAACTAAAAAAGGAATGAATAGGGACAGGCTAGCAGAACAGGGACCAGGACAGGAACAGGGACATTGATTGCCTCGTGAAGATAGGTTCGGCCGAACTCAGCAAACCGCTCAGAGAAGCTCGTATTGAATGTCGCTGAAAGGAAGCGCACCCAAGCTGGAAAGAAGCTCGTACTGAAAGTCGCTGGAAATAGGCGCACCGGAGCTGGAAAGAGGCTCATATTGAAAGTCGCTGGAAATAGGCGCACCAGAGCTGGAAAGAGGCTCGTATTGAAAGTCGCTGGAAATAGGCGCACCGGGGCTGGAAAGAGTCTCGTATTGAAAGTTGCTAGAAATAGGCGCGCCGGAGCTGGAAGCTCAAGCTGAGAGATGCAGACCCGCGCACACAACTGCCCCTCACTGGCCGAAGGTAAGCAGTTGCACGCTTTGGGGAGTCATATGTCTTAGAAACAAAAAAATGTCCTGGTAACCTTACAGCTTATTCCCTTTATTTCGAATCAGACAGTTTATGATCCTGAAACATGGGACCAAATTGAGGTCAAGGTGTGGGACTCTGCTACTAAAAATGACAAGGTTGTGGCGGGATTGCTCGGCACCTGGCGAGCAATCTCTGAGGCCTTAAAGAGCCATGTGGGACCACAGTCAGAAACGTGTGCTTTGCCAGACAGTGAGGGAGCTGCGGGCTCGTTTACTGATCCACCTGCTACGCCATCGGCCCCTCCGCTGCTACAGCCAACGCAGGCCTTTGCTGTTATGCCCCCTGGTGACCTGAACGTTCCTTTTGATCCAGGCCCTATGGGCCCTGAAAAGGAGCCGGATCTGCTTCCCTTCGATCCGGGAGGAATGGGATACGTAGGGCCCGAAGGCCGAGTTGCTTAACAATTTAAAGCGAGACATATTGTTCCCCGGCTAGCCCTGGAAGTCTCCGGTGTTTGTACTCAAGAAAAAGAATGGAAAATGGAGACTGTTACACGATCTGAGAAAAAGTAATGAAGTCGTGGAAGATATGGGAGCACTTCAGCCGGGATTACCAACTCCAACTATGCTCCCCCAGTCATGGACATTAACGGTAATAGACTTAAAGGATTGTTTGTTAAACACTTGCCAGAATTCGGAAAACTTTGCTATGTTTATGTTTCAACTGATACCTTTTCGGATTGAATTTTTGCATCTGTTCTTGCAGGAGAAAAGGCAAAGGATGTGTGTCAACATCTGCTGTCAGCTTTTGCGAAATTAGGAGTTCCAAAAATGATTAAAACAGATAATGGGCGGGGATATGGGACTCATGCAACCCACTTTTTTTTTTCTTTTCAACAGTGGGGTATTCAACATCTGACGGGTTCTCCCCACGGGTCAAGTAATTATTGAACAGGCCTACGATACCCTAAAAGCTATGCTTCTAAAACAAAAAAAAAAAAAAGGGGGAATAGGGGTGCGACCCCCAGGAAAAGATAGCTAAAGCATGCTATGTTCTTAATTTTTTAAACCGATGGACAGAGGAAGGTCCTTGCATCTGTCCATGCAGGAGAAAAGGCGACAGACATATCTGGGAGACAGACAGATCTGGGAGACAGATCTGGGAGAAACTCAGTTGAAGAAAGAGCACAAGTCATGGTAAAAGATTAAAGCACCAATCATTGGAAGGGCACTACACTCTAATAAATTGGGGCCGAGGTTGTGCTTGTGTTTTAACAGGAGCCGGTCCTAGATGGGTGTCAGCACGATGGGTCCGTCCGGCCGTCTCATCATCTGCCTTCACATGATCACAGCACTCTCCTCTGCAGTTTGGACTCCAGCTCAAACCAAAAACACCGTATGGGAGGGTCCCGCTGGCATATGCAGGACCCACAAACAAGGACTCCAGGAGTTGGAGGGGCAGCCAAACCTCCCCCCCCCGCGGCTGGGCAGCACTCAGTGCCTGCCTCTCCCAGGGATGTGGTTACAAAGTTTGTTAAAGATAGAATTGGTATGCCTGGTAGTTTTTCTCTGTGTTTTCATTTGTGTTAATCGTGCTTTCTTAATTTGTGTTAATCGTGCTTTTTTATGTTACTAAAGAAGGGGGAGATGTGGGAGTGTGGCCATGGGGGTCGACAAGCCCCATGGTTGGTGATAACATCAGATGGACTCTTATCGATGAGACCATCAGGAATGTAAAGAGTGTAGAGGGAACAAAGAAGGGTGATTCAGGAGACGCCTTGCTGTCTCGGGTTGCCTCTTCTCCAGCCATTAAGGCATGGAAGTTGCTGGGTGTTTGCTGTTGCCAGGCAAAGTTGTTGACCAATGAATAGTTAGTGGAAAAGTACTGCTGTGGGGCGAATAGTAGAAGAAGGAAGCCTGTCCTCAATATGGAGAGGCAGCAAGAATAATGAAGTTATGGCCTCAATATGAGAGATGAAGTTAGGCCCTCAGTAAAAGATAATGAAGTTATGGCATCAATAAAGAAGTAGCAGTTACTGATCCTAAAAGAACCCTGGTGTCCGTGAGGTCGTTACGCAACAAATGGTGCCCGAACAGGGACATGAAGAACAGGAACAGGGACAGGCTAACAGAACAGGGACAAAACTAAAAAAGGAATGAATAGGGACAGGCTAGCAGAACAGGGACCAGGACAGGAACAGGGACATTGATTGCCTCGTGAAGATAGGTTCGGCCGAACTCAGCAAACCGCTCAGAGAAGCTCGTATTGAATGTCGCTGAAAGGAAGCGCACCCAAGCTGGAAAGAAGCTCGTACTGAAAGTCGCTGGAAATAGGCGCACCGGAGCTGGAAAGAGGCTCATATTGAAAGTCGCTGGAAATAGGCGCACCAGAGCTGGAAAGAGGCTCGTATTGAAAGTCGCTGGAAATAGGCGCACCGGGGCTGGAAAGAGTCTCGTATTGAAAGTTGCTAGAAATAGGCGCGCCGGAGCTGGAAGCTCAAGCTGAGAGATGCAGACCCGCGCACACAACTGCCCCTCACTGGCCGAAGGTAAGCAGTTGCACGCTTTGGGGAGTCATATGTCTTAGAAACAAAAAAATGTCCTGGTAACCTTACAGCTTATTCCCTTTATTTCGAATCAGACAGTTTATGATCCTGAAACATGGGACCAAATTGAGGTCAAGGTGTGGGACTCTGCTACTAAAAATGACAAGGTTGTGGCGGGATTGCTCGGCACCTGGCGAGCAATCTCTGAGGCCTTAAAGAGCCATGTGGGACCACAGTCAGAAACGTGTGCTTTGCCAGACAGTGAGGGAGCTGCGGGCTCGTTTACTGATCCACCTGCTACGCCATCGGCCCCTCCGCTGCTACAGCCAACGCAGGCCTTTGCTGTTATGCCCCCTGGTGACCTGAACGTTCCTTTTGATCCAGGCCCTATGGGCCCTGAAAAGGAGCCGGATCTGCTTCCCTTCGATCCGGGAGGAATGGGATACGTAGGGCCCGAAGGCCGAGTTGCTTAACAATTTAAAGCGAGACATATTGTTCCCCGGCTAGCCCTGGAAGTCTCCGGTGTTTGTACTCAAGAAAAAGAATGGAAAATGGAGACTGTTACACGATCTGAGAAAAAGTAATGAAGTCGTGGAAGATATGGGAGCACTTCAGCCGGGATTACCAACTCCAACTATGCTCCCCCAGTCATGGACATTAACGGTAATAGACTTAAAGGATTGTTTGTTAAACACTTGCCAGAATTCGGAAAACTTTGCTATGTTTATGTTTCAACTGATACCTTTTCGGATTGAATTTTTGCATCTGTTCTTGCAGGAGAAAAGGCAAAGGATGTGTGTCAACATCTGCTGTCAGCTTTTGCGAAATTAGGAGTTCCAAAAATGATTAAAACAGATAATGGGCGGGGATATGGGACTCATGCAACCCACTTTTTTTTTTCTTTTCAACAGTGGGGTATTCAACATCTGACGGGTTCTCCCCACGGGTCAAGTAATTATTGAACAGGCCTACGATACCCTAAAAGCTATGCTTCTAAAACAAAAAAAAAAAAAAGGGGGAATAGGGGTGTGACCCCCAGGAAAAGATAGCTAAAGCATGCTATGTTCTTAATTTTTTAAACCGATGGACAGAGGAAGGTCCTTGCATCTGTCCATGCAGGAGAAAAGGCGACAGACATATCTGGGAGACAGACAGATCTGGGAGACAGATCTGGGAGAAACTCAGTTGAAGAAAGAGCACAAGTCATGGTAAAAGATTAAAGCACCAATCATTGGAAGGGCACTACACTCTAATAAATTGGGGCCGAGGTTGTGCTTGTGTTTTAACAGGAGCCGGTCCTAGATGGGTGTCAGCACGATGGGTCCGTCCAGCCGTCTCATCATCTGCCTTCACATGATCACAGCACTCTCCTCCGCAGTTTGGACTCCAGCTCAAACCAAAAACACCGTATGGGAGGGTCCCGCTGGCATATGCAGGACCCACAAACAAGGACTCCAGGAGTTGGAGGGGCAGCCAAACCTCCCCCCCCCCCCGCGGCTGGGCAGCACTCAGTGCCTGCCTCTCCCAGGGATGTGGTTACAAAGTTTGTTAAAGATAGAATTGGTATGCCTGGTAGTTTTTCTCTGTGTTTTCATTTGTGTTAATCGTGCTTTCTTAATTTGTGTTAATCGTGCTTTTTTATGTTACTAAAGAAGGGGGAGATGTGGGAGTGTGGCCATGGGGGTCGACAAGCCCCATGGTTGGTGATAACATCAGATGGACTCTTATCGATGAGACCATCAGGAATGTAAAGAGTGTAGAGGGAACAAAGAAGGGTGATTCAGGAGACGCCTTGCTGTCTCGGGTTGCCTCTTCTCCAGCCATTAAGGCATGGAAGTTGCTGGGTGTTTGCTGTTGCCAGGCAAAGTTGTTGACCAATGAATAGTTAGTGGAAAAGTACTGCTGTGGGGCGAATAGTAGAAGAAGGAAGCCTGTCCTCAATATGGAGAGGCAGCAAGAATAATGAAGTTATGTCCTCAATATGAGAGATGAAGTTAGGCCCTCAGTAAAAGATAATGAAGTTATGTCATCAATAAAGAAGTAGCAGTTACTGATCCTAAAAGAACCCTGGTGTCCGTGTGGTCGTTACGCAACAAATGGTGCCCGAACAGGGACATGAAGAACAGGAACAGGGACAGGCTAACAGAACAGGGACAAAACCAAAAAAGGAATGAATAGGGACAGGCTAGCAGAACAGGGACCAGGACAGGAACAGGGACATTGATTGCCTCGTGAAGATAGGTTCGGCCGAACTCAGCAAACCGCTCAGAGAAGCTCGTATTGAATGTCGCTGAAAGGAAGCGCACCCAAGCTGGAAAGAAGCTCGTACTGAAAGTCGCTGGAAGTAGGCGCACCGGAGCTGGAAAGAGGCTCGTATTGAAAGTCGCTGGAAATAGGCGCACCGGAGCTGGAAAGAGTCTCGTATTGAAAGTTGCTAGAAATAGGCGCGCCGGAGCTGGAAGCTCAAGCTGAGAGATGCAGACCCGCGCACACAACTGCCCCTCACTGGCCGAAGGTAAGCAGTTGCACGCTTTGGGGAATCATATGTTCTTAGAAACAAAAAAATGTCCTGGTAACCTTACAGCTTATTCCCTTTATTTCGAATCAGACAGTTTATGATCCTGAAACATGGGACCAAATTGAGGCCAAGGTGTGGGATTCTACTACTAAAAATGACAAGGCTGTGGCGGGATTGCTCGGCACCTGGCGAGCAATCTCTGAGGCCTTAAAGAGCCATGTGGGACCACAGTCAGAAACGTGTGCTTTGCCAGACAGTGAGGGAGCTGCGGGCTCGTTTACTGATCCACCTGCTACGCCATCGGCCCCTCCGCTGCTACAGCCAACGCAGGCCTTTGCTGTTATGCCCCCTGGTGACCTGAACGTTCCTTTTGATCCAGGCCCTATGGGCCCTGAAAAGGAGCCGGATCTGCTTCCCTTCGATCCGGGAGGAATGGGATACGTAGGGCCCGAAGGCCGAGTTGCTTAACAATTTAAAGCGAGACATATTGTTCCCGCGGCTAGCCCTGGAAGTCTCCGGTGTTTGTACTCAAGAAAAAGAATGGAAAATGGAGACTGTTACACGATCTGAGAAAAAGTAATGAAGTCATGGAAGATATGGGAGCACTTCAGCCGGGATTACCAACTCCAACTATGCTCCCCCAGTCATGGACATTAACGGTAATAGACTTAAAGGATTGTTTGTTAAACACTTGCCAGAATTCGGAAAACTTTGCTATGTTTATGTTTCAACTGATACCTTTTCGGATTGAATTTTTGCATCTGTTCTTGCAGGAGAAAAGGCAAAGGATGTGTGTCAACATCTGCTGTCAGCTTTTGCGAAATTAGGAGTTCCAAAAATGATTAAAACAGATAATGGGCCAGGATATGGGACTCATGCAACCCACTTTTTTTTTTCTTTTCAACAGTGGGGTATTCAACATCTGACGGGTTCTCCCCACGGGTCAAGTAATTATTGAACAGGCCTACGATACCCTAAAAGCTATGCTTCTAAAACAAAAAAAAAAAAAGGGGGAATAGGGGTGCGACCCCCAGGAAAAGATAGCTAAAGCATGCTATGTTCTTAATTTTTTAAACCGATGGACAGAGGAAGGTCCTTGCATCTGTCCATGCA
Organism: Anser cygnoides; assembly: GCF_040182565.1. Taxonomy (NCBI): domain Eukaryota; kingdom Metazoa; phylum Chordata; class Aves; order Anseriformes; family Anatidae; genus Anser; species Anser cygnoides. The sequence continues at coordinate 2,367,798 of NC_089908.1, forward strand.
GGAGAAAAGGCGACAGACATATCTGGGAGACAGACAGATCTGGGAGACAGATCTGGGAGAAACTCAGTTGAAGAAAGAGCACAAGTCATGGTAAAAGATTAAAGCACCAATCATTGGAAGGGCACTACACTCTAATAAATTGGGGCCGAGGTTGTGCTTGTGTTTTAACAGGAGCCGGTCCTAGATGGGTGTCAGCACGATGGGTCCGTCCGGCCGTCTCATCATCTGCCTTCACATGATCACAGCACTCTCCTCCGCAGTTTGGACTCCAGCTCAAACCAAAAACACCGTATGGGAGGGTCCCGCTGGCATATGCAGGACCCACAGACAAGGACTCCAGGAGTTGGAGGGGCAGCCAAAGCCCCCCCGCAGCTGGGCAGCACTCAGTGCCTGCCTCTCCCAGGGATGTGGTTACAAAGTTTGTTAAAGATAGAATTGGTATGCCTGGTAGTTTTTCTCTGTGTTTTCATTTGTGTTAATCGTGCTTTCTTAATTTGTGTTAATCGTGCTTTTTTATGTTACTAAAGAAGGGGGAGATGTGGGAGTGTGGCCATGGGGGTCGACAAGCCCCATGGTTGGTGATAACATCAGATGGACTCTTATCGATGAGACCATCAGGAATGTAAAGAGTGTAGAGGGAACAAAGAAGGGTGATTCAGGAGACGCCTTGCTGTCTCGGGTTGCCTCTTCTCCAGCCATTAAGGCATGGAAGTTGCTGGGTGTTTGCTGTTGCCAGGCAAAGTTGTTGACCAATGAATAGTTAGTGGAAAAGTACTGCTGTGGGGCGAATAGTAGAAGAAGGAAGCCTGTCCTCAATATGGAGAGGCAGCAAGAATAATGAAGTTATGGCCTCAATATGAGAGATGAAGTTAGGCCCTCAGTAAAAGATAATGAAGTTATGTCATCAATAAAGAAGTAGCAGTTACTGATCCTAAAAGAACCCTGGTGTCCGTGTGGTCGTTACGCAACAAATGGTGCCCGAACAGGGACATGAAGAACAGGAACAGGGACAGGCTAACAGAACAGGGACAAAACCAAAAAAAGGAATGAATAGGGACAGGCTAGCAGAACAGGGACCAGGACAGGAACAGGGACATTGATTGCCTCGTGAAGATAGGTTCGGCCGAACTCAGCAAACCGCTCAGAGAAGCTCGTATTGAATGTCGCTGAAAGGAAGCGCACCCAAGCTGGAAAGAAGCTCGTACTGAAAGTCGCTGGAAGTAGGCGCACCGGAGCTGGAAAGAGGCTCGTATTGAAAGTCGCTGGAAATAGGCGCACCGGAGCTGGAAAGAGTCTCGTATTGAAAGTTGCTAGAAATAGGCGCGCCGGAGCTGGAAGCTCAAGCTGAGAGATGCAGACCCGCGCACACAACTGCCCCTCACTGGCCGAAGGTAAGCAGTTGCACGCTTTGGGGAATCATATGTTCTTAGAAACAAAAAAATGTCCTGGTAACCTTACAGCTTATTCCCTTTATTTCGAATCAGACAGCTTATGATCCTGAAACATGGGACCAAATTGAGGCCAAGGTGTGGGATTCTACTACTAAAAATGACAAGGCTGTGGCGGGATTGCTCGGCACCTGGCGAGCAATCTCTGAGGCCTTAAAGAGCCATGTGGGACCACAGTCAGAAACGTGTGCTTTGCCAGACAGTGAGGGAGCTGCGGGCTCGTTTACTGATCCACCTGCTACGCCATCGGCCCCTCCGCTGCTACAGCCAACGCAGGCCTTTGCTGTTATGCCCCCTGGTGACCTGAACGTTCCTTTTGATCCAGGCCCTATGGGCCCTGAAAAGGAGCCGGATCTGCTTCCCTTCGATCCGGGAGGAATGGGATACGTAGGGCCCGAAGGCCGAGTTGCTTAACAATTTAAAGCGAGACATATTGTTCCCGCGGCTAGCCCTGGAAGTCTCCGGTGTTTGTACTCAAGAAAAAGAATGGAAAATGGAGACTGTTACACGATCTGAGAAAAAGTAATGAAGTCATGGAAGATATGGGAGCACTTCAGCCGGGATTACCAACTCCAACTATGCTCCCCCAGTCATGGACATTAACGGTAATAGACTTAAAGGATTGTTTGTTAAACACTTGCCAGAATTCGGAAAACTTTGCTATGTTTATGTTTCAACTGATACCTTTTCGGATTGAATTTTTGCATCTGTTCTTGCAGGAGAAAAGGCAAAGGATGTGTGTCAACATCTGCTGTCAGCTTTTGCGAAATTAGGAGTTCCAAAAATGATTAAAACAGATAATGGGCGGGGATATGGGACTCATGCAACCCACTTTTTTTTTTCTTTTCAACAGTGGGGTATTCAACATCTGACGGGTTCTCCCCACGGGTCAAGTAATTATTGAACAGGCCTACGATACCCTAAAAGCTATGCTTCTAAAACAAAAAAAAAAAAAAGGGGGAATAGGGGTGTGACCCCCAGGAAAAGATAGCTAAAGCATGCTATGTTCTTAATTTTTTAAACCGATGGACAGAGGAAGGTCCTTGCATCTGTCCATGCAGGAGAAAAGGCGACAGACATATCTGGGAGACAGACAGATCTGGGAGACAGATCTGGGAGAAACTCAGTTGAAGAAAGAGCACAAGTCATGGTAAAAGATTAAAGCACCAATCATTGGAAGGGCACTACACTCTAATAAATTGGGGCCGAGGTTGTGCTTGTGTTTTAACAGGAGCCGGTCCTAGATGGGTGTCAGCACGATGGGTCCGTCCGGCCGTCTCATCATCTGCCTTCACATGATCACAGCACTCTCCTCCGCAGTTTGGACTCCAGCTCAAACCAAAAACACCGTATGGGAGGGTCCCGCTGGCATATGCAGGACCCACAGACAAGGACTCCAGGAGTTGGAGGGGCAGCCAAAGCCCCCCCGCAGCTGGGCAGCACTCAGTGCCTGCCTCTCCCAGGGATGTGGTTACAAAGTTTGTTAAAGATAGAATTGGTATGCCTGGTAGTTTTTCTCTGTGTTTTCATTTGTGTTAATCGTGCTTTCTTAATTTGTGTTAATCGTGCTTTTTTATGTTACTAAAGAAGGGGGAGATGTGGGAGTGTGGCCATGGGGGTCGACAAGCCCCATGGTTGGTGATAACATCAGATGGACTCTTATCGATGAGACCATCAGGAATGTAAAGAGTGTAGAGGGAACAAAGAAGGGTGATTCAGGAGACGCCTTGCTGTCTCGGGTTGCCTCTTCTCCAGCCATTAAGGCATGGAAGTTGCTGGGTGTTTGCTGTTGCCAGGCAAAGTTGTTGACCAATGAATAGTTAGTGGAAAAGTACTGCTGTGGGGCGAATAGTAGAAGAAGGAAGCCTGTCCTCAATATGGAGAGGCAGCAAGAATAATGAAGTTATGGCCTCAATATGAGAGATGAAGTTAGGCCCTCAGTAAAAGATAATGAAGTTATGTCATCAATAAAGAAGTAGCAGTTACTGATCCTAAAAGAACCCTGGTGTCCGTGTGGTCGTTACGCAACAAATGGTGCCCGAACAGGGACATGAAGAACAGGAACAGGGACAGGCTAACAGAACAGGGACAAAACCAAAAAAAGGAATGAATAGGGACAGGCTAGCAGAACAGGGACCAGGACAGGAACAGGGACATTGATTGCCTCGTGAAGATAGGTTCGGCCGAACTCAGCAAACCGCTCAGAGAAGCTCGTATTGAATGTCGCTGAAAGGAAGCGCACCCAAGCTGGAAAGAAGCTCGTACTGAAAGTCGCTGGAAATAGGCGCACCGGAGCTGGAAAGAGGCTCATATTGAAAGTCGCTGGAAAAAGGCGCACCGGAGCTGGAAAGAGGCTCGTATTGAAAGTCGCTGGAAATAGGCGCACCGGAGCTGGAAAGAGTCTCGTATTGAAAGTTGCTAGAAATAGGCGCGCCGGAGCTGGAAGCTCAAGCTGAGAGATGCAGACCCGCACACACAACTGCCCCTCACTGGCCGAAGGTAAGCAGTTGCACGCTTTGGGGAATCATATGTTCTTAGAAACAAAAAAATGTCCTGGTAACCTTACAGCTTATTCCCTTTATTTCGAATCAGACAGTTTATGATCCTGAAACATGGGACCAAATTGAGGTCAAGGTGTGGGACTCTGCTACTAAAAATGACAAGGTTGTGGCGGGATTGCTCGGCACCTGGCGAGCAATCTCTGAGGCCTTAAAGAGCCATGTGGGACCACAGTCAGAAACGTGTGCTTTGCCAGACAGTGAGGGAGCTGCGGGCTCGTTTACTGATCCACCTGCTACGCCATCGGCCCCTCCGCTGCTACAGCCAACGCAGGCCTTTGCTGTTATGCCCCCTGGTGACCTGAACGTTCCTTTTGATCCAGGCCCTATGGGCCCTGAAAAGGAGCCGGATCTGCTTCCCTTCGATCCGGGAGGAATGGGATACGTAGGGCCCGAAGGCCGAGTTGCTTAACAATTTAAAGCGAGACATATTGTTCCCGCGGCTAGCCCTGGAAGTCTCCGGTGTTTGTACTCAAGAAAAAGAATGGAAAATGGAGACTGTTACACGATCTGAGAAAAAGTAATGAAGTCATGGAAGATATGGGAGCACTTCAGCCGGGATTACCAACTCCAACTATGCTCCCCCAGTCATGGACATTAACGGTAATAGACTTAAAGGATTGTTTGTTAAACACTTGCCAGAATTCGGAAAACTTTGCTATGTTTATGTTTCAACTGATACCTTTTCTGATTGAATTTTTGCATCTGTTCTTGCAGGAGAAAAGGCAAAGGATGTGTGTCAACATCTGCTGTCAGCTTTTGCGAAATTAGGAGTTCCAAAAATGATTAAAACAGATAATGGGCCAGGATATGGGACTCATGCAACCCACTTTTTTTTTTCTTTTCAACAGTGGGGTATTCAACATCTGACGGGTTCTCCCCACGGGTCAAGTAATTATTGAACAGGCCTACGATACCCTAAAAGCTATGCTTCTAAAACAAAAAAAAAAAGGGGGGAATAGGGGTGTGACCCCCAGGAAAAGATAGCTAAAGCATGCTATGTTCTTAATTTTTTAAACCGATGGACAGAGGAAGGTCCTTGCATCTGTCCATGCAGGAGAAAAGGCGACAGACATATCTGGGAGACAGACAGATCTGGGAGACAGATCTGGGAGAAACTCAGTTGAAGAAAGAGCACAAGTCATGGTAAAAGATTAAAGCACCAATCATTGGAAGGGCACTACACTCTAATAAATTGGGGCCGAGGTTGTGCTTGTGTTTTAACAGGAGCCGGTCCTAGATGGGTGTCAGCACGATGGGTCCGTCCGGCCGTCTCATCATCTGCCTTCACATGATCACAGCACTCTCCTCCGCAGTTTGGACTCCAGCTCAAACCAAAAACACCGTATGGGAGGGTCCCGCTGGCATATGCAGGACCCACAGACAAGGACTCCAGGAGTTGGAGGGGCAGCCAAAGCCCCCCCGCAGCTGGGCAGCACTCAGTGCCTGCCTCTCCCAGGGATGTGGTTACAAAGTTTGTTAAAGATAGAATTGGTATGCCTGGTAGTTTTTCTCTGTGTTTTCATTTGTGTTAATCGTGCTTTCTTAATTTGTGTTAATCGTGCTTTTTTATGTTACTAAAGAAGGGGGAGATGTGGGAGTGTGGCCATGGGGGTCGACAAGCCCCATGGTTGGTGATAACATCAGATGGACTCTTATCGATGAGACCATCAGGAATGGAAAGAGTGTAGAGGGAACAAAGAAGGGTGATTCAGGAGACGCCTTGCTGTCTCGGGTTGCCTCTTCTCCAGCCATTAAGGCATGGAAGTTGCTGGGTGTTTGCTGTTGCCAGGCAAAGTTGTTGACCAATGAATAGTTAGTGGAAAAGTACTGCTGTGGGGCGAATAGTAGAAGAAGGAAGCCTGTCCTCAATATGGAGAGGCAGCAAGAATAATGAAGTTATGGCCTCAATATGAGAGATGAAGTTAGGCCCTCAGTAAAAGATAATGAAGTTATGTCATCAATAAAGAAGTAGCAGTTACTGATCCTAAAAGAACCCTGGTGTCCGTGTGGTCGTTACGCAACAAATGGTGCCCGAACAGGGACATGAAGAACAGGAACAGGGACAGGCTAACAGAACAGGGACAAAACCAAAAAAGGAATGAATAGGGACAGGCTAGCAGAACAGGGACCAGGACAGGAACAGGGACATTGATTGCCTCGTGAAGATAGGTTTGGCCGAACTCAGCAAACCGCTCAGAGAAGCTCGTATTGAATGTCGCTGAAAGGAAGCGCACCCAAGCTGGAAAGAAGCTCGTACTGAAAGTCGCTGGAAATAGGCGCACCGGAGCTGGAAAGAGGCTCATATTGAAAGTCGCTGGAAAAAGGCGCACCGGAGCTGGAAAGAGGCTCGTATTGAAAGTCGCTGGAAATAGGCGCACCGGAGCTGGAAAGAGTCTCGTATTGAAAGTTGCTAGAAATAGGCGCGCCGGAGCTGGAAGCTCAAGCTGAGAGATGCAGACCCGCACACACAACTGCCCCTCACTGGCCGAAGGTAAGCAGTTGCACGCTTTGGGGAATCATATGTTCTTAGAAACAAAAAAATGTCCTGGTAACCTTACAGCTTATTCCCTTTATTTCGAATCAGACAGTTTATGATCCTGAAACATGGGACCAAATTGAGGTCAAGGTGTGGGACTCTGCTACTAAAAATGACAAGGTTGTGGCGGGATTGCTCGGCACCTGGCGAGCAATCTCTGAGGCCTTAAAGAGCCATGTGGGACCACAGTCAAAAACGTGTGCTTTGCCAGACAGTGAGGGAGCTGCGGGCTCGTTTACTGATCCACCTGCTACGCCATCGGCCCCTCTGCTGCTACAGCCAACGCAGGCCTTTGCTGTTATGCCCCCTGGTGACCTGAACGTTCCTTTTGATCCAGGCCCTATGGGCCCTGAAAAGGAGCCGGATCTGCTTCCCTTCGATCCGGGAGGAATGGGATACGTAGGGCCCGAAGGCCGAGTTGCTTAACAATTTAAAGCGAGACATATTGTTCCCGCGGCTAGCCCTGGAAGTCTCCGGTGTTTGTACTCAAGAAAAAGAATGGAAAATGGAGACTGTTACACGATCTGAGAAAAAGTAATGAAGTCATGGAAGATATGGGAGCACTTCAGCCGGGATTACCAACTCCAACTATGCTCCCCCAGTCATGGACATTAACGGTAATAGACTTAAAGGATTGTTTGTTAAACACTTGCCAGAATTCGGAAAACTTTGCTATGTTTATGTTTCAACTGATACCTTTTCGGATTGTATTTTTGCATCTGTTCTTGCAGGAGAAAAGGCAAAGGATGTGTGTCAACATCTGCTGTCAGCTTTTGCGAAATTAGGAGTTCCAAAAATGATTAAAACAGATAATGGGCGGGGATATGGGACTCATGCAACCCACTTTTTTTTTTCTTTTCAACAGTGGGGTATTCAACATCTGACGGGTTCTCCCCACGGGTCAAGTAATTATTGAACAGGCCTACGATACCCTAAAAGCTATGCTTCTAAAACAAAAAAAAAAAAAAGGGGGAATAGGGGTGTGACCCCCAGGAAAAGATAGCTAAAGCATGCTATGTTCTTAATTTTTTAAACCGATGGACAGAGGAAGGTCCTTGCATCTGTCCATGCAGGAGAAAAGGCGACAGACATATCTGGGAGACAGACAGATCTGGGAGACAGATCTGGGAGAAACTCAGTTGAAGAAAGAGCACAAGTCATGGTAAAAGATTAAAGCACCAATCATTGGAAGGGCACTACACTCTAATAAATTGGGGCCGAGGTTGTGCTTGTGTTTTAACAGGAGCCGGTCCTAGATGGGTGTCAGCACGATGGGTCCGTCCGGCCGTCTCATCATCTGCCTTCACATGATCACAGCACTCTCCTCCGCAGTTTGGACTCCAGCTCAAACCAAAAACACCGTATGGGAGGGTCCCGCTGGCATATGCAGGACCCACAGACAAGGACTCCAGGAGTTGGAGGGGCAGCCAAAGCCCCCCCGCAGCTGGGCAGCACTCAGTGCCTGCCTCTCCCAGGGATGTGGTTACAAAGTTTGTTAAAGATAGAATTGGTATGCCTGGTAGTTTTTCTCTGTGTTTTCATTTGTGTTAATCGTGCTTTCTTAATTTGTGTTAATCGTGCTTTTTTATGTTACTAAAGAAGGGGGAGATGTGGGAGTGTGGCCATGGGGGTCGACAAGCCCCATGGTTGGTGATAACATCAGATGGACTCTTATCGATGAGACCATCAGGAATGGAAAGAGTGTAGAGGGAACAAAGAAGGGTGATTCAGGAGACGCCTTGCTGTCTCGGGTTGCCTCTTCTCCAGCCATTAAGGCATGGAAGTTGCTGGGTGTTTGCTGTTGCCAGGCAAAGTTGTTGACCAATGAATAGTTAGTGGAAAAGTACTGCTGTGGGGCGAATAGTAGAAGAAGGAAGCCTGTCCTCAATATGGAGAGGCAGCAAGAATAATGAAGTTATGGCCTCAATATGAGAGATGAAGTTAGGCCCTCAGTAAAAGATAATGAAGTTATGTCATCAATAAAGAAGTAGCAGTTACTGATCCTAAAAGAACCCTGGTGTCCGTGTGGTCGTTACGCAACAAATGGTGCCCGAACAGGGACATGAAGAACAGGAACAGGGACAGGCTAACAGAACAGGGACAAAACCAAAAAAGGAATGAATAGGGACAGGCTAGCAGAACAGGGACCAGGACAGGAACAGGGACATTGATTGCCTCGTGAAGATAGGTTCGGCCGAACTCAGCAAACCGCTCAGAGAAGCTCGTATTGAATGTCGCTGAAAGGAAGCGCACCCAAGCTGGAAAGAAGCTCGTACTGAAAGTCGCTGGAAATAGGCGCACCGGAGCTGGAAAGAGGCTCATATTGAAAGTCGCTGGAAAAAGGCGCACCGGAGCTGGAAAGAGGCTCGTATTGAAAGTCGCTGGAAATAGGCGCACCGGAGCTGGAAAGAGTCTCGTATTGAAAGTTGCTAGAAATAGGCGCGCCGGAGCTGGAAGCTCAAGCTGAGAGATGCAGACCCGCACACACAACTGCCCCTCACTGGCCGAAGGTAAGCAGTTGCACGCTTTGGGGAATCATATGTTCTTAGAAACAAAAAAATGTCCTGGTAACCTTACAGCTTATTCCCTTTATTTCGAATCAGACAGTTTATGATCCTGAAACATGGGACCAAATTGAGGCCAAGGTGTGGGACTCTGCTACTAAAAATGACAAGGTTGTGGCGGGATTGCTCGGCACCTGGCGAGCAATCTCTGAGGCCTTAAAGAGCCATGTGGGACCACAGTCAGAAACGTGTGCTTTGCCAGACAGTGAGGGAGCTGCGGGCTCGTTTACTGATCCACCTGCTACGCCATCGGCCCCTCCACTGCTACAGCCAACGCAGGCCTTTGCTGTTATGCCCCCTGGTGACCTGAACGTTCCTTTTGATCCAGGCCCTATGGGCCCTGAAAAGGAGCCGGATCTGCTTCCCTTCGATCCGGGAGGAATGGGATACGTAGGGCCCGAAGGCCGAGTTGCTTAACAATTTAAAGCGAGACATATTGTTCCCGCGGCTAGCCCTGGAAGTCTCCGGTGTTTGTACTCAAGAAAAAGAATGGAAAATGGAGACTGTTACACGATCTGAGAAAAAGTAATGAAGTCATGGAAGATATGGGAGCACTTCAGCCGGGATTACCAACTCCAACTATGCTCCCCCAGTCATGGACATTAACGGTAATAGACTTAAAGGATTGTTTGTTAAACACTTGCCAGAATTCGGAAAACTTTGCTATGTTTATGTTTCAACTGATACCTTTTCGGATTGAATTTTTGCATCTGTTCTTGCAGGAGAAAAGGCAAAGGATGTGTGTCAACATCTGCTGTCAGCTTTTGCGAAATTAGGAGTTCCAAAAATGATTAAAACAGATAATGGGCGGGGATATGGGACTCATGCAACCCACTTTTTTTTTTCTTTTCAACAGTGGGGTATTCAACATCTGACGGGTTCTCCCCACGGGTCAAGTAATTATTGAACAGGCCTACGATACCCTAAAAGCTATGCTTCTAAAACAAAAAAAAAAAAAAGGGGGAATAGGGGTGTGACCCCCAGGAAAAGATAGCTAAAGCATGCTATGTTCTTAATTTTTAAACCGATGGACAGAGGAAGGTCCTTGCATCTGTCCATGCAGGAGAAAAGGCGACAGACATATCTGGGAGACAGACAGATCTGGGAGACAGATCTGGGAGAAACTCAGTTGAAGAAAGAGCACAAGTCATGGTAAAAGATTAAAGCACCAATCATTGGAAGGGCACTACACTCTAATAAATTGGGGCCGAGGTTGTGCTTGTGTTTTAACAGGAGCCGGTCCTAGATGGGTGTCAGCACGATGGGTCCGTCCGGCCGTCTCATCATCTGCCTTCACATGATCACAGCACTCTCCTCCGCAGTTTGGACTCCAGCTCAAACCAAAAACACCGTATGGGAGGGTCCCGCTGGCATATGCAGGACCCACAGACAAGGACTCCAGGAGTTGGAGGGGCAGCCAAAGCCCCCCCGCAGCTGGGCAGCACTCAGTGCCTGCCTCTCCCAGGGATGTGGTTACAAAGTTTGTTAAAGATAGAATTGGTATGCCTGGTAGTTTTTCTCTGTGTTTTCATTAGTGTTAATCGTGCTTTCTTAATTTGTGTTAATCGTGCTTTTTTATGTTACTAAAGAAGGGGGAGATGTGGGAGTGTGGCCATGGGGGTCGACAAGCCCCATGGTTGGTGATAACATCAGATGGACTCTTATCGATGAGACCATCAGGAATGTAAAGAGTTTAGAGGGAACAAAGAAGGGTGATTCAGGAGACGCCTTGCTGTCTCGGGTTGCCTCTTCTCCAGCCATTAAGGCATGGAAGTTGCTGGGTGTTTGCTGTTGCCAGGCAAAGTTGTTGACCAATGAATAGTTAGTGGAAAAGTACTGCTGTGGGGCGAATAGTAGAAGAAGGAAGCCTGTCCTCAATATGGAGAGGCAGCAAGAATAATGAAGTTATGGCCTCAATATGAGAGATGAAGTTAGGCCCTCAGTAAAAGATAATGAAGTTATGTCATCAATAAAGAAGTAGCAGTTACTGATCCTAAAAGAACCCTGGTGTCCGTGTGGTCGTTACGCAACAAATGGTGCCCGAACAGGGACATGAAGAACAGGAACAGGGACAGGCTAACAGAACAGGGACAAAACCAAAAAAGGAATGAATAGGGACAGGCTAGCAGAACAGGGACCAGGACAGGAACAGGGACATTGATTGCCTCGTGAAGATAGGTTCGGCCGAACTCAGCAAACCGCTCAGAGAAGCTCGTATTGAATGTCGCTGAAAGGAAGCGCACCCAAGCTGGAAAGAAGCTCGTACTGAAAGTCGCTGGAAATAGGCGCACCGGAGCTGGAAAGAGGCTCATATTGAAAGTCGCTGGAAAAAGGCGCACCGGAGCTGGAAAGAGGCTCGTATTGAAAGTCGCTGGAAATAGGCGCACCGGAGCTGGAAAGAGTCTCGTATTGAAAGTTGCTAGAAATAGGCGCGCCGGAGCTGGAAGCTCAAGCTGAGAGATGCAGACCCGCACACACAACTGCCCCTCACTGGCCGAAGGTAAGCAGTTGCACGCTTTGGGGAATCATATGTTCTTAGAAACAAAAAAATGTCCTGGTAACCTTACAGCTTATTCCCTTTATTTCGAATCAGACAGTTTATGATCCTGAAACATGGGACCAAATTGAGGCCAAGGTGTGGGACTCTGCTACTAAAAATGACAAGGTTGTGGCGGGATTGCTCGGCACCTGGCGAGCAATCTCTGAGGCCTTAAAGAGCCATGTGGGACCACAGTCAGAAACGTGTGCTTTGCCAGACAGTGAGGGAGCTGCGGGCTCGTTTACTGATCCACCTGCTACGCCATCGGCCCCTCCGCTGCTACAGCCAACGCAGGCCTTTGCTGTTATGCCCCCTGGTGACCTGAACGTTCCTTTTGATCCAGGCCCTATGGGCCCTGAAAAGGAGCCGGATCTGCTTCCCTTCGATCCGGGAGGAATGGGATACGTAGGGCCCGAAGGCCGAGTTGCTTAACAATTTAAAGCGAGACATATTGTTCCCGCGGCTAGCCCTGGAAGTCTCCGGTGTTTGTACTCAAGAAAAAGAATGGAAAATGGAGACTGTTACACGATCTGAGAAAAAGTAATGAAGTCATGGAAGATATGGGAGCACTTCAGCCGGGATTACCAACTCCAACTATGCTCCCCCAGTCATGGACATTAACGGTAATAGACTTAAAGGATTGTTTGTTAAACACTTGCCAGAATTCGGAAAACTTTGCTATGTTTATGTTTCAACTGATACCTTTTCGGATTGAATTTTTGCATCTGTTCTTGCAGGAGAAAAGGCAAAGGATGTGTGTCAACATCTGCTGTCAGCTTTTGCAAAATTAGGAGTTCCAAAAATGATTAAAACAGATAATGGGCCAGGATATGGGACTCATGCAACCCACTTTTTTTTTTCTTTTCAACAGTGGGGTATTCAACATCTGACGGGTTCTCCCCACGGGTCAAGTAATTATTGAACAGGCCTACGATACCCTAAAAGCTATGCTTCTAAAACAAAAAAAAAAAAAAGGGGGAATAGGGGTGTGACCCCCAGGAAAAGATAGCTAAAGCATGCTATGTTCTTAATTTTTAAACCGATGGACAGAGGAAGGTCCTTGCATCTGTCCATGCAGGAGAAAAGGCGACAGACATATCTGGGAGACAGACAGATCTGGGAGACAGATCTGGGAGAAACTCAGTTGAAGAAAGAGCACAAGTCATGGTAAAAGATTAAAGCACCAATCATTGGAAGGGCACTACACTCTAATAAATTGGGGCCGAGGTTGTGCTTGTGTTTTAACAGGAGCCGGTCCTAGATGGGTGTCAGCACGATGGGTCCGTCCGGCCGTCTCATCATCTGCCTTCACATGATCACAGCACTCTCCTCCGCAGTTTGGACTCCAGCTCAAACCAAAAACACCGTATGGGAGGGTCCCGCTGGCATATGCAGGACCCACAGACAAGGACTCCAGGAGTTGGAGGGGCAGCCAAAGCCCCCCCGCAGCTGGGCAGCACTCAGTGCCTGCCTCTCCCAGGGATGTGGTTACAAAGTTTGTTAAAGATAGAATTGGTATGCCTGGTAGTTTTTCTCTGTGTTTTCATTAGTGTTAATCGTGCTTTCTTAATTTGTGTTAATCGTGCTTTTTTATGTTACTAAAGAAGGGGGAGATGTGGGAGTGTGGCCATGGGGGTCGACAAGCCCCATGGTTGGTGATAACATCAGCTGGACTCTTATCGATGAGACCATCAGGAATGGAAAGAGTGTAGAGGGAACAAAGAAGGGTGATTCAGGAGACGCCTTGCTGTCTCGGGTTGCCTGTTCTCCAGCCATTAAGGCATGGAAGTTGCTGGGTGTTTGCTGTTGCCAGGCAAAGTTGTTGACCAATGAATAGTTAGTGGAAAAGTACTGCTGTGGGGCGAATAGTAGAAGAAGGAAGCCTGTCCTCAATATGGAGAGGCAGCAAGAATAATGAAGTTATGGCCTCAATATGAGAGATGAAGTTAGGCCCTCAGTAAAAGATAATGAAGTTATGGCATCAATAAAGAAGCAGCAGTTACTGATCCTAAAAGAACCCTGGTGTCCGTGTGGTCGTTACGCAACAAATGGTGCCCGAACAGGGACATGAAGAACAGGAACAGGGACAGGCTAACAGAACAGGGACAAAACCAAAAAAAGGAATGAATAGGGACAGGCTAGCAGAACAGGGACCAGGACAGGAACAGGGACATTGATTGCCTCGTGAAGATAGGTTCGGCCGAACTCAGCAAACCGCTCAGAGAAGCTCGTATTGAATGTCGCTGAAAGGAAGCGCACCCAAGCTGGAAAGAAGCTCGTACTGAAAGTCGCTGGAAATAGGCGCACCGGAGCTGGAAAGAGGCTCATATTGAAAGTCGCTGGAAAAAGGCGCACCGGAGCTGGAAAGAGGCTCGTATTGAAAGTCGCTGGAAATAGGCGCACCGGAGCTGGAAAGAGTCTCGTATTGAAAGTTGCTAGAAATAGGCGCGCCGGAGCTGGAAGCTCAAGCTGAGAGATGCAGACCCGCACACACAACTGCCCCTCACTGGCCGAAGGTAAGCAGTTGCACGCTTTGGGGAATCATATGTTCTTAGAAACAAAAAAATGTCCTGGTAACCTTACAGCTTATTCCCTTTATTTCGAATCAGACAGTTTATGATCCTGAAACATGGGACCAAATTGAGGTCAAGGTGTGGGACTCTGCTACTAAAAATGACAAGGTTGTGGCGGGATTGCTCGGCACCTGGCGAGCAATCTCTGAGGCCTTAAAGAGCCATGTGGGACCACAGTCAGAAACGTGTGCTTTGCCAGACAGTGAGGGAGCTGCGGGCTCGTTTACTGATCCACCTGCTACGCCATCGGCCCCTCCGCTGCTACAGCCAACGCAGGCCTTTGCTGTTATGCCCCCTGGTGACCTGAACGTTCCTTTTGATCCAGGCCCTATGGGCCCTGAAAAGGAGCCGGATCTGCTTCCCTTCGATCCGGGAGGAATGGGATACGTAGGGCCCGAAGGCCGAGTTGCTTAACAATTTAAAGCGAGACATATTGTTCCCGCGGCTAGCCCTGGAAGTCTCCGGTGTTTGTACTCAAGAAAAAGAATGGAAAATGGAGACTGTTACACGATCTGAGAAAAAGTAATGAAGTCATGGAAGATATGGGAGCACTTCAGCCGGGATTACCAACTCCAACTATGCTCCCCCAGTCATGGACATTAACGGTAATAGACTTAAAGGATTGTTTGTTAAACACTTGCCAGAATTCGGAAAACTTTGCTATGTTTATGTTTCAACTGATACCTTTTCTGATTGAATTTTTGCATCTGTTCTTGCAGGAGAAAAGGCAAAGGATGTGTGTCAACATCTGCTGTCAGCTTTTGCAAAATTAGGAGTTCCAAAAATGATTAAAACAGATAATGGGCCAGGATATGGGACTCATGCAACCCACTTTTTTTTTTCTTTTCAACAGTGGGGTATTCAACATCTGACGGGTTCTCCCCACGGGTCAAGTAATTATTGAACAGGCCTACGATACCCTAAAAGCTATGCTTCTAAAACAAAAAAAAAAAAGGGGGAATAGGGGTGTGACCCCCAGGAAAAGATAGCTAAAGCATGCTATGTTCTTAATTTTTTAAACCGATGGACAGAGGAAGGTCCTTGCATCTGTCCATGCAGGAGAAAAGGCGACAGACATATCTGGGAGACAGACAGATCTGGGAGACAGATCTGGGAGAAACTCAGTTGAAGAAAGAGCACAAGTCATGGTAAAAGATTAAAGCACCAATCATTGGAAGGGCACTACACTCTAATAAATTGGGGCCGAGGTTGTGCTTGTGTTTTAACAGGAGCCGGTCCTAGATGGGTGTCAGCACGATGGGTCCGTCCGGCCGTCTCATCATCTGCCTTCACATGATCACAGCACTCTCCTCCGCAGTTTGGACTCCAGCTCAAACCAAAAACACCGTATGGGAGGGTCCCGCTGGCATATGCAGGACCCACAGACAAGGACTCCAGGAGTTGGAGGGGCAGCCAAAGCCCCCCCGCAGCTGGGCAGCACTCAGTGCCTGCCTCTCCCAGGGATGTGGTTACAAAGTTTGTTAAAGATAGAATTGGTATGCCTGGTAGTTTTTCTCTGTGTTTTCATTTGTGTTAAT
Organism: Anser cygnoides; assembly: GCF_040182565.1. Lineage (NCBI taxonomy): Eukaryota > Metazoa > Chordata > Aves > Anseriformes > Anatidae > Anser > Anser cygnoides. The sequence goes on from NC_089908.1 coordinate 2,383,557, forward strand.
CGTGCTTTCTTAATTTGTGTTAATCGTGCTTTTTTATGTTACTAAAGAAGGGGGAGATGTGGGAGTGTGGCCATGGGGGTCGACAAGCCCCATGGTTGGTGATAACATCAGATGGACTCTTATCGATGAGACCATCAGGAATGGAAAGAGTGTAGAGGGAACAAAGAAGGGTGATTCAGGAGACGCCTTGCTGTCTCGGGTTGCCTCTTCTCCAGCCATTAAGGCATGGAAGTTGCTGGGTGTTTGCTGTTGCCAGGCAAAGTTGTTGACCAATGAATAGTTAGTGGAAAAGTACTGCTGTGGGGCGAATAGTAGAAGAAGGAAGCCTGTCCTCAATATGGAGAGGCAGCAAGAATAATGAAGTTATGGCCTCAATATGAGAGATGAAGTTAGGCCCTCAGTAAAAGATAATGAAGTTATGTCATCAATAAAGAAGTAGCAGTTACTGATCCTAAAAGAACCCTGGTGTCCGTGTGGTCGTTACGCAACAAATGGTGCCCGAACAGGGACATGAAGAACAGGAACAGGGACAGGCTAACAGAACAGGGACAAAACCAAAAAAGGAATGAATAGGGACAGGCTAGCAGAACAGGGACCAGGACAGGAACAGGGACATTGATTGCCTCGTGAAGATAGGTTCGGCCGAACTCAGCAAACCGCTCAGAGAAGCTCGTATTGAATGTCGCTGAAAGGAAGCGCACCCAAGCTGGAAAGAAGCTCGTACTGAAAGTCGCTGGAAATAGGCGCACCGGAGCTGGAAAGAGGCTCATATTGAAAGTCGCTGGAAAAAGGCGCACCGGAGCTGGAAAGAGGCTCGTATTGAAAGTCGCTGGAAATAGGCGCACCGGAGCTGGAAAGAGTCTCGTATTGAAAGTTGCTAGAAATAGGCGCGCCGGAGCTGGAAGCTCAAGCTGAGAGATGCAGACCCGCACACACAACTGCCCCTCACTGGCCGAAGGTAAGCAGTTGCACGCTTTGGGGAATCATATGTTCTTAGAAACAAAAAAATGTCCTGGTAACCTTACAGCTTATTCCCTTTATTTCGAATCAGACAGTTTATGATCCTGAAACATGGGACCAAATTGAGGTCAAGGTGTGGGACTCTGCTACTAAAAATGACAAGGTTGTGGCGGGATTGCTCGGCACCTGGCGAGCAATCTCTGAGGCCTTAAAGAGCCATGTGGGACCACAGTCAAAAACGTGTGCTTTGCCAGACAGTGAGGGAGCTGCGGGCTCGTTTACTGATCCACCTGCTACGCCATCGGCCCCTCTGCTGCTACAGCCAACGCAGGCCTTTGCTGTTATGCCCCCTGGTGACCTGAACGTTCCTTTTGATCCAGGCCCTATGGGCCCTGAAAAGGAGCCGGATCTGCTTCCCTTCGATCCGGGAGGAATGGGATACGTAGGGCCCGAAGGCCGAGTTGCTTAACAATTTAAAGCGAGACATATTGTTCCCGCGGCTAGCCCTGGAAGTCTCCGGTGTTTGTACTCAAGAAAAAGAATGGAAAATGGAGACTGTTACACGATCTGAGAAAAAGTAATGAAGTCATGGAAGATATGGGAGCACTTCAGCCGGGATTACCAACTCCAACTATGCTCCCCCAGTCATGGACATTAACGGTAATAGACTTAAAGGATTGTTTGTTAAACACTTGCCAGAATTCGGAAAACTTTGCTATGTTTATGTTTCAACTGATACCTTTTCTGATTGAATTTTTGCATCTGTTCTTGCAGGAGAAAAGGCAAAGGATGTGTGTCAACATCTGCTGTCAGCTTTTGCAAAATTAGGAGTTCCAAAAATGATTAAAACAGATAATGGGCCAGGATATGGGACTCATGCAACCCACTTTTTTTTTTCTTTTCAACAGTGGGGTATTCAACATCTGACGGGTTCTCCCCACGGGTCAAGTAATTATTGAACAGGCCTACGATACCCTAAAAGCTATGCTTCTAAAACAAAAAAAAAAAAGGGGGAATAGGGGTGTGACCCCCAGGAAAAGATAGCTAAAGCATGCTATGTTCTTAATTTTTTAAACCGATGGACAGAGGAAGGTCCTTGCATCTGTCCATGCAGGAGAAAAGGCGACAGACATATCTGGGAGACAGACAGATCTGGGAGACAGATCTGGGAGAAACTCAGTTGAAGAAAGAGCACAAGTCATGGTAAAAGATTAAAGCACCAATCATTGGAAGGGCACTACACTCTAATAAATTGGGGCCGAGGTTGTGCTTGTGTTTTAACAGGAGCCGGTCCTAGATGGGTGTCAGCACGATGGGTCCGTCCGGCCGTCTCATCATCTGCCTTCACATGATCACAGCACTCTCCTCCGCAGTTTGGACTCCAGCTCAAACCAAAAACACCGTATGGGAGGGTCCCGCTGGCATATGCAGGACCCACAGACAAGGACTCCAGGAGTTGGAGGGGCAGCCAAAGCCCCCCCGCAGCTGGGCAGCACTCAGTGCCTGCCTCTCCCAGGGATGTGGTTACAAAGTTTGTTAAAGATAGAATTGGTATGCCTGGTAGTTTTTCTCTGTGTTTTCATTTGTGTTAATCGTGCTTTCTTAATTTGTGTTAATCGTGCTTTTTTATGTTACTAAAGAAGGGGGAGATGTGGGAGTGTGGCCATGGGGGTCGACAAGCCCCATGGTTGGTGATAACATCAGATGGACTCTTATCGATGAGACCATCAGGAATGGAAAGAGTGTAGAGGGAACAAAGAAGGGTGATTCAGGAGACGCCTTGCTGTCTCGGGTTGCCTCTTCTCCAGCCATTAAGGCATGGAAGTTGCTGGGTGTTTGCTGTTGCCAGGCAAAGTTGTTGACCAATGAATAGTTAGTGGAAAAGTACTGCTGTGGGGCGAATAGTAGAAGAAGGAAGCCTGTCCTCAATATGGAGAGGCAGCAAGAATAATGAAGTTATGGCCTCAATATGAGAGATGAAGTTAGGCCCTCAGTAAAAGATAATGAAGTTATGTCATCAATAAAGAAGTAGCAGTTACTGATCCTAAAAGAACCCTGGTGTCCGTGTGGTCGTTACGCAACAAATGGTGCCCGAACAGGGACATGAAGAACAGGAACAGGGACAGGCTAACAGAACAGGGACAAAACCAAAAAAGGAATGAATAGGGACAGGCTAGCAGAACAGGGACCAGGACAGGAACAGGGACATTGATTGCCTCGTGAAGATAGGTTCGGCCGAACTCAGCAAACCGCTCAGAGAAGCTCGTATTGAATGTCGCTGAAAGGAAGCGCACCCAAGCTGGAAAGAAGCTCGTACTGAAAGTCGCTGGAAATAGGCGCACCGGAGCTGGAAAGAGGCTCATATTGAAAGTCGCTGGAAAAAGGCGCACCGGAGCTGGAAAGAGGCTCGTATTGAAAGTCGCTGGAAATAGGCGCACCGGAGCTGGAAAGAGTCTCGTATTGAAAGTTGCTAGAAATAGGCGCGCCGGAGCTGGAAGCTCAAGCTGAGAGATGCAGACCCGCACACACAACTGCCCCTCACTGGCCGAAGGTAAGCAGTTGCACGCTTTGGGGAATCATATGTTCTTAGAAACAAAAAAATGTCCTGGTAACCTTACAGCTTATTCCCTTTATTTCGAATCAGACAGTTTATGATCCTGAAACATGGGACCAAATTGAGGCCAAGGTGTGGGACTCTGCTACTAAAAATGACAAGGTTGTGGCGGGATTGCTCGGCACCTGGCGAGCAATCTCTGAGGCCTTAAAGAGCCATGTGGGACCACAGTCAGAAACGTGTGCTTTGCCAGACAGTGAGGGAGCTGCGGGCTCGTTTACTGATCCACCTGCTACGCCATCGGCCCCTCCACTGCTACAGCCAACGCAGGCCTTTGCTGTTATGCCCCCTGGTGACCTGAACGTTCCTTTTGATCCAGGCCCTATGGGCCCTGAAAAGGAGCCGGATCTGCTTCCCTTCGATCCGGGAGGAATGGGATACGTAGGGCCCGAAGGCCGAGTTGCTTAACAATTTAAAGCGAGACATATTGTTCCCGCGGCTAGCCCTGGAAGTCTCCGGTGTTTGTACTCAAGAAAAAGAATGGAAAATGGAGACTGTTACACGATCTGAGAAAAAGTAATGAAGTCATGGAAGATATGGGAGCACTTCAGCCGGGATTACCAACTCCAACTATGCTCCCCCAGTCATGGACATTAACGGTAATAGACTTAAAGGATTGTTTGTTAAACACTTGCCAGAATTCGGAAAACTTTGCTATGTTTATGTTTCAACTGATACCTTTTCGGATTGAATTTTTGCATCTGTTCTTGCAGGAGAAAAGGCAAAGGATGTGTGTCAACATCTGCTGTCAGCTTTTGCGAAATTAGGAGTTCCAAAAATGATTAAAACAGATAATGGGCGGGGATATGGGACTCATGCAACCCACTTTTTTTTTTCTTTTCAACAGTGGGGTATTCAACATCTGACGGGTTCTCCCCACGGGTCAAGTAATTATTGAACAGGCCTACGATACCCTAAAAGCTATGCTTCTAAAACAAAAAAAAAAAAAAGGGGGAATAGGGGTGTGACCCCCAGGAAAAGATAGCTAAAGCATGCTATGTTCTTAATTTTTAAACCGATGGACAGAGGAAGGTCCTTGCATCTGTCCATGCAGGAGAAAAGGCGACAGACATATCTGGGAGACAGACAGATCTGGGAGACAGATCTGGGAGAAACTCAGTTGAAGAAAGAGCACAAGTCATGGTAAAAGATTAAAGCACCAATCATTGGAAGGGCACTACACTCTAATAAATTGGGGCCGAGGTTGTGCTTGTGTTTTAACAGGAGCCGGTCCTAGATGGGTGTCAGCACGATGGGTCCGTCCGGCCGTCTCATCATCTGCCTTCACATGATCACAGCACTCTCCTCCGCAGTTTGGACTCCAGCTCAAACCAAAAACACCGTATGGGAGGGTCCCGCTGGCATATGCAGGACCCACAGACAAGGACTCCAGGAGTTGGAGGGGCAGCCAAAGCCCCCCCGCAGCTGGGCAGCACTCAGTGCCTGCCTCTCCCAGGGATGTGGTTACAAAGTTTGTTAAAGATAGAATTGGTATGCCTGGTAGTTTTTCTCTGTGTTTTCATTAGTGTTAATCGTGCTTTCTTAATTTGTGTTAATCGTGCTTTTTTATGTTACTAAAGAAGGGGGAGATGTGGGAGTGTGGCCATGGGGGTCGACAAGCCCCATGGTTGGTGATAACATCAGCTGGACTCTTATCGATGAGACCATCAGGAATGTAAAGAGTTTAGAGGGAACAAAGAAGGGTGATTCAGGAGACGCCTTGCTGTCTCGGGTTGCCTCTTCTCCAGCCATTAAGGCATGGAAGTTGCTGGGTGTTTGCTGTTGCCAGGCAAAGTTGTTGACCAATGAATAGTTAGTGGAAAAGTACTGCTGTGGGGCGAATAGTAGAAGAAGGAAGCCTGTCCTCAATATGGAGAGGCAGCAAGAATAATGAAGTTATGGCCTCAATATGAGAGATGAAGTTAGGCCCTCAGTAAAAGATAATGAAGTTATGTCATCAATAAAGAAGTAGCAGTTACTGATCCTAAAAGAACCCTGGTGTCCGTGTGGTCGTTATGCAACAAATGGTGCCCGAACAGGGACATGAAGAACAGGAACAGGGACAGGCTAACAGAACAGGGACAAAACCAAAAAAGGAATGAATAGGGACAGGCTAGCAGAACAGGGACCAGGACAGGAACAGGGACATTGATTGCCTCGTGAAGATAGGTTCGGCCGAACTCAGCAAACCGCTCAGAGAAGCTCGTATTGAATGTCGCTGAAAGGAAGCGCACCCAAGCTGGAAAGAAGCTCGTACTGAAAGTCGCTGGAAATAGGCGCACCGGAGCTGGAAAGAGGCTCATATTGAAAGTCGCTGGAAAAAGGCGCACCGGAGCTGGAAAGAGGCTCGTATTGAAAGTCGCTGGAAATAGGCGCACCGGAGCTGGAAAGAGTCTCGTATTGAAAGTTGCTAGAAATAGGCGCGCCGGAGCTGGAAGCTCAAGCTGAGAGATGCAGACCCGCACACACAACTGCCCCTCACTGGCCGAAGGTAAGCAGTTGCACGCTTTGGGGAATCATATGTTCTTAGAAACAAAAAAATGTCCTGGTAACCTTACAGCTTATTCCCTTTATTTCGAATCAGACAGTTTATGATCCTGAAACATGGGACCAAATTGAGGCCAAGGTGTGGGACTCTGCTACTAAAAATGACAAGGTTGTGGCGGGATTGCTCGGCACCTGGCGAGCAATCTCTGAGGCCTTAAAGAGCCATGTGGGACCACAGTCAGAAACGTGTGCTTTGCCAGACAGTGAGGGAGCTGCGGGCTCGTTTACTGATCCACCTGCTACGCCATCGGCCCCTCCGCTGCTACAGCCAACGCAGGCCTTTGCTGTTATGCCCCCTGGTGACCTGAACGTTCCTTTTGATCCAGGCCCTATGGGCCCTGAAAAGGAGCCGGATCTGCTTCCCTTCGATCCGGGAGGAATGGGATACGTAGGGCCCGAAGGCCGAGTTGCTTAACAATTTAAAGCGAGACATATTGTTCCCGCGGCTAGCCCTGGAAGTCTCCGGTGTTTGTACTCAAGAAAAAGAATGGAAAATGGAGACTGTTACACGATCTGAGAAAAAGTAATGAAGTCATGGAAGATATGGGAGCACTTCAGCCGGGATTACCAACTCCAACTATGCTCCCCCAGTCATGGACATTAACGGTAATAGATTTAAAGGATTGTTTGTTAAACACTTGCCAGAATTCGGAAAACTTTGCTATGTTTATGTTTCAACTGATACCTTTTCGGATTGAATTTTTGCATCTGTTCTTGCAGGAGAAAAGGCAAAGGATGTGTGTCAACATCTGCTGTCAGCTTTTGCAAAATTAGGAGTTCCAAAAATGATTAAAACAGATAATGGGCCAGGATATGGGACTCATGCAACCCACTTTTTTTTTTCTTTTCAACAGTGGGGTATTCAACATCTGACGGGTTCTCCCCACGGGTCAAGTAATTATTGAACAGGCCTACGATACCCTAAAAGCTATGCTTCTAAAACAAAAAAAAAAAAAAGGGGGAATAGGGGTGTGACCCCCAGGAAAAGATAGCTAAAGCATGCTATGTTCTTAATTTTTAAACCGATGGACAGAGGAAGGTCCTTGCATCTGTCCATGCAGGAGAAAAGGCGACAGACATATCTGGGAGACAGACAGATCTGGGAGACAGATCTGGGAGAAACTCAGTTGAAGAAAGAGCACAAGTCATGGTAAAAGATTAAAGCACCAATCATTGGAAGGGCACTACACTCTAATAAATTGGGGCCGAGGTTGTGCTTGTGTTTTAACAGGAGCCGGTCCTAGATGGGTGTCAGCACGATGGGTCCGTCCGGCCGTCTCATCATCTGCCTTCACATGATCACAGCACTCTCCTCCGCAGTTTGGACTCCAGCTCAAACCAAAAACACCGTATGGGAGGGTCCCGCTGGCATATGCAGGACCCACAGACAAGGACTCCAGGAGTTGGAGGGGCAGCCAAAGCCCCCCCGCAGCTGGGCAGCACTCAGTGCCTGCCTCTCCCAGGGATGTGGTTACAAAGTTTGTTAAAGATAGAATTGGTATGCCTGGTAGTTTTTCTCTGTGTTTTCATTAGTGTTAATCGTGCTTTCTTAATTTGTGTTAATCGTGCTTTTTTATGTTACTAAAGAAGGGGGAGATGTGGGAGTGTGGCCATGGGGGTCGACAAGCCCCATGGTTGGTGATAACATCAGCTGGACTCTTATCGATGAGACCATCAGGAATGGAAAGAGTGTAGAGGGAACAAAGAAGGGTGATTCAGGAGACGCCTTGCTGTCTCGGGTTGCCTGTTCTCCAGCCATTAAGGCATGGAAGTTGCTGGGTGTTTGCTGTTGCCAGGCAAAGTTGTTGACCAATGAATAGTTAGTGGAAAAGTACTGCTGTGGGGCGAATAGTAGAAGAAGGAAGCCTGTCCTCAATATGGAGAGGCAGCAAGAATAATGAAGTTATGGCCTCAATATGAGAGATGAAGTTAGGCCCTCAGTAAAAGATAATGAAGTTATGGCATCAATAAAGAAGCAGCAGTTACTGATCCTAAAAGAACCCTGGTGTCCGTGTGGACGTTACGCAACAAATGGTGCCCGAACAGGGACATGAAGAACAGGAACAGGGACAGGCTAACAGAACAGGGACAAAACCAAAAAAGGAATGAATAGGGACAGGCTAGCAGAACAGGGACCAGGACAGGAACAGGGACATTGATTGCCTCGTGAAGATAGGTTCGGCTGAACTCAGCAAACCGCTCAGAGAAGCTCGTATTGAATGTCGCTGAAAGGAAGCGCACCCAAGCTGGAAAGAAGCTCGTACTGAAAGTCGCTGGAAATAGGCGCACCGGAGCTGGAAAGAGGCTCATATTGAAAGTCGCTGGAAATTGGCGCACCGGAGCTGGAAAGAGGCTCGTATTGAAAGTCGCTGGAAATAGGCGCACCGGAGCTGGAAAGAGGCTCGTATTGAAAGTTGCTAGAAATAGGCGCGCCGGAGCTGGAAGCTCAAGCTGAGAGATGCAGACCCGCACACACAACTGCTCCTCACTGGCCGAAGGTAAGCCGTTGCACGCTTTGGGGAATCATATGTTCTTAGAAACAAAAAAATGTCCTGGTAACCTTACAGCTTATTCCTTTTATTTCGAATCAGACAGTTTATGATCCTGAAACATGGGACCAAATTGAGGTCAAGGTGTGGGACTCTGCTACTAAAAATGACAAGGTTGTGGCGGGATTGCTCGGCACCTGGCGAGCAATCTCTGAGGCCTTAAAGAGCCATGTGGGACCACAGTCAGAAACGTGTGCTTTGCCAGACAGTGAGGGAGCTGCGGGCTCGTTTACTGATCCACCTGCTACGCCATCGGCCCCTCCGCTGCTACAGCCAACGCAGGCCTTTGCTGTTATGCCCCCTGGTGACCTGAACGTTCCTTTTGATCCAGGCCCTATGGGCCCTGAAAAGGAGCCGGATCTGCTTCCCTTCGATCCGGGAGGAATGGGATACGTAGGGCCCGAAGGCCGAGTTGCTTAACAATTTAAAGCGAGACATATTGTTCCCGCGGCTAGCCCTGGAAGTCTCCGGTGTTTGTACTCAAGAAAAAGAATGGAAAATGGAGACTGTTACACGATCTGAGAAAAAGTAATGAAGTCATGGAAGATATGGGAGCACTTCAGCCGGGATTACCAACTCCAACTATGCTCCCCCAGTCATGGACATTAACGGTAATAGACTTAAAGGATTGTTTGTTAAACACTTGCCAGAATTCGGAAAACTTTGCTATGTTTATGTTTCAACTGATACCTTTTCGGATTGTATTTTTGCATCTGTTCTTGCAGGAGAAAAGGCAAAGGATGTGTGTCAACATCTGCTGTCAGCTTTTGCGAAATTAGGAGTTCCAAAAATGATTAAAACAGATAATGGGCGGGGATATGGGACTCATGCAACCCACTTTTTTTTTTCTTTTCAACAGTGGGGTATTCAACATCTGACGGGTTCTCCCCACGGGTCAAGTAATTATTGAACAGGCCTACGATACCCTAAAAGCTATGCTTCTAAAACAAAAAAAAAAAAAAGGGGGAATAGGGGTGTGACCCCCAGGAAAAGATAGCTAAAGCATGCTATGTTCTTAATTTTTTAAACCGATGGACAGAGGAAGGTCCTTGCATCTGTCCATGCAGGAGAAAAGGCGACAGACATATCTGGGAGACAGACAGATCTGGGAGACAGATCTGGGAGAAACTCAGTTGAAGAAAGAGCACAAGTCATGGTAAAAGATTAAAGCACCAATCATTGGAAGGGCACTACACTCTAATAAATTGGGGCCGAGGTTGTGCTTGTGTTTTAACAGGAGCCGGTCCTAGATGGGTGTCAGCACGATGGGTCCGTCCGGCCGTCTCATCATCTGCCTTCACATGATCACAGCACTCTCCTCCGCAGTTTGGACTCCAGCTCAAACCAAAAACACCGTATGGGAGGGTCCCGCTGGCATATGCAGGACCCACAGACAAGGACTCCAGGAGTTGGAGGGGCAGCCAAAGCCCCCCCGCAGCTGGGCAGCACTCAGTGCCTGCCTCTCCCAGGGATGTGGTTACAAAGTTTGTTAAAGATAGAATTGGTATGCCTGGTAGTTTTTCTCTGTGTTTTCATTTGTGTTAATCGTGCTTTCTTAATTTGTGTTAATCGTGCTTTTTTATGTTACTAAAGAAGGGGGAGATGTGGGAGTGTGGCCATGGGGGTCGACAAGCCCCATGGTTGGTGATAACATCAGATGGACTCTTATCGATGAGACCATCAGGAATGGAAAAAGTGTAGAGGGAACAAAGAAGGGTGATTCAGGAGACGCCTTGCTGTCTCGGGTTGCCTCTTCTCCAGCCATTAAGGCATGGAAGTTGCTGGGTGTTTGCTGTTGCCAGGCAAAGTTGTTGACCAATGAATAGTTAGTGGAAAAGTACTGCTGTGGGGCGAATAGTAGAAGAAGGAAGCCTGTCCTCAATATGGAGAGGCAGCAAGAATAATGAAGTTATGGCCTCAATATGAGAGATGAAGTTAGGCCCTCAGTAAAAGATAATGAAGTTATGTCATCAATAAAGAAGTAGCAGTTACTGATCCTAAAAGAACCCTGGTGTCCGTGTGGTCGTTACGCAACAAATGGTGCCCGAACAGGGACATGAAGAACAGGAACAGGGACAGGCTAACAGAACAGGGACAAAACCAAAAAAGGAATGAATAGGGACAGGCTAGCAGAACAGGGACCAGGACAGGAACAGGGACATTGATTGCCTCGTGAAGATAGGTTCGGCCGAACTCAGCAAACCGCTCAGAGAAGCTCGTATTGAATGTCGCTGAAAGGAAGCGCACCCAAGCTGGAAAGAAGCTCGTACTGAAAGTCGCTGGAAATAGGCGCACCGGAGCTGGAAAGAGGCTCATATTGAAAGTCGCTGGAAAAAGGCGCACCGGAGCTGGAAAGAGGCTCGTATTGAAAGTCGCTGGAAATAGGCGCACCGGAGCTGGAAAGAGGCTCGTATTGAAAGTTGCTAGAAATAGGCGCGCCGGAGCTGGAAGCTCAAGCTGAGAGATGCAGACCCGCACACACAACTGCCCCTCACTGGCCGAAGGTAAGCAGTTGCACGCTTTGGGGAATCATATGTTCTTAGAAACAAAAAAATGTCCTGGTAACCTTACAGCTTATTCCCTTTATTTCGAATCAGACAGTTTATGATCCTGAAACATGGGACCAAATTGAGGTCAAGGTGTGGGACTCTGCTACTAAAAATGACAAGGTTGTGGCGGGATTGCTCGGCACCTGGCGAGCAATCTCTGAGGCCTTAAAGAGCCATGTGGGACCACAGTCAGAAACGTGTGCTTTGCCAGACAGTGAGGGAGCTGCGGGCTCGTTTACTGATCCACCTGCTACGCCATCGGCCCCTCCACTGCTACAGCCAACGCAGGCCTTTGCTGTTATGCCCCCTGGTGACCTGAACGTTCCTTTTGATCCAGGCCCTATGGGCCCTGAAAAGGAGCCGGATCTGCTTCCCTTCGATCCGGGAGGAATGGGATACGTAGGGCCCGAAGGCCGAGTTGCTTAACAATTTAAAGCGAGACATATTGTTCCCGCGGCTAGCCCTGGAAGTCTCCGGTGTTTGTACTCAAGAAAAAGAATGGAAAATGGAGACTGTTACACGATCTGAGAAAAAGTAATGAAGTCATGGAAGATATGGGAGCACTTCAGCCGGGATTACCAACTCCAACTATGCTCCCCCAGTCATGGACATTAACGGTAATAGACTTAAAGGATTGTTTGTTAAACACTTGCCAGAATTCGGAAAACTTTGCTATGTTTATGTTTCAACTGATACCTTTTCGGATTGAATTTTTGCATCTGTTCTTGCAGGAGAAAAGGCAAAGGATGTGTGTCAACATCTGCTGTCAGCTTTTGCAAAATTAGGAGTTCCAAAAATGATTAAAACAGATAATGGGCCAGGATATGGGACTCATGCAACCCACTTTTTTTTTTCTTTTCAACAGTGGGGTATTCAACATCTGACGGGTTCTCCCCACGGGTCAAGTAATTATTGAACAGGCCTACGATACCCTAAAAGCTATGCTTCTAAAACAAAAAAAAAAAAAAGGGGGAATAGGGGTGTGACCCCCAGGAAAAGATAGCTAAAGCATGCTATGTTCTTAATTTTTAAACCGATGGACAGAGGAAGGTCCTTGCATCTGTCCATGCAGGAGAAAAGGCGACAGACATATCTGGGAGACAGACAGATCTGGGAGACAGATCTGGGAGAAACTCAGTTGAAGAAAGAGCACAAGTCATGGTAAAAGATTAAAGCACCAATCATTGGAAGGGCACTACACTCTAATAAATTGGGGCCGAGGTTGTGCTTGTGTTTTAACAGGAGCCGGTCCTAGATGGGTGTCAGCACGATGGGTCCGTCCGGCCGTCTCATCATCTGCCTTCACATGATCACAGCACTCTCCTCCGCAGTTTGGACTCCAGCTCAAACCAAAAACACCGTATGGGAGGGTCCCGCTGGCATATGCAGGACCCACAGACAAGGACTCCAGGAGTTGGAGGGGCAGCCAAAGCCCCCCCGCAGCTGGGCAGCACTCAGTGCCTGCCTCTCCCAGGGATGTGGTTACAAAGTTTGTTAAAGATAGAATTGGTATGCCTGGTAGTTTTTCTCTGTGTTTTCATTAGTGTTAATCGTGCTTTCTTAATTTGTGTTAATCGTGCTTTTTTATGTTACTAAAGAAGGGGGAGATGTGGGAGTGTGGCCATGGGGGTCGACAAGCCCCATGGTTGGTGATAACATCAGCTGGACTCTTATCGATGAGACCATCAGGAATGGAAAGAGTGTAGAGGGAACAAAGAAGGGTGATTCAGGAGACGCCTTGCTGTCTCGGGTTGCCTCTTCTCCAGCCATTAAGGCATGGAAGTTGCTGGGTGTTTGCTGTTGCCAGGCAAAGTTGTTGACCAATGAATAGTTAGTGGAAAAGTACTGCTGTGGGGCGAATAGTAGAAGAAGGAAGCCTGTCCTCAATATGGAGAGGCAGCAAGAATAATGAAGTTATGGCCTCAATATGAGAGATGAAGTTAGGCCCTCAGTAAAAGATAATGAAGTTATGGCATCAATAAAGAAGCAGCAGTTACTGATCCTAAAAGAACCCTGGTGTCCGTGTGGACGTTACGCAACAAATGGTGCCCGAACAGGGACATGAAGAACAGGAACAGGGACAGGCTAACAGAACAGGGACAAAACCAAAAAAGGAATGAATAGGGACAGGCTAGCAGAACAGGGACCAGGACAGGAACAGGGACATTGATTGCCTCGTGAAGATAGGTTCGGCCGAACTCAGCAAACCGCTCAGAGAAGCTCGTATTGAATGTCGCTGAAAGGAAGCGCACCCAAGCTGGAAAGAAGCTCGTACTGAAAGTCGCTGGAAATAGGCGCACCGGAGCTGGAAAGAGGCTCATATTGAAAGTCGCTGGAAATTGGCGCACCGGAGCTGGAAAGAGGCTCGTATTGAAAGTCGCTGGAAATAGGCGCACCGGAGCTGGAAAGAGGCTCGTATTGAAAGTTGCTAGAAATAGGCGCGCCGGAGCTGGAAGCTCAAGCTGAGAGATGCAGACCCGCACACACAACTGCTCCTCACTGGCCGAAGGTAAGCCGTTGCACGCTTTGGGGAATCATATGTTCTTAGAAACAAAAAAATGTCCTGGTAACCTTACAGCTTATTCCTTTTATTTCGAATCAGACAGTTTATGATCCTGAAACACGGGACCAAATTGAGGTCAAGGTGTGGGACTCTGCTACTAAAAATGACAAGGTTGTGGCGGGATTGCTCGGCACCTGGCGAGCAATCTCTGAGGCCTTAAAGAGCCATGTGGGACCACAGTCAGAAACGTGTGCTTTGCCAGACAGTGAGGGAGCTGCGGGCTCGTTTACTGATCCACCTGCTACGCCATCGGCCCCTCCGCTGCTACAGCCAACGCAGGCCTTTGCTGTTATGCCCCCTGGTGACCTGAACGTTCCTTTTGATCCAGGCCCTATGGGCCCTGAAAAGGAGCCGGATCTGCTTCCCTTCGATCCGGGAGGAATGGGATACGTAGGGCCCGAAGGCCGAGTTGCTTAACAATTTAAAGCGAGACATATTGTTCCCGCGGCTAGCCCTGGAAGTCTCCGGTGTTTGTACTCAAGAAAAAGAATGGAAAATGGAGACTGTTACACGATCTGAGAAAAAGTAATGAAGTCGTGGAAGATATGGGAGCACTTCAGCCGGGATTACCAACTCCAACTATGCTCCCCCAGTTATGGACATTAATAGTAATAGACTTAAAGGATTGTTTGTTAAACACTTGCCAGAATTCGGAAAACTTTGCTATGTTTATGTTTCAACTGATACCTTTTCTGATTGAATTTTTGCATCTGTTCTTGCAGGAGAAAAGGCAAAGGATGTGTGTCAACATCTGCTGTCAGCTTTTGCGAAATTAGGAGTTCCAAAGATGATTAAAACAGATAATGGGCGGGGATATGGGACTCATGCAACCCACTTTTTTTTTTCTTTTCAACAGTGGGGTATTCAACATCTGACGGGTTCTCCCCACGGGTCAAGTAATTATTGAACAGGCCTACGATACCCTAAAAGCTATGCTTCTAAAACAAAAAAAAAAAGGGGGAATAGGGGTGTGACCCCCAGGAAAAGATAGCTAAAGCATGCTATGTTCTTAATTTTTTAAACCGATGGACAGAGGAAGGTCCTTGCATCTGTCCATGCAGGAGAAAAGGCGACAGACATATCTGGGAGACAGACAGATCTGGGAGACAGATCTGGGAGAAACTCAGTTGAAGAAAGAGCACAAGTCATGGTAAAAGATTAAAGCACCAATCATTGGCAAGGGCACTACACTCTAATAAATTGGGGCCGAGGTTGTGCTTGTGTTTTAACAGGAGCCGGTCCTAGATGGGTGTCAGCACGATGGGTCCGCCCGGCCATCTCATCATCTGCCTTCACATGATCACAGCACTCTCCTCCGCAGTTTGGACTCCAGCTCAAACCAAAAACACCGTATGGGAGGGTCCCGCTGGCATATGCAGGACCCACAAACAAGGACTCCAGGAGTTGGAGGGGCAGCCAAAGCCCCCCCGCAGCTGGGCAGCACTCAGTGCCTGCCTCTCCCAGGGATGTGGTTACAAAGTTTGTTAAAGATAGAATTGGTATGCCTGGTAGTTTTTCTCTGTGTTTTCATTTGTGTTAATCGTGCTTTCTTAATTTGTGTTAATCGTGCTTTTTTATGTTACTAAAGAAGAGGGAGATGTGGGAGTGTGGCCATGGGGGTCGACAAGCCCATGAATCAATCAAGAAAAGGAATGGAAAATGGAGACTGTTACACGATCTGAGAAAAATTAATGAAGTCATGGAAGATATGGGAGCACTGTGGTGGTTTTACCGTGCTAGGTAGCTGAACACCACAACCACTCTCTCTCTCCCCCTCCTTAGATGAGGAGGGGAAGAAGTATAGGAAAGAACAACTCACGGGTTGAGATGATTTAATTAAAGGGAAAAAAAAGAAATAATTATTAAGAGCATAATATATATATTATATTATATTATATTATATTATATTATATTATATTATATTATATTATATTATATTATATATATTATATATATATATTATATGTATATATTATATTATATATTATTTAGAGCATAATACATAAGAGCAAGTGCCGGGTCCTGCACCTGGGACGGGGAAACCCTGGCTGCACGTACAGACTGGGCGATGAGACACTGGAGAGCAGTCTAGAAGAGAGGGATCTCGGGGTCGTGGTATACAGCAAGTTGAATATGAGCCAGCAGTGTGCCCTGGCGGCCAGGAGGGCCAACTGTGTCCTGGGGTGGATCAAGCACGGCATCGCTAGTAGGTCAAGGGAGGTGATTGTCCGCTCTACTCTGCGCTGGTGCGGCCTCACCTCGAGTACTGTGTGCAGTTCTGGGCACCACAGTATAAAAAGGACATGAAACTGTTGGAGAGTGTACAGAAGAGGGCTACGAAGATGGTGAAAGGCCTGGAGGGGAAGACGTACGAGGAACGGCTGAGGTCACTGGGCCTGTTCAGCCTGGAGAAGAGGAGGCTGAGGGGAGACCTCATCACAGTCTACAACTTCCTCGTAAGGGGGTGTCGAGAGGCAGGAGACCTTTTCTCCATTAACACCAGTGACAGGACCCGCGGGAACGGGGTTAAGCTGAGGCAGGGGAAATTTAGGCTTGACATCAGGAGGGGGTTCTTCACAGAGAGGGTGGTTGCACACTGGAACAGGCTCCCCAGGGAAGTGGTCACTGCACCGAGCCTGTCTGAATTTAAGAAGAGATTGGACTGTGCACTTAGTCACATGGTCTGAACTTTTGGGTAGACCTGTGCGGTATCAAGAGTTGGACTTGATGATCCTTAAAGGTCCCTTCCAACTCAGGATATTCTATGATTCTATGATTAAGGAAAGATTATTATTAATTAAACAATTTAACTAAACAATTTAACTAAAATTAAATTTACAATTTAATGAAGGGGAAAAAAGGAAAGGGGAAAAGGGAGGGGGAAAGGGAAAACTAAACAAAAGAAGTAAAGGCTATGTGGAAGTGCAGAGGAAAGAAATTACTCTCTACTTCCCACAAATGAGCGATGCTTGACCACGTCCTTGAAGCAGGGCCTCAACGCACGTAGCCGGTGTTCTGGAGACAGACATTTTCACAGCGAGAGCCCACCCCTCCCCTCTTCCTCCTTTTTCCACCTTTTATTGCTGAGTGTGACATCATATGGTATGGAATATCCCTTTGGTTGGTTTAGGTCAGCTGCCCTGGTGATGTTTTTCTCACATCTTTGCCCACCCCTAGGGGGGTTAGAGAGAGGCCTGATGCTGTGCCAGCACTGCTCAGCAGCAGACACAACACTGGCGTGATACCATTGCTGTTTTAGCTATGAGTGCAGAGCACAGCACTGTATGGGCTGCTGCAGGGAAAGTTAACATCCCAGCACGACCCAGTACATTGTATGAAATGCTTTTAAATTTGGGGGAAAAATGCTGGAGGGTTTCTAACTTTCACCTGAATCTGCTCCAGAAGTGGTTGGACAGCGCACAGTGTTTTGGCACAGCTTGCCTAGGAGGAGGGATGCTTTGGGGACCAGCTGGGTCAGGGGGGTCAGTGATCCCGGAGAGCGGAACAGTTTTATCCTTGACCTGAGCATGCAAAGTGTGGTGCTGGCTGCACTGAGCCACTTTTCCAAAAAGCAGAACCCTGATGCCTGCAGGGGGCATCCCGGCTCGCAGGAGCTGTGGCTTTAGCAAATCCACATCAGGCAGGCAGGCTTGGGGTCCCCAGGGCATAAAGAGGCTGTGATGAAGGGAGAGGGCAGGGATGTGGTGTGTTGCTGTAGAAGGCTGGCTGTGAAATAATTAAAGGCCACTGGGGTGGAGAAAGCAAGGAGAAGGCAAGCCAGCTCTCAGGAGGTGCTTCCTTTCTCTTCTGTGGTGGAGTAAGATCTGTCACATTAGCTTCTGCCCAAGTTTCTGAGCTTCAGCCTGGGCTGTTTTTTTGTACATATCCCAAGCAGATAGGACATCCATTCCTTTTATGTATTATACAGTAGTTTAAAGAGGATTAAGACAATAGCTAGTCTAAATGATGAATGATGTAGATTACTCAGCCTCTGAGCCACCAGCGTTTTTTCTTACACACAGGTTAGTCAGCTCAGTAGCTAAATATTGGGGCAAACAGTATAAATCCATGCAGATAAGCCTCGCTGGCTTGAATAGGATAGAAGGATTCTGAAAGTGGTTTTGACACCATTCTGCATTTTGTCATGGCATGTGTGGCCACGATGCTGGCACGGCTGATGCAGGAGGTGGACGGATGCTGATGCACTCAGGTACCGGGGTGGCTGAGGAAATGGAGCATCCCGGTCGATGCTGTTATCAGATACAGGTGGTGGAAGGAGAGGGAGGGGATCACCATTCCCTGCTACCACAGCTGGCTGTTTGCTTGATGAGCAGAATAATATGGGCTGGTGGGGTTTGACTTGCAGGAGGGAACTGGTGGGGCTGCTCCCTGTTTGCTCAACCTCCTGTCATCAGCACTGGGATGGAGCGGGCAGCACCTAGGCAGCATGGTCTGTAGGGGAGAGCGTGTCGTAGCATGGGACTGACAGTGGTCGAGTCTGTCAGAGCTGTGTCAAATATTTTTGACAAGCAAAAATGCCATTTGCTTCAGTTAAATGATTTTTATTTTTTTTCCCAGGAACTAAAGGAATTGTAGTTTCAATTGCAAACCCAAAAAGCTCCTCAGGATTAAAAAAACAACAGCAACAAACAAACAAACAAACAAACAAAAAACCACAGCCAAACAAAATCCACAAAAAGCCTTCAGAAAGTTGTGAGAGTTGGATTTTACACGAGACTCTTGGTTGGTGTTTTGGGTCTGTGTAAAATGAGGGTCTGGAGAGCATTCAGTCATATGATATCTCCTTTTATGAAGCTTTCTGGGTATGTTATTCTAATGATGTTTAATGACAATGATTTCTTCATCTTAACCAAGTATGTCTTTTCCTAGTCCCACGTCATTTTAATTCATTGCTCTTATGAGAAATAAGAGCATGAGACTGGCTCGGGTGTCCTGTCTCTCCCATGGCCATCTTTCAAGTGGCAGGCTGCCCGTGTGCATTTCCCCATGCAAACCCAGCATCCTTTCCAGGCTGCCTGTGGTGTCTGAGTGGCAGTTGTGTGGCAGCACGGCAGCATCTTCTGGCTTGGGGCTGTCCCCCAGGGCATGGCTCATCTATTCTGCAGGATACAGATACTAGCTCTTCTCAGAAACGCAGGGTAGAACTGTGTTTGGATTTTGTCTCATCTTGTTGAGCAGATCTGGGTTTAAATTCAGCCTGGGTCGTGGCTGACTGTGAAGGAGGTCTGGGTGCAGCACTTCATACAACAGATTGCACCCAACAGCTCAGGTTTTTCAACAGATGGAGGTGAAACACAGGATGCTGTAGGAAAAAGGGTCTTTTTTTCCTTTCTTGAGATTAAGACAAAGCCTGGGCTACCCCTTCTGGCAACACATCTTCCTTCTTTATAACTGAGTTCCATGCTTAGGATGGGAGATTCTGCTTGGGTGCCGGATGGGAGAAATGTAGCACAGTGGGACAAGCCTGCAACCTCCTGTACTCATCCCACAGCTGAAGGCTTCATCTTTGTGCATCCTGAGTCCGGATCAGGCTGTCACAGCCTGGCCCCCTATGGCCTCAGTGGCCTTGCTTTGCATCCCCTGGGAGCTGTCAGGAGGCTGCATGAGCTGTGTGGTAACGTGGGTCTCGGGGATGCGAGCAAGGTCAGATGTTAGCTCAGAAATGCGATTGGCAATGATGCCACTGGTGCTGACAAATGGCCTGTCATTGCTCTGTGACTCACGGCAGCGGTGGAAGAAACCCGTGAGGTCACTCGCAGCCTCTCTCTCCAGGGAGCTGCACACAGCCTCCACCCCAAGCCTCTCCAGGTGGGCAGGGCTCTTCCTATGAGCCCTGTGTGTGCCTGTGTATGGGTTTAGGTGCATGGCACAGCTGCAGCCCAGCTCCTGAGAACCTGGGAATTGGCCCCGTGATGCAGACGGCATCAGCTCTGCAGCCCCTGTTGGGGACTGGATTCCTGCGTGGGGCTCAGCTCCAGTTCAGCAGCAGTGCAAGCAGGATACAGGTTGAAAAAAGCTTGTGCTTTCAGCCCGTTGCAGTACCACTGTGATACACGAGGTGCTGTGCTGCTGGGAGATGCTGCAGGGAACTGGGGGGCCTGCCAAAGCCAGCCCTGGCTGTGCTCCCCTGGGCTGGGGCACTGCCTGGGGCCAGCTCAGCCTTCCCTTCTCTTATTGAGACTTTCTGTGGTTTTAAAAGAAGGAGCTTTTTCATGAGTTGCAAGAGCCTTTGTAGGCCATAGCTAAAGCAGCCAGCACCAGGTGCATGCTGGTGGAGATGCTGCATCCACCACTCGGCCATCATAGGGAGCTATGTGGGGCTGAGCTGTTTTTTGGGGCCAATGCTATGCATCTGAACATTGTGTGTTGGGGGAAATAGGTGACTTTCTCCTCTGAATTATTTGGAGGGTGCATCCCAGTTTCGGCAGGAAAGCAGTTATTCCGCCTCTGACTGCCTCCAGATGTTTGAGCCTCCCTGCCAGTTCTTGGAAGGTGATGGGGGCAGCAGGTTTTTAGGATGGGGTTTCTGCACCTGGAGGGGCAGAGAAGGGCATGCTGAGGGGGATGAGGAGCTGCAGGTCTCAGGAGCACAAGGGCTGCCACAGAAAAACCCAGCCCCAGCTGTACCTCCAGCATCCCTCCCCCCCGCCACCTTTCAGCTGTTTCACTCTTCTCTTCTTCCAGTTAAGAGGAGAGGGCAAGAAGTCCTAAATAAAGTTGCTGTCACTTTTATTTATGGGCATGGGGGAAGAGATGGACAAAAAGCCTGCGTGATCCTGACACCTACAAAGCGATCGGCTGTTTTTCTTTGCTTGTCTTGGCAAAGCTATCAATCAGGCACAGGTGAGCACCCTCAGATGCAGGGGGGGGCACCCATGTGGCCCTGCCTGGAGCCTGCATCCTGGATTCTGGCCATGGGCATCTCACAGGGATGGACTTGTTTGGGAACACCTGTCCTAAGAACCTAGACTCCCCCAGCCTCCAAAAACAGATGCGTGAACTTGCCTGCCTTAAAAATCCATCACAGGCTTCTTGTCTCCATCTTGATTGGCTCCAGTGAGGTCAACCTTTTTTAATAACTTCTGGACTTCGGCAGGGAAAACTATTTCCTTCAGGAAATAATATAACTAAGGTTGTCTGACACTTCTGATTATAAGCCTCTGTCTTCAGTTGCTTGAAACTACACCAGCCTTTAACCATTTGGACTGAAATTTTGCATGTCTCTGCCTCCGGATGATTTTTTTTTTGGAAAAACTTAGCAAAAAAGGTTTTAAGCTGCTCTCAGAATGTGCTTTGGGGGAGAAAAAAGGCATTACTTTATCCGTAGCTTAAAAAAAAAAAAGAAAAGAAAATTATTGTACTGAAGAAACTCTAGTACCTTTGTGCCATGAGACTGGGCCAGATCATTGTCGGGAACGCTTGCGGCCAGGTGTGGGGGATCTGTTTGTTGCTGATGCCATGAAAATCCACCTTCCATGCGCCAAGCTGCACAAGCTGCGAGTGGGTGCATTATATATAGCATGTGTGCGGAGGCACAGCTCGCAACTCCGCTCCCCGGCAAGATCTGCTCTGCTCTGAGCAAGTGGAAGTACAAAGCCTGCACTCTACCTGTTGTATGGAATGTTTCAAGGCTGGAAAACTGGGGGGTCCTCCTGGTGGTGCAAATAACTCGTAGATCCCTGATCCATATGGCCCTGATTTATGCTGGTGATGGGGAGGGTAGGGAGAGATTTTTTTGGAAAAATGCTTTTTTTTCTCATTTTTCTCCTCAAAGAAGCAGCTAGGGATGTGCAAGGGGTGCTGGCCTTCCTTCAGGGTTTTGCAGGAGGGACCTGGTTAAACAATCAGTGCTTTTGCATTGTATCCTCCTAACACAGCTTGTTGCTACAGCAATGGCCAAAACAAGGGTGTGAGTTGCAGGGACAGGCTGGGGGACAGCCCTGCCAGCCCCTATCCAGTAGGTGTCACCTTGGTGATGTGTCCTGACTGTGGGACCCTGAGTCCTGGGTGACCTGGGGGGATCTCAGGACTGCTGCTGCAAGTCCTGTGCCCCAAGGCTCATCCCTGCTCTGTGCTGCTGTTTGTACCCTACGTGAGTCTCCCTGTGCTGTGGTCAGGGCTATCCCCTGTTTTGGGGGCAGTCCAGCTCACAGATATGCCCACTGCCTGCAGGGCTCGTGCCCTGAGCCAGGTTCTTCAGTTGCAGACCTACTTTGGACATGCTGAATTCCTCCAAAACCTGAGTTTGGCCCCAATTTAGAGGCCCCGATTGGGATCTTGAAAGGCAATTCCATGCTGTTGTGAGAAAAATCTCAAATAATTTTCTTCAGACAGGATCTTCTGTGAAGCTATTTTATTCGCGATTGCAATGGCGGGCGTCCTGTCAATCAGGAGCGCATTTTAGTAAACAAATCATAACCTTTTATTCCCTATTACCCGAGGCCTGATCACCTCCCCTGTTTCCTCATTGGCTGAGTACTACAGGTTCACAAGCTACTCGACGCTCCTCTATACCATATATGTACAATTTTTATTTTTTTCAACCCTTTAATTTCTCCTTTCTTATGTTTTGAGAACTTGTGATCTTTGTTTTACTGTTCTCACACCGCTCATCCTGTTTTTCTCAAGCTTCTACCTTATTTTGGAACAGTGAGGCCTTCTACTGTCCACTTATCTACTTAGCATTTCTCCTTATGACTACACAACTACCTTGGAATACAGAAAATTAGTTCTCTACTGCAAAACATCAACTTAGTTTCTCACAATTCCCCCCTCTTCTTTTCTTACTCCTATTGTTGTTTTTGCACCTCTTCACATACCGCACTCTTGAGTTTTTCCAACATTAAGGTGCAATATTCTTCTTCGGATGTCACGGGGGATGATAGATATACAATGCCATTATTTTTACGATACCAACGAATAGTTGTTTGAGCCAATTCTATTCAGGTAATTAGGAAATTAGTTTCTCCCAAATGTTTCTAAATCCCCAGGAAGTGTCATCTTGAGCTACTCTATGTAGGATCTTGTTGTGTTTTTTATTTTTTTTCCAAATATTTTTGAGATCAGTCAAATTCATCCCATGTGATTTACACATATACAGCAAGTAGTATTAATTACAGTGCATGCTCCTCCTTATGAGGTTATTAATAAATCTAATACTATTCGATTCTAGAGTACTATTTTTGCAAACTTATCTAAATTATTTTCTAGATCTTCAATATATTTACAATATTTTTGTATTTTGAGATATTTACAATAGCTTTTTCTAATTCACTCACCCTTAACCAAGGTAAAAACCACCTTGCAAAACTGTGAAATGCTAGAGAATTTTACTAGAGGATTATCTGGAGTCCGCTTAATGCTGCGTGTGGTCTCAAGGGGCTTCGGCTTTGTGGGTCTTCAATAATAGTTACATTTGGAATTACTGCCTCTAGGGTGCAAGCTCCCTTCCATCCTAGGGGCAACACCTTCCTGGCTTTATTGCCACATAGCCAGTACCACCCCTTGCCATTCAGGACAGGCCAACTGGTTACAGGATTCTCATGTTGTATCTGGTGTGCATTATTTATATTAGCATTCCCGTAGCTACCATATTCAGTACAGTATGGATTATTCCCTACTTCATGGATATTTCCACACCCAGGGTCAGTACCTTTGCCCCCTGAGCTTTCTATCAATGTTGTTTAAAAGGCACCTTTGATAACACAGTATATTGTAGCCAGGACTATGTGTAGGGAGCTCAACTTCAAAATCTATTCCTTCCCGGGACTGAGTATGATCTGTCCTTTTCAGAAATCTAGAGAATCCAGACACAGATGCTGCAGGAAATAGCAATCAGGGACAAGGCCTTTTCAGTCTTTCTAGGCATCTGGGTGCAAATCCAACAATTATTTCGAGATAGAACTCCAGAGATGTTCTGGATTAATTGGAAATGCTGATTTTTCCCTCCATCCTATCACTAATCCATTGAGAATAGGTATTACTAAGAGAAACTTAAAATACACCATTTCTATGTGTATATACACCCCTACAATAATTAAGAAATAATAATGAAGAAAAGCAATAAAAATCACAAACTGATAAGGATTCTTCTGGTGGGGATTAAATACCCTCCTTTCTCCCACTTCCAGAGAGTGTTCCCTGGAAACACTCCAGTTCTGTGTAATTCAATCCCTTTTACTCATTAATTCATTAAGAATTCTTCTAAGGAGAAGTTAAAGGTTTAAAATAGATAGTTTTAACAGTTTTAACCTTAAAAGTCTTTGTTAATGCAGTCTCTCAGGTATCAGGGTTAACTGATGCTTTTACCCAGGTATGAGTCCACCCTTTCTCAGCCGTTCTTCCTGTCGTCTCAGTAGTCGGGAGCACTTGGAACAGTCCGTCCCACTCAGGTTGCAGTTTCAGTTCTCTCCATGTTCGCATCAGATCCCAGTCTCCTGCTCGGAATGGATGGATCAGGGCTTCCAAGGATGGGGTTTGAGCTAACAGTCCACGGCTCCTGAGAGATGACAAAGAGGATGACAGCCCGAGTATATGGTTCTTAAGAAAAGCGTCTTTTGTCTCAAATTGAGGTAATCCATTCCCTTTGTCCATGTACAGTAATCCAAATAATATTTCATATGGTGAAACTCCCACATCTTTTCTTGGTGCAGTTTGAATTCGGAGAAGTGCCAAAGGTAAGCACTTCGTTTGGGGAAGCTGAGTTTCCAGAACTTAGTCAATTGCTTCCTTACTGTCTGATCCTCTCCACCCTTCCAGAGGAGGAAGGATGCCAAGGAGTGTGAAATTTCCACTTAATTCCTAGAGTCCACATTAGCCCTTGCAATATTTCTGACATAAAGTGATTTCCTTGATCAGAGTCAATATTTTCAACAATTCCATACCTGGGAGTTATTTGTTCTAGAATTACTTTAGTTACTATGTTCGCAGTAGCAGATACTGAAGGGAAAGCTTCCACCCACCCTGACAAATGATCGACCAAGACTAATAAGTATTTAAATCTACCTACTCTAAGGAGTTCTGTAAAATCTACCTGTGCATTTTGGAAGCATTGAATTCCTGGTTCTCGCCCCCCTTTGGGCTGACCGCGGATAATTTTCCTATTTACCTTTTGACATACTACACGACTCCTGCGTACTTGTTCAGCCAGAGTATATCTATTCCTACACATACATATTTCCATAGCACAGCGTCACACGTTGCTTGAATTCCCCAATGACCCTCTTGATGTAAAACAGTTAATATTTGCCTCATTAGTACTTTATTCAGCATTTCTCTCCCATCAGGGAGTATCTGTTTTCCTTCGGACTTCGTGACTCCTCATTCCTTAAAAGACTCTCTCTCTTAAAACTTTTTAGTTCTTTTTAGTTTTGGGTAGGGGTAGCTCAACAATTCCCTGAATCCTCTCTGGATTTATTCTTCATTCCCCCTCAGACACTAGATGCCCTAAATACTCGACTTCTCTTTCTACATATTGTAATTTATTTTCCCAAATTATTTTCAAGCCCTGTTTTCCCAGAAAGTAGAATAGCTTGTTAGTGGCTTCCTTCACAACTGTTTTCTCCTGTCCTGACAATAAAAGATCCTCCACATATTGTAACAGTAACACCTCCTTTGGAGGTTGGAATTGCTCCAAAATTTGTTCTAGAACTTGCCCAAATAAATTGGTGGCCCTGTGAACCCCTGAGGTAAAATTGTCCATCTGTATTGCTGCTTCCGCCCCATTTCAGAGTCTTTCCACTCAAAGGCAAATATATCTTTGCTCTCAGGGTCTGAGAGCACCCCATTAATAACATCGTTATTCCAGCCTAACAATTTACTATTTGAATGCCCAATTTCATCATCAAATCCTTTCACAACAAGTTAGTCCCTGCCTCGGGTGCATACAATAATTGCCCAGTGATCATTCTATCCCCTAGTCTTAGCTTGGTATCCCCCCCAAAGGTGGCACTGTTATCCCAGCGCCTTCTACCCCCATCACATTTAGGGTTTCATTAGTTAATTTAAGCCTTGATACTTTACAGACCAGTAATGACCTAGCTGCCTCAGTGTATTGGGTTCACATGGCAAGGTTCTGGTAGCAGGGGGGCTGCAGTGGTAGCCCCTGTGAGAAGAATCCAGCAGCTGCCCCATGTTAGTTAAATAAGGGCCAGTTTCAGCCAGCTCCAAAGGGGCCCACCGCTGCCCAGAGCCAAGCCATGAGCAATGCAGTTTAAATCTCTATGACAGCACATCCAAGAAAAGGGAAAAAAAACTGCTGCACAACAGCAGCTGGGAGAGTGAGGAGTGAGAAACCTCCCTGCAGACACCAAGGTCAGTGCAGAGGAGGGGGAGTGCAGTGAAGAGGTGCTCCAGGTGCCGGAGCCGAAGTCCCCCCGCGGCCCACAGAGAGGCCCCTGGTGGGGAAGGCAGACCCCCCCGCAGCCCATGGTGTACCGCAGAGGAGCAGATCTCCACGCTGCAGCCCATTCAGGAACAGACCAGGAAGGTCAGCACCCCACGAGAGGGACCCCACACCAGAATAGAGGGGAGAGTGACCGTGAAGGAGCCAGGGAAATGAAGCACCACAGACTGACAGCAGCCCCCACTCCCAGCCCCCCCCCACGCCACTCAGGGCAGGGAAGAGGTGGAAGAGAGTGGATGGGGGAAGGTGTCCCCAGCTTGTTTCTTTGTTTCTCACTACTCCAGCCCGTCAGCGATAGGTAATAAATTTTATTAATATTGCTATGCTAAGTCTGTTTTACCTGCAACGATAATTGCAGTGTGATCCCCATTGAGGTACACTTGAGGATCCCTTGAGGTACACTTTTTCATTTATCAGGGAACTAGCTTTCTGAGAAGCCCCGACTCCCCTATTCTGAATTTATAACAACAATCTCTCCTCCTTCTTCCACTCCAGATACTCCTATTTGAAGTGGCCGGCCTGGCCACACTTAAAACATCTTCTCAAAGCCTGTCCCTGCTAGGATTTAGGCTGCAACACAGGTAGCTTTCCTTGCCTGCCATTCCTTTGTCTCTCTTCCTCTCCTTTCCATCCTGGGCCCTCTATCTCCTCCTCTGCCTCACTACCCAGTACACTGTGAATACCATTTGTTTTGCTCTCTGCTTTTCCTTCTCATCTCCCCTCCTGGCATACACCTTCATACTACCCACACTGTTCACTCCATCCTCCCACCTTCTGGAGCTTTTTCTGCATATCGGGCCTGGCTTTAATCACAAAATGAACTTTCAAGAGCCCTTGGGCTACCGGGTCCTCAGGATTCATCCCCGAGCATTTTCTCATTCTGGCCCCGAGTCTCTCATATGATTTCTATGTTGTGGGTTGTTATTATAGCAGTTAGATAAGCAGATATTTCTGCTCCATCGGAATTACTCTCGGTCCGGGGAGGGGTGTTAGTTCTTTACCATTCTTGCATAGCTGCCTGGCAAATCATTCCCCTCCTAAACATTCTTCTCCAGGGAATAACATACTCAAGATTGACGTTTCCCCCCCAGGAATACAAATTAGGCCTTAGAAACGGATTTGACTGCTCTGCTAGGCCCTCAATTAAAGACTTCATTTCCTTCTTAAAACTCCTAACCTCTCTGTTGGTAAGGGGGAAGTGGCACCGGCCCCGCGTCGGCCCTGCACGGCCCCAAGGTCCCATCGGGACCTTTCCCCCACCTCCGCTCCTGCCACTCCGCACTCCCCGGCGTGACTTCTCCAGGGACAGCATCAATTGCAGTCCCTGTCTCCCCTCCTGGAGCACCTGCCACTGCCTCCGGTGCAATATTAGGATTATAGGGAGCATAACTTGATTCCTCCTCCGAAAACGGAACCTTATTGTTTACATATAAATTTCAAGCCTGAATTTTCATCAGACCCGTATTTTGGCCAAAATACTGAAGTTCCTTTTATTGGCTTTTTAGGCCAGACAATTATACAATATCAAACCATTTTCTAATTATATATATTTTAATCTTTTTCCCTAGTTTTTGCGTTGTTTTTCCAAATCCTTATCATTCTCTCCAAAGGGCTATCTTTAGGCACAATCCCGGGGTCTCCACCCCCACCCTGCTGACTCTTGGAACCCTTAATCCCCATCTCTTCCGGACATGCTGCTGTGGACTTTACCACCCACAGGGTACCACACGCCTTCACCTAGGATTAGGACAGAGGTGGGGTGTACTGCCGAGCACCTCACTTCACCGTGCTCGGGGTACCGTACACCTAAGGGCCCAAACCCCCGAGACTCTCTTTCGCTCGTCTCTCTTTCTCTTCGTCCCTCTCCAGCCAAGGGGACCTCGTTCGTCCCCTCGCGGAACTACAGAACCTCGTGGATTGGGACTCCACACTCGCTTCGCACTGAAAGTGCGTCTTATTCACACTCCACACAAGAGTCTCCCCGAACCCAATCCGAGGCAAGATATGGGAAAGTTTCCCTTACCTCGGTCTGTGCACAGCTTCCCGGTCCAGGTTATCAGCAGTAATCCCCGTGCCTGTTCCCGATCCGGGCTGAACTATGTCTGGGCTGTGTCTGTGTGTTTCAGTGCTGGCCTCCCTTCTCCCCAGAGCTTCGCAGAGCCTGTCTTCAGATTAACAGTCTCGGTCCTTTGCCGGCCGTACCGAGACAACCCGCCACCCCCGACGGGACCGCTGAAATCAGTGGGGTGCACCTTCCTGTCTGTGGTGGCAAGAAATCTTCGGCAGGCGACAAGACCCCGGACAAGCCCCCAAATTGTGAGAAAAATCTCAAATAATTTTCTTCAGACAGGCTCTTCTGTGAAGCTATTTTACTCGCGATTGCAATGGCGGGCATCCTGTCAATCAGGAGCTCATTTTAGTAAACTAATCATAACCTTTTATTCCCTATTACCCGAGGCCTGATCACCTCCCCTGTTTCCTCATTGGCTGAGTACTACAGGTTCACAAGCTACTCGACGCTCCTCTATACCATATATGTACGATTTTTCTTTTTTTTTTCAACTCTTTAATTTCTCCTTTTTCCCTTTTTTTTTCCCTTTCTTATGTTTTGAGAACCTGGGATCTTTGTTTTACTGTTCTCACACTGCTCATCCTGTTTTTCTCAGTCTTCCACCTTATTTTGGAACAGTGAGGCCTTCTACTGTCCACTTATCTACTAGGCATTTCTCCTTATTATGACTACACAACTACCTTGGAATACAGAAAAGTAATTCTCTACTGCAAAAACACAATTTAGTTTCTCATACAGCCCTGGGTACTTTCTGGCGTGGTGCTGTGCCAAGGTGCCACAGCGAGAGCCCACCTCTGCTCTCAGCAGCACAAGGGTCCAGGTACTGAGAGGAGTCAACTGGTGTCAGTTCAGATGATTTTACCAACCTGCAAGGGCCAAATTTATCAGCTAAAAGGTTTCCTCCTGCGGGCACCAGCCCTCAGCATTTCAGAGACTTCCTGCAGCTCTGGCTATGCTCCTGTGAAGATCACAGCGTGTTTGTATGTCTGGGAAAGCCGAGTGCAGCGTGAGCACTTGGTTGGGTTTAAAACCTTCTGCCTCTAACGTCTAGGACCATCTGACGAGGCCAGAGGTATCTGCTCCCTGCTGCATGCTCGTCCCGTTTCTGGCTGCCTCCGTCACTCCTGGGATGCAGGACCCAGCCTCCATCCCTGTGATGGGCATGGGATACTCTGCTGCTGCTGAGCTTTAACACAGCCAGTCCTCCTGCAGAGACAGATTTTTCCCGCTGGCTTCAGACTGTTCCACTGCGTCTTGCCATATGTGGTCCTTCTCCATCCTTTTATGGACCTCAGATCTTTGTGAGAATCATCCCTCAACAAGAAGTTTATTGCTCCCCAGGGACCTGGCAGAGAGAGCCATGAGCACTGCAGCTTAATGGGGTCAAGAGAGCAGCACCTCCTCCCCATCAGAAATGTCTCTGTATCAGTCTTGAAGATAATTTCTCCCTGTACCTGCCAACCTCCTCTGCCACCCCTTATCAGAGCAGGTGACCTGCTGGGGGAGGAGGTGAGCAGCTCTGCACAATCCAAGGCAAAGTCTCATGGTGGACCTCAGCAGCACACATGGGACATGCTTCAAGCTGATGAACACAGCCAGGGCTCTCCTTGAAAAGCACGTCCCCCCTCCAGCTGGGAGAGAAGGGACATCCCCTTATTTAGGATCTGGTGATAAGCCCACCTTGATGAATAATTCTTCTTTCTCTTTCCTCTGCAGCTCCACCAAAAGAGCCAGTGCTGATGTGCCGGTCCAACAACTACCCGAAGGGTTTCTACTGCAGCTGGCACCTGCCCAGCCCCACCTACATCCCCAACTCCTTCAACATCTCCGTCATGTAAGTGCCCGGGAGGGAAGGGTGCAGCAGGGGAAGCACTTGTCCCCCGCAGTCTGGAGCAGGTCCCAAATGGTGCCATGGGTCTCACCTGTGCTGAACATATGGGATCGGTGTCCAAAAAATGGTCCTGGGGAAGGATGTTGCAGGGACATCCAAATTCACTGCTTGGCACTGGGGCTTTGCCTCAAGAAATTCCTATTCACCCAGAGGAGGTTGCCAAAGCCACCAGCTCCCATATCCCCTTTCTGTGCCCCAAAGTCCATCTTATCTCCACCACTTGTTCATGCTGTAAGTTGTGCCTGGTGTTTTTTGGCAAGTTTGGCACAGCCACGCTCCCTTCTGCAGTGTGCCAGCAGTGGCCAGGCAGCAGCGGTGCCCCTCAGCCAGTTTTGGCCATGGCATGGCATCATCCCCCAACCTGGAACAACCCTTATAATGCCATGCCTTAGCTTTTGGGGCTTGTTTCTCCAGCAGAAAGGAGAGCCTGATCCTCCCACAGGAGAGGCAGAACCAGCCCCTGCGGGGTCTCATCCTTGCAGTGGGGTGGGGGAAGAGCAGCAGCAGGCACTGCTTGGGGCCAGCATGAGGACATTCATCCTGGTCTCTGCAGACTTTCAGCCAGGATAACATATCTTCCAGGAGGAAGGCAGCCCTTTGGCTGTGGGGCAGATGGCACATGGGGACCTCGGACAGAGCGGGGACACTGCTCTGCTGCTCCTGCCTCCTCCTCTCCAGCTGTGTTTGTGCATCCCCATCCCAAGCATTGGTCTGTAGGTAACAGCTCTTCTCATCCCTGCTTTCTAGACACGGCACGAGAGAGATGGTCTGCGAGAAGGACATCTTTCCCAAAAACAGGTGTCACATCAGATACCTCCAGCTCTTCTCGACGGTGAAGTACAAGGTGACTCTGACAGTCACGAATGCTCTGGGCAAAAACTCCACCACTCTCACCTTTGACAAGTTTGCCATAGGTAACTTCCGCGGCAGAACTTGGCCTCTCCGAGCCAGTGTTGGGGTTGGCTTGCTCTGTGCACAGCATCTCCTGCCGGAGAGATGGGCCAGGGAAGGGCCAGACTTTCCAGGTGAAGCCTCTGCCTGCCTGTGCGTGAGATGGAGCCATGCTGGCATCCTCCTGGTGCCCCCCCCCCGTGGTGGTTTCACCCTGTTGAGCAGCCAAACTCTGTCACAACCACTCTCTCACTTCCCCTCAAAGGAGGAGGGGGAAAAAATAAGATGAAAAGGGCTCAAGGGTTGAGATAAGGACAGGGAGATCGCTCAACAATTATCGTGATGGGCAAAACAGACTGAGCATAGGGAGATTAATGTAATTTATTGCCTATTGCTAACAAGCTAGAGCAGTGAGAAACTAAAAACAAACTAAAAAAGCCTTCCCCCCATATCCGCCCTCTTCTATGTCCTCTCCCCAAGTGGTGCAGGGGAACAGGGAATGGGGGTTGTGGTCAGTCCCTGACGCTTCATCTCCACCGCTCCTTCACGGTCACTCTCTGCCCCTGCTCCACGTGGGGTCCCTCCCATGGGATGCAGTCCTTCCCGAACTGAGCTGCTGTGTGGGCTCCTCTCCACGGGCTGCAGCTCCGGCCCGGGGCCTGCTCCTGCGGGGGCTTTCCATGGGCCACAGCCTTCTCCAGGCCACATCCACCTGCTCCACCGGGGGCTCCTCCATGGGCTGCAGCGTGGAGATCTGCTCCATGGGGGACCCATGGGCTGCAGGGGGACAGCCTGCTCCACCAGGGACCTCTCCACAGGCCGCAGGGGAACTGCTGCTGCATGCCTGGAGCACATCCTGCCCTCCTGCTGCACTGACCTGGGGGACTGCAGGGCTGGCTCTCACTCCTCTCTCCCAGCTGCTGTCATGCACGTTTTTTCCTTTTCTTAAATCTGCTCTCCCAGAGGCATCTTTCATGGCTCAGTTCTGGCCAGAGGTGGGTCTCTTTCGGAGCCGGATGGACCTGGCTCCTGCCAAAGGGTACTGGAGGATGCTTTGTGTAGGATCCCCAGCATGTGGGATTGCTGGCACCTAAGCATGCTGGGGGAGCAGGGCAGGATGCACATGGTCCCATTGGTGGCCTGGTGTTCAGCCTGGTCCTATCCCCTGTGGTCCAGGTCTCTCGTGGCTGCTGAGCAAGCAATTCAGTGCGAATGGTCGTGGAGCGATGGTCGTGAAGCAAGCAATTCATTGAGAAAAGCGGCAAAGCAGGGAGCTGGGCACAGGGATTTTGCCACCATCCAAAGGCAGATCACAGCCAGTACGGTGACAAGATTGTCCATTCTCAAAGAATAGGAAAAATGGGAGAGAGGAGTTCAGGAAGAAGTTGAAAAACAATTTGCTGGTTACACGTGGCAACTACTGGACCAAAGAAACAAAGAAATGAATCCCTGAAGTGCAGCCTGCTGCAGTCAATGCCTTGGATGTACTGCATGTGCCAGTCCTGAGCAGCTGGAAGTGCTAGAGTGCAGTAAGAGGAACTCCGCCAATGTCACAGATTTTTCCTTTCTACCCCAAATCCTGGAAAACATCAAACAAAAATCAAGGTGCCAGCTCTGAACAGAGTGGGGAAATTATTTTGGAGCAGGGACTGTCCTTTTGTGTCCCCACAGCTGTGGTCCATGACCAAAGTTGATTCTTTGATGCACTGCGAATATTTATAACAAGACAAGGAGCTTAGCAGGGAAGCAGTGGAGTTCCAGCCATTTGGGTGTCCTTAAATGGAAATTGTTGTCTTCGTGGAAGATAAACTCCTTAAACAAAGGTAACCTCCAGCCTGCAGGCCCAGGGCAGCAATTAAGCTGCATTTTCCAAGTTCCTTGCATTCCCTCCTGCAGGAGTTCAGGGCATCCTCCTGTAACATCTGCATCCCACCCATGTCCTGCCTGGCTTTGCGAACATCTGGTGCCACTCCTGAACAAAACAGCCAGCACCACCTCAGGAGGAGGAATCTGCCCATCTCCACTCCAGCACACAAGGGCAGTCCCCCCTGGGAAGCACGCCCGGCTGCGAGCCCACCTGTCCTAGCACCGGCACAAGCCGGATTCAGCCCAGGAGCTTGAACCCAGCCTGGTCAGAGGAGCAGTGAGCGAGGCCGGCTGCTAGCATGGGCGCGATATCACTGCCTCTTCCCAGAGAGCCCGGAGGGATGCAGGGGAGCCAGATGTGTCCCAGCGGTTGCAGGGGGGTGAGACCCCCAGCACCCCATGGCAGATGCTCAAAGGCACTTAGGGAAGGGGTGACGGGACAGCGCAGAGCTTCACTGTCTTAATGCCTTAAAATCTCCACATTCTGCACAGCTATGAAATTCTCCTCCTTGGGTTATTTTATGGCTGCTGTACATAAGAAGCACAGAGGCAATGGTGACTGAGCATTTAAGCAGGCAGCTGACAGGCTTAGCAGAGTCGTTTCAGGATGAACTCAGCCACCACAAAGCAACAGCCACATACCCATCACCGAGCTTCTCCTTGTGCCTTCCTGGTGTTGTTTCCAATTAAAAACAAGTGCTCTGCATTAGTACATTTTGCCAGGCAATTCTGCTTGGGTGACTTTGGGTGGGAGGAGAGCCTCAGCCTGCCTGCTCTCCTTGCACAAGCATGTCTGCACCTCGTTGGGATCTCCTCTCTATAGCTGCAAATGCGGCACTGCAGGGGTGAGCATGTGTCCCAGCACAGCTGGTGGCACCCAGCAGATGCCACCGGCATCACCCAGGCTGAGCTCTCATCTTTAAAGTTATGCTGGGCTTTGCTCTGCTACATGGAGGAGCAGAAAAAAAAAATGTCTCAGGACAAAACCGTTGCACTGGCTCACTGATGCCAAAGGACACAGGCATTCGAGGCCAGGCACAAATCCTGCTCTTGTGCCCAGCTTGGAGCCAGGGTGAGCGCAGAGCCATGGCCGCTCCCTGCTGGGACCACCCACTGACCAGTCACAAAAAGAGCCTTGGGAAGAAGTGACCTCCTTTGGTTTTGCTTCTCTCCCCCCCCCCCCCCCCCCCCCCCCCCGAGTCCCCAGCAGAAAATCCCTTTCCCAGCTGCTTGGAAGATGACTCTAATTGAGTGGAAAATGACTGGTGCTTTCTTCTGATATTCCGAGCCGATGCCTTGCTGGTGATCGCGTGGTGCCTGTTATTAGCAGCCAGCTGCGAGGGGCTGCTCTGTGTTTCCATTTCCAGTGATGGCTGGAAGAGGGTTTCCAGCCCTCTGGCCCCCATCTTTCATCTCTAGGACATCCGGGCTGCCTTCTTCCCTGGCTCACTGCTGGAAATTTTTTTCATAATTATGTTTTCTGCAAAGGTATCAATATTAATAAAGGTGAGTGTGGGGAGGGCAAGGCTGTGCAAAGCCCTGCAGGCATCAGGGCTCCGGTCCTAAGACAGGAGGAGGTGGGAGAGGGGCTGGAGGAGCAGGAGAGGAGCAGGCTTGGAGGCAGAAGAAGGTGTCAGGCAGCGTGGCTGGGGCAGTATGGGAACATTAATGGCCCTCAAGGATGTATCCCCCCCCCTTCCACACAGCTGGCATGAGCATCCCACAGCAAAGCAGGGACAATCACCACAAGGCCAGCATCCCGCCTCCGTAACAGCACCTGCCTTCTAATGGGAGCCTGGGGCAAATTAGCAAGAGAAGATGCACATCATTAAAAATGTAGCATACTGGTAGCATTGATCATTCTGGGCTGGTGAGATGGTGAGAGCAGGCAAGGCTGCAGCTGCCCTGAGAGCTGAGCAAGGGAGGGCACAAGGGCTTGCTGGGTGCTAACCCCAGCGAGGGGGAATTGCACCCCAGAGGAGCTGGGAGTCTTTGTAAATGAGCCAAAGGGTTAATAATGGAGTTTCCTGCCTTACCCCATGCCAGCCTGCTGGGACGCGTCTGTTTAGAAAAAGGGGACAGTGCTCGGGACAGGAGGAAGGTGGCCATGCAGGCATGGGTGC
Source organism: Anser cygnoides (assembly GCF_040182565.1). Classification (NCBI taxonomy): domain Eukaryota; kingdom Metazoa; phylum Chordata; class Aves; order Anseriformes; family Anatidae; genus Anser; species Anser cygnoides. Next base: position 2,418,605 of record NC_089908.1, read on the forward strand.
CTTGCCACATATGCTATCCCTGTCCCTTGTGTCACCTTGGGAAAGTTGCTCGATCATCCCCGCTGTCACTCTGGGGCGATTAAGACAGAGCATTGCAGAGGGGCTGCGTGAGGACGAATGTGCCCATCTCTGTGAGGAATTCAGTCCCTGAACACAGGTATACAGTTGCCTAGGCAGAAGGTCAGTTCAATTCATACTACTTAGGGAGGCAGAATTAAATTACCTAGACTGACATTTGGCTAAGACATGGAGTTTAATATCGTTCTTCTCGGAGAAAATGCCAGGGGATATTTAACGGCCGCAGGGGATCCATTTCAGTGCTGGGTGGAAGGACGGGTGCGTGGTGGGTGAGGGGTCAGGCTCAGGTAGCACCTCCTTCAATAAACACTTGTGGTCCTGTGTGAGCCTGCAGAGCCTTTAGGAAAAGCTTGACCTGACAGCAAAAACCAGAGATAACCACTGGGCCCTTTCTCATCCTGAAAGTGAAGCAGGACAAGCTGTGAGCTGTGTCCTGGCCAAATCCCGTGTCTCCTTCTCAGGAATGTTTGGAGATGCTCCGTCAGCTCTGTGGGATAATGTTACATCTACTTTTGTGGCCGCTTAACCAATGCTCAGCCTAATGCCCATCATCCATTATTATTATTACTATTATTGCTTATATTGCATTACTGCCTGCAGGCCCACACTGAAGACAGGGCTCTATTATGCTCGCTGACGTACAGCCAGACAGCCCCTGCCTCGCAATTTGCTCTCTAAATGGACTGGGCAGACAAAAGCCGGGGGAAAGTGGAGTGCTTGTCCCTGTGTGTGGAGCAGGGACCTGGGATGCTGCGGAGGATGAAGGACTCCTTCAAGGTCAAGCACTGGACGAGGTGCAAGAGGTGATGCGGGGCCCTGTGTTCCAGCTCCCACATCTCCACCGTGCTGGAGGGACGTGGCAGGAGCGGCTCCAGCTTTGTGCTCCTGGAGGGGCTGGCACTGCTGTGCCTCACACAAGCCTGGGCAGGAGTCCCACGGACGGGGGAAGACACGTGGGGAGGCAGCCCCAGACATGGCTCTGACCTGACCTGTGGACACAAAAAGGTGTTTTTCTGTTTCACCTGGGCTTTAACAGCCGGACTCTTCTCTTCCAGTAAAGCCAGACCCTCCAGAAAGCGTGGTGGCCTAGCTCGTGCCCAATAACCCCCAGCGGCTGGAGGTGGCATGGCAAAACCCCTCATCCTGGCCCGACCCCGAGTCCTTCTCACTCAAGTTCTTCCTGTGGTATCGGCCCCTCATCCTGGACCAGTGGCAGCACGTAAGTGATGATGAACAGGAGGCAGCGCGGTGGCAACGTGGGGATGTGCTGGCAATGAGTGGTCAGGGACTGAAACACGTCTATTTACTGCTCAAGCAACACAACCCCTTTTATTCCCTTTTTCCCTCCTCCCTTCTCTCTTCCTCTTTCTTTCAAGTCACATTCTGACTACAAATGTGCTCTGCAGGCTCTCCCCTCTCCTTATTTTAATCCGTGGCCTGTATTTATTTTCCATACATATGTTCTATATAAAACTTGCCAATGAGATGTAAAAGGCATTCAAAGTATAAATGTCACTGCATTTAAATGTGCCTCTGCCACATTTAGATTTTGAACTGAAGATAAAATACCGCTCACTGTAACTCAGAGCACAGTTGGTAACGGAGCGGTTGCTGTGATATTATCATCCCTCTTACTTTTATTTCTTGTTTCTTTAAAAAAAAAAAAAAAGTCAGTGAAATCCTTGGCAGCCCAGAGGACGGATTTCATTTGTTAGCTGCAGGAAGATAACGAACAGGCTTTTTTTTTTTTTTTTCCCTGTGCGCTGCTTGCATGCTCCACTTGTGAAGGAAAGCAATCTGCCGCTGGATGAGAGGTGCTGCCGCACTGGCATGTCTCATCCGACATCCCCTCTTTCTCTTTGCTGAGTTGGGCCAGAGGAAAGCCAATTAGGCAAGCGTAGTGGTGTTTTGCTTGATGAGCCATTTTGCCCCCCCAAAAAGACAAATAGGAGTCAACACCTGGTCCCTGGGGAGCTCACCTGTGCTGTGGAGCCAAGTGGGATTTTCTGCCAGGCAGCTCTTCTTAGGGAGAAAAATAGCTTGAAAAGGGGATGAGAGGCTTTGTGCCATGCTTGTGTCTCTGTAAGACACTGTCATCCCAGCGGCTTTTTCTCTTTCTGTTGTTTTTCTTTGATAAGGCAGTGACACGGGTCTTGTTTCAGATTGAAGCGTTTTGCTGACAGCTTTGAAAACCAGACAGGGGCTGGGAGAGGTTTCTCCCACTTGTCTCTCCTTGCCTTTCTCTTCTCATGGAGAGGGAGAGAGCAGCCGCCAAGCACTCCGCTGGGGTAAGGCAGCGATGGGGGAGTTTGGATATTCACTTGCTTGGGATAGTATTTCCACTGGGGGGAAATCCACACCGTGGATGGCAGCGCTGCAGCAGCCAGAGCCCTGGGCCCCCTTGATGCGAGCAGCCACAGCCCTGCTTAGCCCACATAGGCACTCTGCAAATGCAGGGATTTGCCCCCAGAAGTGACCCCCATGGCGCTGGCATGCTGTGAGCACAGTCAAGCCGTGCTGAGCTCCGCTTTTCTAAACCTATTGCTCACTGGCACCTTGAGGGTACCTCTGTTCCCCAAAATCCAGCCCAGGAGAGGGAAGGGCATGGCTTGGTGGGATCAAGCCTGGCTCAGCCACCCAGCGTGTCCTGAGATGGTGGTGGGTCTCTCCTTGGAGGGACGGGTGCCTTGAGATAGGATGCAGCAGGACCCATGTTTGCACGGCACAGTTTTAATTCTCCTGGCAGGCTGGGTGCCACATGGGGATGTCCCACATCCCTGTGGGAGAACAGCTACAAGGAGCACCAGGGACTGGCCAGAGCCACAGGCATCCATGCTCACACGTGGTGTTTCTTGGCAGAAGCAGCAACTCTCCTTCCTCCCCTCCATCTCCCATTATCTGTGCAGGGACTGATTTATGCACAGCACCTCGGCAGAGAGGACCGAATGAGCACTAATAGGATCAGATGGATGTTGAGCTGTCGAATACTGTAGGGCCTGATGCAATCAGCGTCTGCTTTCTCCCAGGCTCTTCCTTTTAGGATTTTAATAATGCCAGGCTGTTGTGGTTTAACCCGGCTGGCAGCTAAACACCACACAGCCGTTGGCTCACCATCCCCCCTCCCTCTCTGGGATGGGGGAGAGAAACGAGAAAGTGAAGCCTGTGAGTTGAGATAAAGGCAGTTTATTAAGACAGGAAAATAATAATAACAATAATAATAATAATAGTATTAATAATAATAATGTGTATGAAACAAGTGATGCACAATGCAATTGCTCACCACCCGCTGACCGATGCCCAGCCTATCCCCGAGAAGCCGGCCCCCCCACCCTGGCTAGCCACCCCTATATATTGTTCAGCATGACGTCAGACGGTATGGAATACCCCTTTGGCCAGTTTGGGTCAGCTGTCCTGGGTCTGTCCCCTCCTAGCTCCTGCTGCACCCCTAGCCTGCTTGCTGGCAAGACAGACCGAGAAGCCGAAAAGTCCTTGGCCTGGTGTAAACACTGCTCTGCAGCAATTAAAACATCAGCATGTTATCAGCACTCTTCTCATCCTAATCCAAAACATAGCACCCTACCAGCTACTAGGAGGAAAAATTAACTCTGTCCTAACTGAAACCAGGACAGATATCCACCCCTTATTCCATACCATTTATGTCATGCTCAGGTTACACTCTGTCCAATACATTCTAATTAATCACCATTTTCATCTATGGTATATAGCAACCATGGTAGTGATGACATACAGTATTATATAATAATTAACATAATACAAGTCAACTCATGGGCTATTCTCACCCAGTATTAAATCCCCTTGAGGTACACACCGGACCTCCCCATTCTTTTGCATTACCCACCAAGTGCATCCAGGTCCCTGAGCAAAAGCAATCCCACGAATGGGTTTGCCTTTTCCTGAGGCAGGAGTAGCCCAGGCTGTTTTACCCAGCATGTTTCTTACGTGCGCTACAGGAACTTTATCCCCTTCTACAGTGCGTAACAGGTTTGATTGGGCAGGTCCAGCTCGGTTGGCAGATCCCCTAGTACTGACTAACCAGGTGGCCTTTGCCAAATGCATATCCCAATTTTTGAATGTCCCAGCACCCACTGCTTTCAGCGTAGTCTTTAACAGTCCATTGTATCGTTCAACTTTTCCAGAGGCTGGTGCATGATAGGGGATGTGATACACCCACTCAATACCATGTTCTTTGGCCCAAGTGTCTATAAGGTTGTTTCGGAAATGAGTCCCGTTGTCTGACTCAATTCTCTCTGGGGTGCCATGTCGCCATAGGACTTGCTTTTCAAGGCCCAGGATAGTGTTCCGGGCGGTGGCATGGGGCACAGGATATGTTTCCAGCCATCCGGTGGTTGCTTCCACCATTGTAAGTACGTGGCGCTTGCCGTTGCGGGTTTGAGGGAGTGTGATGTAATCAATCTGCCAGGCCTCTCCATCTTTATATTTCAGCCATCATCCTCCATACCAAAGAGGCCTTGACCGGTTGGCTTGCTTGATTGCAGCACGTTTCACAATCATGAATAACCTGTGCTATAGTGTCCATGGTCAGGTCCACCCCTCGATCACGAGCCCATCTGTATGTTGCATCTCTACCTTGATGGCCTGAGGTGTCATGGGCCCATCGGGCTATAAATAATTCACCTTTATGTTGCCAGTCCAGGTCCACCTGAGCCACTTCAATCTTAGCAGCCTGATCCACCTGCTGGTTGTTTTGATGTTCTTCAGTAGCCCGATTCTTGGGCACATGAGCATCTACATGGCGTACCTTTACAACCAGGTTCTCTACCCGGGCAGCAATATCTTGCCACAATGCCGCAGCCCAGATGGGTTTGCCCCTGTGCTGCCAGTTGTTCTGCTTCCATTGCTGTAACCACCCCCACAGGGCATTTGCTACCATCCATGAATCAGTATAGAGACAGAGAACTGGCCACTTTTCTCGTTCAGCAATATCTAAAGCCAGCTGGATGGCTTTCACTTCTGCAAACTGACTCCATTCACCTTCTCCCTCAGCAGCTTCTGCAACTCGTCGTGTAGGACTCCATACAGCAGCTTTCCATCTCCGATGCTTTCCCACAATACGACAGGACCCGTCAGTGAACAAGGCATATTGCTTCTCATTTTCCGGTAGCTTGTTGTACAGTGGGGCTTCTTCAGCACGGACCACCTCCTCCTCTGATGATATCCCAAAATATTTGCCTTCAGGCCAGTCCATAATCACTTCCAAGATTCCTGGGCGACTGGGGTTTCCTATTCGAGCCCGCTGAGTAATCAGCGCAACCCACTTACTCCATGTAGCATCAGTTGCATGATGTGTAGAGGGGACCCTTCCTTTGAACATCCAGCCTAGTACCGGCAGTCGGGGTGCCAGGAGGAGCTGCGCTTCAGTACCGACCACTTCCGAAAGCAGATTGAACTCCTTTATATGCTGCCAATATCTCCTTTTCGGTTGGAGTATAGCGGGCTTCAGATCCTCTGTATCCCCGACTCCAAAACCCCAGGGGTCGACCTCGAGTTTCCCCAGGTTCTTTCTGCCAGAGGCTCCAGGTGGGGCCGTTCTCCCCGGCTGCAGTGTAGAGCACATTCTTTACATCTGGTCCTGTTCGGACTGGCCCGAGGGCTACTGCATGAACTATTTCCTGCTTAATTTGTTCAAAGGCTTGTCGTTGCTCAGGGCCCCATTCAAAAGCATTCTTCTTACGGGTTACTTGGTAGAGCGGGTTTACAATCAGACTGTAATTTGGAATATGCATTCTCCAAAACCCCACGACACCTAGGAAAGTTTGTGTTTCTTTTTTGCTAGTTGGTGGAGACATAGCTGTTATTTTGTTGATCACATCCATTGGGATTTGACGACGTCCATCTTGCCATTTTATTCCTAAAAGCTGGATCTCTCGTGCAGGTCCTTTGACTTTGTTTTATGGGAAAACCGGCCTTCAGAAGGATTTGGACTATTTTCTTCCCTTTCTCAAAAACTTCCTCTGCTGTGTCACCCCACACAATGATGTCATCGATGTACTGCAGGTGTTCAGGAGCTTCCCCCTGCTCCAGCGCAGACTGGATCAGTCCATGGCAAATGCTAGGGCTGTGTTTCCACCCCTGGGGCAGCCGATTCCAAGTATATTGGAATATACCCCTCCAAGTGAAAGCAAACTGTGGCCTGCACTGTGCTGCTAGAGGGATGGAGAAAAATGCATTAGCGATATCAATTGTGGCATACCACTTGGCTGCCTTTGATTCCAGTTCATACTGGAGTTCTAGCATGTCCGGCACTGCAGCACTCAGCGGTGGCGTGACTTCGTACAGGCCACGATAGTCCACTGTTAGTCTCCACTCACCATTAGACTTTCGCACTGGCCATATGGGACTATTAAAAGGTGAATGAGTCTTGCTGATCACTCCTTGGCTCTCCAGTTGACGAATTAGCTTATGGATGGGAATCAGGGAGTCTCGGTTGGTGCGATATTGCCGCCGGTGCACAGTTGTGGTAGCGATCGGCACTTGCTGTTCTTCAACCCTCAGCAACCCCACAACAGAAGGGTCCTCTGAGAGACCAGGCAAGGTAGACAACTGTGTAATGTCCTCTGTCTCTAAGGCAGCTATGCCAAAAGCCCAGCGGAACCCTTTTGGGTCCTTGAAATATCCTCTTCTAAGATCTATGCCAAGGATGCACGGAGCATCCGGGCCGGTCACAATACGGTGCTTTTGCCACTCATTACCGGTTAGACTCACTTCAGCCTCCAATACAGTTAACTGCTGGGATCCCCAGCAGAGCGAGAAGCTGAAAAGTCCTTGGCTTGGTGTAAACACTGCTCTGCCACAATTAAAACATCAGCATGTTATCAGCGCTCTTCTCATCCTAATCCAAAACATAGCACCCTACCAGCTACTAGGAGAAAAATTAACTCTGTTCTAACTGAAACCAGGACACAGGCCTTGGCACCAGAAGATGAAGCCATCCGTGGTGGGAGCGGTGGATCTTATTGAGAGCGCTGCTGGGCAAGCTAGCCATCAGCACACACCCACAGACCCCCCCAGGGGCAGCCCGGTGATGCTTGGGCATCCAACCCAGGATGTGCAGAGCAAGGGACGTGGTAGGGACCCTTGTCCCCTCTCTGGCATGGCAGAGTGCTTGCAAAGATGCATTTGAACCTCAGCATCCTGTTGGCCCTCCCTTTCCCTGACTCAGCAGCGCATTTCCGCTCAGATCGCTTAGCAGCTCTCGTGTTGGAGTTTGTTCTGGGAGTTATTAGCGTGCGCTCTGGGATTTATTAGCACAGAGAGATGATGAGCGTCCATTTGTGTGGGATAATCCTCACACCAGAACCATTGTGCTACCTCGCAGCAGCTCCGCCAAACCTGGCCACTGTTATGAACAGACTCGCATACGAAGTCGGTCTGTTAATAAATGTTATTAATCACAGAATTTATTAATTAATTAAGTAAGCAAGCAGAAGCAAAACAGCGCTGGGCGGCCGGGGAGTTCCGACTCCGCAGCGGCGCACAATTTTCCTTCTCCGGGGGTGCTGTTTTATAGTATCCGAGTTCCAGCTTGTCCGGGCTTGTTGAACCAGCTACGGCTATGCAGTCCAAAGGGGGGGGGGGGGGCTGCTTCCTCTCTTTGGTGCTCACGCGTTGTGCTAATGTTTGGGTGGGGGGGAGTGAAGTAGCAGACAGGATGTCTTGCGATGGGGTATTTCACAGAGTCTTTGTGCCTGTTCAAGGATGTTTACCCAACACCCCCCCTTCTTGTTATCTGCCTAATAAGCCTCCCCTTCATTGAGGCAACATTGTGCAACCTTATCTCCCTCGCAGATTCCCAAATTCCTTACAGATAGTTAGCAAATCCCCCCCCTCCCCAACTTTGTCATCATATATCAAGGTTCTATTATGATCAGGAAGCTCTGTCCCAACCTCGTGTAAAATACTATCTATTTTATAACCATCTTATCCCTTTTCTTTTTTTTATTTCTTTATACAATGAACAAATACATCTTACCCATTACAGCCACCAGCATTTCTTGGCTGTTCAGGACACAAATGTGGCATAACCAGACTTGGTGTCACATCAGGTGGATGCTGACTCCCCTCTGCACCACTGGCACAGAGCTTGCCCAGAAAGCTGAGCAATTTCGACAACACACTCTTCCCTTTCTGGAAGAGGGGCTGGCAGTTTCTTTCCTGCCAGAAGAGAGATGGGATATTTGTAGCCTAAACAGTTGATTTTTTTTTTTATTCTCTCCTTGTGGCAGAATCTCACGTTCTGTCTCCTAAATATAAAACGTTAAATGTTTAGGGTATCCTTTATTTTTCTCCTGCTTTTAAATTTGTAATTCAAGCCAGATTAGCGTGGTTTCTTTTGTTTTATAGCCCCATCCTGGCCCCAGGCAAGCTCTCCTAATGCTCTCAGATGTTCCTCTAATGGATTCCCTAGGCTGGAACTGGATACCCTTTCCTAATGGGTTGCTAATAGCCTATTTCTGGTTTTACAGGCTCCTTCGGTTAACTCACTACAGCAGCCATCTCCGCACTCACAGGCTGGCTCCCCGCAAGCATGGCTGCAGGAGGGCAGGCAGCTCCCCGGCCGTGCGCACGTCCCCGCAGGTGGCTGCATGTCCAGGGATGTTCCAGGGGACTTTGGGGAACCCAGGATGTCTCGTGCACCAGATTGCTCCCACTGGGAGCTGGGTCAGGACCTCCTCATTCCCGTTTCTTACAGAGACGGCATGCGCTGAGCACTGATGGGCTCAGTGCACGGGCTGGGAACCTGGTGGTGCTCAGAGGTACTTCTTGAGCCGGCGGCCAGGCCAAGGGAGGATTTCCTCTGGTGAGTTGCCAGCAATTTGCAGATGCCCTCGTGAAGTCTAATTGAACCCATTGGTCGTGCTGATAACATGAAATGTTAATGAACCGTGAGGTGGGCTGCACCTCAGATCTTGAGATTTGCAGTAAAAGGTCATGAGATATTGAAAGCTAATAATGTGGTTGGGTTCTCTCCTTCCTCTTCTGTTTTGGAAGCATTAGAGCCACATACGTGAGCAATTGCAAAGGCTGGAAATATAGAAGAGCAAACATAGGCCCTCACACCATGCTGGGATATCAGGAGCTGGGACCACGAGCAGGGGTCTGTGCAGGGACTGCTGCAGGGTGACAGCTATGGCAGGTTTAGGGACATCTCCCCAGGCAAAGCAACATATTTGGTCAAATGTGTGAATCACAGGCTGACATAACCCATAAGTATGTCCTAACACATACCTGCATCATAACCCACAAGTATGTCCTAATGCATTCCATGTCAAGCAAGAGGAGGGAAGGCAATCAGTGTGACCTGCAGCCACGTCCCCACCAGGGTGGCAACAATGTCACTTTGCATTGGGCACACTTCTTTGCGCCCATTTGCATCCACCGTGCAGCTTTGCCTGCACTTCCATTCCTCTCCAGGCAACCTTGGCAGGGGGGGGTCACCCTGACCCAGCGCTGTTACAGCTTCACACCTGGTAGCTTTTACTGTAGCACTTTTCACAGATTCACAGATTTCTCTAGGTTGGAAGAGACCTCAAGATCATCGAGTCCAACCTCCGACCTAACACTAAGTACTCCACTAAACCATATCCCTAAGCTCTACATCTAAACGTCTTTTAAAGACCTCCAGGGATGGTGACTCCACCACCTCCCTGGGCAGCCCGTTCCAATGCTTAATAACCCTTTCGGTAAAGAAGTACTTCCTAACATCCAACCTAAAACTCCCCTGTCGCAACTTTAGCCCATTCCCCCTCGTCCTGTCACTAGGCACGTGGGAGAATAGACCAACCCCCACCTCTCTACAGCCTCCTTTCAGGTAACTGTAGAGAGCGATGAGGTCGCCCCTGAGCCTCCTCTTCTCCAGGCTGAACAAGCCCAGCTCCCTCAGCCGCTCCTCGTAAGACTTGTTCTCCAGACCCCTCACCAGCTTGGTCGCCCTTCTCTGGACTCGCTCGAGCACGTCCATGTCCTTTCTGTAGCGAGGGGCCCAAAACTGAACACAGTACTCGAGGTGCGGCCTCACCAGAGCCGAGTACAGGGGCACAATCACTTCCCTCGACCTGCTGGCCACACTGCTTCTTATACAGGCCAGGATGCCGTTGGCCTTCTTGGCCACCTGAGCACACTGCTGGCTCATATTCAGCCGACTATCCACCAATACTCCCAGGTCCTTCTCGGCCAGGCAGCTTTCCAGCCACTCATCTCCCAGCCTGTAGCTCTGCTTGGGGTTGTTGCAGCCCAGGTGCAGGACCCGGCACTTGGCCTTGTTGAACTTCATGCAGTTGACCTCAGCCCATCGCTCCAGCCTATCCAGATCCTCCTGCAGAGCCTTCCTGCCCTCGAGCAGATCGACACACGCACTTAGCTTGGTGTCATCTGCAAACTTACTGAGGGTGCACTGGACGCCCTCATCCAGATCATCGATAAAGATATTAAAGAGGACCGGCCCCAGTACCGAGCCCTGGGGGACTCCACTAGTGACCGGCCTCCAACCAGATTTGACTCCATTCACCACAACTCTCTGGGCCCGGCCATCCAGCCAGTTTCTAACCCAGCGAAGCGTACGCCAGTCCAAGCCACGAGCAGCCAGTTTCTTGAGGAGAATGTTGTGGGGAACGGTGTCAAAAGCCTTACTGAGGTCAAGGTAGACCACGTCCACAGCCTTTCCCTCATCCACCAAGCGCGTCACTTGGTCATAGAAGGAGATCAGGTTCGTCAAGCAGGACCTGCCTTTCATAAACCCATGCTGACTGGGCCTGATCGCCTGCTTGCCCTGCAAGTGCCGCGTGATGACCCTCAAGATAATCTGCTCCATGAGCTTCCCCGGCACTGAGGTCAAACTGACAGGCCTATAGTTCCCCGGGTCTGCCCTCCGGCCCTTCTTATAGATGGGCGTCACATTGGCTAGCCGCCAGTCAACCGGGACCTCCCCCGATAGCCAGGACTGCCGATAAATGATGGAAAGCGGCTCGGCCAGCTCCTCCGCCAGTTCTCGCAGTACCCTCGGGTGCATCCCATCCGGCCCCATCGACTTGCGCACATCCAAGCTCCGTAGCAGGTCGCCAACCATTTCCTCATGGATAGCGAAGGCCACATCCTGCTCCCCATCCCCTTCCACCAGCACTTCTCTCCCTTCCCCTCCCAGCTGAAAAGTCAGTGATTAAAAAAGGAAAAGGAAAAAAAAAAAAAAAAAAGGAGGGGGGATTAATAGGAAGGAGTGAAATGTTGAGGCTGAAATCGTGTCACTTGCAGCTCAGTATGGGATAGGTAGGGCTAGAGGAGGCTCCAGAGGAGGATGAGGGTAGGAGACATGTCTGCTGTATTCCCCCAGTCCACTGCATCAGCCCCAGCAGCAGGAGGAGGCTTTTGCATGGTAAATGCATCTTGCACTGCCTGGAGAGTGGTGCCAAGTGCCCCAAGCATCCCAGACCCCATCCTCCTGCGGCAGCAAGCAAAGCGAGCTCAGACAGTTGTCACTTGGCAGGAGGGGAAGGCACAACTGGAGAAAGAGTCCCGTTATTAACGAGATTACAGCTGTGCTTTCAAAGATGCTCTTTATTTTAAGCCAGAAGGGAGCCATTCAGCCTCATCTGGTGTGAGACAAGCCAGGCTGCGGAGGAGCCCTGCAATATCTTGTCCTCCCAGGCTGATGGCTGGGACTGAGCGGCACAAAGCAGTGGTGCAGCAGCCTTTTCGGTGGGGTGACAGCAGGGACAATGGCTCAGACCCCGCTGGGCTCTTCAGCTACCCGGCTGGCAGAGGGGAAGCAGAGGGGAAGGAGGGTCCTTCACTTTTCCCAGCCTTACAGTTATTCCAGAGACCGAGGAGAAAGTTTTGTCTGGAGTTAGCCAAACTGATTCCCGCAGTGCTGCAGAAAAAGAAGGCATTTAGAGGTTCTTTTATGAGTAATTAATGTCACACTTATTTGATCTCCAGACATGGCTGTGAAAGGGGAAAAGCAAAACCTCTTTTTGCCACTGGCTACATTGTTTCACAGGTACCAGTGGCTGTTTGCTGTGACCCAGCTCTGGGGGTGTACTGGTTCCAGTTAGGACAGAGTTAATTTTCCTCATAGTAGCTGGTAGGGTGCTATGTTTTGGATTAGGATGAGAAGAGCGCTGATAACATGCTGATGTTTTAATTGTTGCAGAGCAGTGTTTACACCAGGCCAAGGACTTTTCGGCTTCTCGCTCTGTCCTGCCAGCGAGCAGGCTAGGGGTGCAGCAGGAGCTGGGAGGGGACAGACCCAGGACAGCTGACCCAAACTGGCCAAAGGGGTATTCCATACCATCTGACGTCATGCTAGACAATATATAGGGGTGGCTGGCCGGGGTGGGGGGCCAGCTGCTCGGGGATAGGCTGGGCATCGGTCAGCGGGTGGTGAGCAATTGCATTGTGCATCACTTGTTTTCTTACACATTATTATTATTAATACTATTATCATCACTATTATTATTATTATTGTTATTATTATATTCCTGTCTTAATAAACTGTCTTTATCTCAACTCACAGGCTTCACTTTCCCGTTTCTCTCCCCCATCCCAGAGAGGGAGGGGGGAGGGTGAGCGAACGGCTGTGTGGTGTTTAGCTGCCGGCCGGGTTAAACCACAACAGTCCTTTTGGCGCCCAACGTGGGGCTCGAAGGGTTGAGATATCTACAGACTTGACCTGAGTGTGTTAAACTAAAATTGGTATAAGTATTGGACCTGCTTAAGAGTTGCTAGTCACGATGTTGATTGCCTTAATCTCCGGTCTGCTGTGCCTGTTTTCCAAATTGAGTTTTACAGCGCGTTACTTTCTGTATGTGCTCCCTGTTGCACTGTTTATCCTTTCCGGGCCCTGGTTTAAGATTGTTATGGTACTGTGCAGTGTAACAATGGCTTATGAAATGATGAAATATCTGGTCACGACTCTAACCTGGTATTTGTACTCAGCACTGACGTCGACTCTATACTTTGGAACCCATATCTCGGAAACTATTAGCAATTACACCTATTGCCTGTTTTCGTCAGGGAGCCAATCTGTGAAGGGGACAGGGGAAGACATGTTTCCCTACCTGTTCACTCTCCCTTTCTCCTTCACCACCACCCTCTTATCCCCCGAGCTAGTTACGGTGGTTCTCCGAGATGTTGAATATCCTTGGGATACTCAGACCAGCCTGCTCTTGTTGTTATGTCTCCTGAATGCGCTTCAGGTTTTGTTGAGGGTTAAACAACTACTTAGGAATCTCATCCGGAGATCTGTCTTGAGGCGGGATAGTTGCGAGTGGCAGGGAGTGTGGGAGGATATGGGCAGGTTTCTAGAGCAGTGGTCACCTCCAGTGTTTTGGACATTCACCCCTGAACAACTGCAAAATCCTAAAAAGCTGGCAGAATGCTTGAAAAAAAGGTGTCATGACTCTGGCAGTTCCAAAGTGACACAAATCACTGTAGCGTGCTGGGGTCGGGCTTGTGCCTATCGAGCTGCAATTGATGCTACTAGCAACCTAGCGACAGCTCCTGCAGCCGCTCCAGCTCCAGCTCCCGCAGCTGCTCCAGTTCCAGCTCCTGCAGCCGCCCCAGCTCCTGCAGCCGCTCCAGCTCCTGCAGCCACTCCAGCTCCAGCTCCTGCAGCCGTTCCAGCTCCTGCAGCCGCTCCAGTTCCTGCAGCCGCTCCAGCTCCAGCTCCTGCAGCCGCTCCAGCTCCTGCAGCCACTCCAGCCCCTGCGGCAGCTCCAGCTCCTGCAGCTGCTCCCACTCCTGTGGCTGGGTCAGAGAAATGAGCTGTAGCAGTGCAAGTTGCCCCTGTAGACAAGGTGAAAAAATGGTATAGAGACTCAGGTCGTTTAGAACGCAGACAGTCTTCTGCTAGGTCTAGGTATAGAGAAGACGAGGCTGGGCCATCAAAGGTGCAGGAGGATGAAGATGAGGATGAGGATGTCGAAAAATCAACAGTAACTACCCGAACCTTATACCAGCGTGAGCTACGAGATGTGCGAAAAGATTTTGGTCGCTGTATCGGTGAGCAGCTTGTCACTTGGCTGCTCCGGTGCTGGGACACCGGAGCCAATTGTGTGGAATTAGAGGGCAAGGAAGCCAGGCGGCTGGGATCCCTTGCTAGGGATGCATGTACTGACAAAGCAATTGGAGATGGAGCACGATCTCGCAGCCTCTGGAGGCGTCTCCTGTCAGCTGTGAAGGAAAGGTATCCCTTCAAGGAAGAACTTGTATGTCTACCAGGCAAGTGGACCACTATGGAGAAGGGAATTCAGTACCTGAGGGAATTAGCCGTACGGGAGGTGATTTATAGGGACCTAGACGATGCACAAATATCCGCAGATCCAGATGAAGTCCATTGTACACGACCCACGTGGCGGAAGTTTGTACGGAGTGCACCATCATCATATTCCAGCTCATTGGCAATAATGGCCTGGAAAGAGGATGAGGAACCCACAGTGGATGAAGTGGCTAAAACACTCCGGCAGTACGAAGGAAACCTCTCCTCTTCCCTACAGGCCTGTGTCTCGGCTGTGGAGAAACTCTCTGAAGAGTTCCACCAGCTAAAAGAGAATACTTTGGAGAAACTTTCTGAAGAGGTCCACCAACTTAAAGAGAATTTATCTTCCCCTCCACCTGAACGAACCAGTGTCCACCAACTAAAAGAGAATACTTTGGAGAAACTTTCTGAAAAGATCCACCAACTTGAAGAAAGATTATTTTCCTCCCCACCTGTACAAACCAGTGTCTCAGCTATTAGGGGTAAACGTTCATCTATGCAAGGAAGACAATATGGTGGGTACACACACCACGCCACCCTGTGGTTTTACCTACGTGACCATGGAGAGGACATGAGAAAATGGGATGGAAAATCTACTGCGACCCTAGAGGCACGGGTACGTGAATTGCAAAAGAAAACAATTGGGAAAAAGGGGTTCTCTGAAACGTTTGCTGCTCCAACTTCCAGCAGGCAGTCCTTTAAACACAGAAACAAAGATTCTGACCAGGACTAGAGGGGCCCTGCCTCCAGCCAGGGGGAGGAAAGGGACAATCGAGTTTATTGGACTGTGTGGATTCGATGGCCTGGCACGTCAGACGCGCAGAAGTATAAGGCTTTGGTAGACACCGGTGCACAATGTACTCTAATGCCATCAAGCTATAAAGGGCCAGAGCCCATCTGTATTTATGGTGTGACGGGGGGATCCCAGCAGTTAACTGTATTGGAGGCTGAAGTGAGTCTAACCGGTAATGAGTGGCAAAAGCACCGTAGCAGCTCTGGGGGTGTCCTGGTTCCAGTTAGGACAGGTTTAATTTTCCTCCTAGTAGCTGGTAGGGTGCTATGTTTTGGATTAGGATGAGAAGAGCGCTGATAACATGCTGATGTTTTAATTGTTGCAGAGCAGTGTTTACACCAGGCCAAGGACTTTTCAGTTTCTCGCTCTGTCTTGCCAGCGAGCAGGCTAGGGGTGCAGCAGGAGCTGGGAGGGGACAGACCCAGGACAGCTGACCCAAACTGGCCAAAGGGGTATTCCATACCATCTGACGTCATGCTAAACAATATATAGGGGTGGCTGGCCGGGGTGGGGGGCCGGCTGCTCGGGGATAGGCTGGGCATCGGTCAGCGGGTGGTGAGCAATTGCATTGTGCATCACTTGTTTTCTTACACATTATTATTATTAATACTATTATCATTATCACTATTATTATTATTGTTATTATTATATTCCTGTCTTAATAAACTGTCTTTATCTCAACTCACAGGCTTCACTTTCCCGTTTCTCTCCCCCATCCCAGAGAGGGAGGGGGGAGTGTGAGCGAACGGCTGTGTGGTGTTTAGCTGCCAGCCAGGTTAAACCACAACAGGGGGTTAACCCTGGTTTGGGGCAGGACAAAGCCCACCAGGAGCCAGTCCCCCCGGGGCTGCAGAGAATGAAGGCACCTAAACCAGCAGCTACCCATATAACGTGAGTGAATCCCACAAAGCTCATCGCAGCTTGATGGCAGCACCTGGCCTCATCCTCCTGGTCCTGGCTCCCCCATTATCCAGGATAACCTGGGGAGACCCCCGAGGAGGCACGATGCTTGGCAGACCCAAGCTGTGCTCTGGCTGGTCAATCGTGGCTTCTCCTTCTGCATTCCCCTGCTTGCAGGTGGTGGAGGAGGCTGGGTGAGCAGATGAGCTTCAGCCCTACAAGAGACAGTGGGCTTCTTTTATTCTGGGGAAGCCAGGCTTGCCCAGGATCAATATAACACCTGGGGTAGGTGTGTGGTCTCTGCACTAGCATACACGGAGGGTTTGGTGCTCACTGTATCCACATTTTCTCCTCTCCAAAACTCTGATTTTCCCTCTGACTTGAAGCCCACCCATCCCAGCTAAATCTGGGAATATTAGTGGTGCATCAGCAGATGACAGAAGGGGACAACCTCAGGTTGCCAGCCTCGCAGGTGTGCACAGAGACTGCCTCTCCATATCTGAAAGGACGGGGGTGAAGATGGCAGCAAAGGGGATTGTCCTTTGATGTGGAGCAATGGATTTCTTTTTCCAAGGAGGAAGGGAAATATTTAGGCTGTATATCCATTCTGGGGACAGTTTTCACATCCCCTTAGCCTTGGGGCAGGTGATGCTGCTGGGAGGGCACCTGGGGGATCATCCAGCAGGAGCTCAAAGTCTGTTTTTGGGTTTGCTCAGTCCCAGCCTCACAGGTCAGTGCTGAATCCCACTGTGGGACCAAGGGCTGCCAGCATCCTCGTCACCCAGGGGGGTGGCAGGGCCACCCTTCCTGCAGTGGGTTGCCCCCTTCCTGTGCTGGGAACAGCACTGGGGAGCCGGAGGTGTTAAGGAATGGAAAGCAGAGCTGCAAACACATTTTCATGTGGGATGCAGAGAGAGGCATCAGATCCCCCCCCCCATCACCCCCTCCACTGCTTTCCAACACACCCCAGCCCCCAGCACAGCTGCCAGGGCAGGGAGGGTTGAGGTTCTCCCTCCCTGCCTCCTTTCAAAGGCCATCTGGGCTGAGGGAGCCCAGGAGCTGCTGTCCCAGGGATGGGGACCTGCAGCATCTCTCCTACATCTTTGTCACCGATGAGCACAACTGGGACTGGGGGACTGGGACATGGCACACATGGATGTCCTCCGGGATGCTGTGGAGGTCCCCAAGCCCCCTGCCTCCCCACCACATGTGGATTGGAAGACCAGCTTGGCCAGGAGTGCAGGGAATCCTCCCCTCCACCTGCCCTGGCTGCCTGGCCCATCCCATCCATGTGATGGTGGCCACGGGCTTGTCCTGCAGCACCCACGCTGCCCAGGCTGTGGGTGGCACTGGCCAGTCCTTGGCACCGGCCTTTATCTTCCCAAATGGGCTCATGGGGTCTGTGGCCATGGGACAGGATGGGACACCAGCCCATGCTGTCCTAAGCAAGCTGTCGGCTTAATTACTGTGTTCAAGGGCTTTTTTTTTTTTTTTCATTTCTTTCTCTCTCTCTCTCTCTCTCTTTTTTTTTTTTTTCCAAATGCTAATAGCTCTGCATTGCACTGGCTACTGATCCCTCATTAATCTGGGCAGCGCTTCACAGCCAGCCGGAGTGACGTTTCGCAGGTGCACAAAGGCAGGCTGCAAAATGCAG
Organism: Anser cygnoides; assembly: GCF_040182565.1. Lineage (NCBI taxonomy): Eukaryota > Metazoa > Chordata > Aves > Anseriformes > Anatidae > Anser > Anser cygnoides. The sequence continues at coordinate 2,436,320 of NC_089908.1, forward strand.
ACCCCCTGTCCAAAAAAAATTACCATGCACGGCCTTCCTCCAACTTTTGTCTCTGTGTGGCAGGGATGCGGATTAAGGAATTTCTCCCTCTCCCTTTGATGCTGTGTGTCCGTCCATCCCTCCACAACCTCCTCAGTCTGTTCCCCCCCCCCACCTCTCCCTGTCTGTGTCCAGTTGGACCTGCTCCCCGTGTGCTTTCCCATCTGCTGCTGCTGCATTTCTGTGCTCAACCACCCAGGGACTTCTCAGCCACCACAGCAAAGCTGCCCCCTCTTGGATGCATCCCCCAGCTGCCCAGCTCAGAAATGCCACTTGCAAACCCTGAGCTACAGCTCAGGACATCCTATATATGGGGAGAGATGGATGCCATAGTCTATGCCTGCCCTTTTTATCTGCTGTCTAAAGAGCTTAGGGCAGCATCCTAATTCCACGAGCAAGATGCTCCAGCCTGAGTCCTAGGGAACATCCTCACAGGCAAGGCACAGCCTTGACCCCATCATGCCTCCAATGTTCAACTGCAAGCACTCAGCTACAGACTGGCTGCACCCTGGGGGTGGCAGGAATTGCTCCCAAGTGGAAGGGAGCTGGGAGGCTCTTCGGGCTGGAGAAAATGGAGCAGCAGCCAGCAGGACCTCAGCAGGGTTGCTCTGACCCTGGTCGGAGAGCAGGCAAGACAGCTCAGAGGGTGACAAAAGCCCCAGAGAACCCACAAGGCAGCTGGATAACCCCAGTACGTCCTCCCAAGCCCCCTGCTCATTCCCTGCTTCCTAGCCCGGTGGGATGATCTGCTCCTGCCTGGTTCTTGCTTTCCCCAGCCAGGCTTGAACCGTGCAGCTTCAGGCTCCTGCTGTCCCCACTAGCATGATGACCTGGCCATGCTCCAGGACATGCGTGACACATGGATTTAACCTGAAGGACAGGGGAGGTGATTCACAACCCACAGGTTGGTTCCTGTGCTGCTCTACATCTCTGGGTGCCTGGGTCATGAAGGTGTGTCCCCATGAGAAGCAGCTGCAGAGGTTGTCCCCTCTGGTCTGCTGGGCACAGTGGTGAGTGCCCAGAGCCTGACCCTGCTGAGCACCCTGATCCAGCTTGGGTTTGGGGCAGAGGAGGGCTGGAGCTGGGTGGGGTTAATATGGGGCTCGGCCAACACCCAGTGCAGCTTGGAGGCATGCTCAGCCACATCTTGCAGGAGGGACTGGCATCCTCCTTTTCTTTTCCCCATCCTCCCTTATGCCCAGACCTCCTAGAATTTCCCTTTTCACTTATCCTGTAAGTAAAATGGGCTAAAACCCTTTTCCTACGGGACAGGATGGCTCTGCCCACTCCGGGAAGCGAGCATCCAATGCTGGGAATAGACAGTGCCAGGGACCCATGAGCCACTAAACAGGACTGCTACAAGCCTGACCCTGTTTCTGAGATGAGAGGCAGCACATGTGATCCCAGAGCTGGCTCTCTGCCTCTTCAGCATGCTGGAAACACGGGAAAACCCAGCATGGAGCCATATCGGGGTCTGGGGGCTTGCCTGCCCCTGCCCCATGCAAAGCACCCTCCATGCAGGCATTTCCCTGTGCAGGTGGCTGCGGCCACACCCTGCCCCTTGGGTCGTTGTGGGCTGCCTCCCGCCCATCCCTGGGATCAGTGTCACACTGGGGTGGCCCTCAGCAGCCTGCAGCCATGGCCCCTTTCATCTCGCCATCATCCCAAATGAGCGGTGACACCCGGCACTGCCATGGCATGGCTCCAACCGCTCTTCCTGACATCAAGCGGCGGGGTGACGGGGGACAGGGCACGGGGGGGACAGGGAGCAGGCACCATGGCATGCTCTGACCTCTGAGCCTAGCCTAGGAGTAGCAACAGCTGTGCTGGAGCAGTTTTAGGGCTGTTTTAGGCCTCAGGATCATGATTGGAGTGTTAAAGGCACCCATGGTGGCTCAACCCCCAGAGCCTGGCTGAATAATGCGAAACGCTGTGGCTGCTTCCAGCGCTGAAGCCTGCAGAAGGACCCTAAAACCTGCAAGCTCTTTGCCTGGGACGCCAAATAACTGCCAGCACCACCTCTTTGCACTGCACCAGCACCAAGCCCTGGGTGCAAGGAGAGGCAGAGCTCAGCGTCCCCCCCATACAACCCCAAAAATGCATCAGTGGGACAGATGCACACCTTTCTTCCTGCTCCCCTGTGGGTTTGGTAGCAGCTTTGCACCCTGCGGTCAGTGGGAGGCCTTTTGCTCCGTGCCGGCAGATGTGCTGCAGATGTGGGGCTCTGAGCTGGCCAGGCTGGGCTGTGCGAGCAGCCGGGAGCGCAGAGCCTGGTGTGCAGCAGGCTGGATGTGGCACTCGAGGAGGGAATGAGGGCAGAAAGGCTTTCACCCACAGAGAGAAATGCAAAAGTGTCCCCCTCCCTGGTGGGGATCTCCAAAGTGGCTGTAAAAGCTGGGGGGTGAGGTTTGTATACCAGAAGGATTAAATCTGCGCTGAGGTGTTGAGCATGCTGTGTAGGCGAGATGGGAAAAGGACTGCTTATTTCTCAAAGGGGGTTCCTGCCTTTGTGGTACCCCTGCGAGGAGCAGGGTGATGGCACTGAGCATGCCAGTTGCTAGCCAGGCAGTGTTGGTGTGTCACACACCTCCCTGGCGGGGTGCTGCCATGTCACACACCTCCCTGTGTGTGCACAGTCACTGTGCCAGGGCATCCTTGTCCCATGGGGAGGTTGGCTGTGCTGTGCCCCGGGTACCCCAGCAGTGCAGCCCTCCTGGCTTGTTTCTCTTTAGTGTATGGGATGCGATCAAAGACCAGGCAGAAATTTTCAGCTCCATCTTGCTCATGTTGTTGAACCAAGCTCTTAATAAAACTCAGCTGTCGGTGATCCCTGGGGCAGTGGGATGCTGCGCCGCAGTCTGCTCCTGGCAGCATCACCCACCTTGCTGCTGTCTCCTGGGCACTCTTGCCCTGAACCACCCCATCTGCTCCTCCAACTGCACTCCAACTGCAAGCCCTGGCTGGGTGCTGGGGCTCACTGGGCACGAAAGATGCTGTGGCACCTGCCCTGCTTCATGTCCCTGTCCCTGGAGCTGGACAAAGCCACTGGGACCTCGACACCATGCTTGGGCTTGAAGCCATCAGCAGGTTGGGAGGCCAAGCACCATGCCCTCCCTCCCCCCAGAAGATGGGCTGCATCAGACCCCTCATCCCCCCAGACATGTTTATTATCAGCACGTGTCGGCAGAGAAGACAGTTTGCATAAGCCAGGCACGGGGGAAGGAAGAGGCTGCTCAGAGGGGCGCCCACAGCCACACAGGGGTTGGATGCCCCCGTACCCCACACACAGGCAGGGTGGATGGGAAACTAAGCCAGTAGGGTATTAAAGTGTTCACTTAAGGGTTCACAGCGGTACACAGCACAACCTCTGCAATGTGATCCTACAGTGGTCCCTTCAGTGACCCCAGAAGCCCCGAGCAGCCCGTCTCCGTCCCCAGCAGGTCTTGTGGGTGCTGAGCTTTCCTCTGCTGTCAATTCTGTGTGGGTCCCACTGCCACGGGTGCGTGGTTCCCAGAGTTCCAACATGTCTGAGCAGAGCCTGCCCACACATTTACTAGTTTCTGGTGACCTCTAGAGGACGTAGCTCCACTCTGGCTCTGCAAATCTGGGAGCAGGACGGAGCCTCGCTGCACTCTTGGCTTAGCTGCAGCTGGAGCATCTCCCCCTGCACCCCTGTGCTGGGCTCAGTGCTCATGCCTCTGGCCAAAACCACCCCAGAAAAGCCTCCAGGCTGGTTCAGAGGATGTCAAGGGGCATGCGGGTGAAAGGGCTGACTCCCCACCTGTTGCCTTTTGTGCACAGCCAGCTTCAAGCCCAGCCCTTAACACCCTTGTTTTGCCTTTTTGCTGGAAGAGCCTGATAGTCTCACTCACATAAGTGCCATGAGATCTCTTTATCACCCTCTAGCTGGGCTAAACCCCCTGATTGCCTTACACCTCCCAGTGCTGGGGGGCTCCTCTGGCTGCCCCCCACCCCTCTGGGCTGCTCCCCCCGCACTGAGCTGACCCCGCACCCTACTGCCCACAGGTCGAACTGTTGGATGGGACGTCTCACACCATCACGGACGCCTATGCGGGCAAGGAGTACATCATCCAGGCGACCACCAAAGACAATGACATCGGCACATGGAGTGACTGGAGCGTGGCTGTCCATGCCACCCCTTGGATGGAAGAGCCCAAGCACCTCACCACGGAGGCCCAGGTCACAGGTAAGACCCCCCTCTGACACAAACACCCTGCACCTGGGCATCTTGGGGTCCCCCAGCCCTGGGGGTGCCACAGCCCTTCAGCCCATACCTTCACCCCCACTGTGGCCCCAGCAGCAGGTCAGACAGTGGCCCACGAAGTGCTGACTCAGCTTGTCTGCCTCTGGCATCCTACTCACTGGGATGCTCCAAGCGCAATGGGGAAGCTTGGGATTTATTATTATTCGCTGGAGTGCTGCCCCCCTCCTTCTCCAGTCCTACCTCCCCTCCACACCTCCGACCCCGCACAATGGCTCAGAGCGATGCCAATTAGAAATAAAAGCCACGAACAACCCTCTGTTTCTAGGAAAGGGCTGGGACCGTGTCCAAATGCATGTTATCAGCGCTCAGCTTCCCAAAAGGATGGGAGCAGGCCCTGCGCCGGTTCCCCCAGCTGGCACCAGCTGCAGGCTGGCTGGGAAGCACTGGGGGCAGGCAGGGAAGTGCCGGGAGCCGCTCGGTGCCAGGGACATGTGTGTGTGTGTGTGAGCACACACAGGGTGCTTTTCCAGCCAGGAGTGCAGGCACAGCTGGCCAGATGTGCACACGGGGAGGGGGAGTGTGGGCAAAATGCAAATGCTACCTCTGATGGCACCAAGAGCACAGGGTGGGGGTCCCTGGTCCAAGTATGGGGCTGGGTCCCAGCAAGGTTTGGATTGGATTGACAGCAGGTGGCTGCAGGGCACAAGGCAGCTCGGAAGAGGACACACAGGACTGGGGACCCAGGGGTGTGCCATGTCCAGACCCTGCTGGATGGCATTGAGACAGGGCTGGGGACAATGCTGGCAGGGGTGGCTGCAGGTCCTGTGCGGGGCCAGGGGAGGACCAGCATGGGCATGGCACACACTGGGACCTTCTGTGTCCTGTGTGAGAGCAGTGAAAGTCCCATGGACCACACTATCCCGTCTCATCGTCCCAGCCACCCAGTTCAGCAAGCGAGGGGTAATTTGGGGACAGGAAGGTGCCCTGTCCCCGTGGGATGCATCTTGGGGTGCCCCGGCTCCCCTCTCCACCTGTTCTCCCTCCCCACAGAGACGACCAGCGCCAGCACCTCCTATTTCGTGCCACCCCCCACCACTAAAATCTGTGACTGGTGGGCAGTGAGGCCGTGGCAGTGTGTTGGACAGCTGGACTGGTCTTGGCTGCTTATGGTGTCCTCTTTATTTAGTGAGTATGCCCCAAATTGGGAGCATGAGAGATGGGGTTGGGTGCTGGGGGGGGGGGGGTCATGGAGGGCCCAGGGGCTCTGACATGGTTGGGAATTTGACTGCTTTTCCAAATCAGGCGTTCTGGCGGGAATATCTCAAAATGGCTTTTCAAACATTTTCCGCAAAGCCTGCAAAGGGGTTGGGTTTAGATGCCTCGCGCTCAGCAGCGATGGGGCATAAAGGATGTGCCACCATTGCCCTGTGGGCGAGCGTGTGCCACACACCAGGTGCCACAGCCTGTCACTTACCCATGGAGGAGCCATCCCACTGCAACTCCCATGGGCACAGGGTTTTTTGCTCCCCTCTGGCTGTGTCCCCCCATGCATGACATTAGTGGTGGCAATGGGAGAGACGGTGGCACACAGCCAGGGGTGGAAAGGTGGGGTCTGGCCCTGGGAGGAGGACATGGGGGCTTTGGATGCACAGGTTCTAGGGAGGGGTGAATTTCCTCTTGGGAAAAGGTCAGAGCCAGCTTGGCGTGTTCCCAGAGCCACGTCGGTGGCTTCACACAGCCGAGCCCAGAGTGAGACCGGTGACCCCTCTCCTCCCCATCACAGATCCCTGTCCATCACAGCCCAGAGGAGACAACCTCCCACCACCACTGCCACCACCCCCACCACCCTCCCTCCGCCCCCCTCCCGGTTTGAGTCTCTTATCTCTTCAATTTTACGCACGTTGAGGACGTATCACGCTTCTCGCCATCGCTGTGGAGGAGGACAGAGCCGCCTCCGCCCCCGGGGACCTGCCCTGAAAACCTCGCCAAGCCCAGAGAGAGGACACGCACTTGTCCTCCTACCACCCGCCCTGTCCCCTCTCCCAGCAAGGCACAGCAAGCCTGGGCACCGTGCCTCAGCCCCGGACCCTGGGGGTCAGCCCCTCCATCGCTCATACAGCTAACCTGCCACACCAAAGACGTGCCACCGCCACGCCACCACACCGCCAGGACCACACCGCCAGAAGTTCTTTCATGAAGAAGGATCCCATAAGCTGGTTTTGACGTGACCAAGCTCCATTCCCTTCCTTGTTTTTTGTTTTTCTTCCTTTCTTTTCACATCTGAAATTTGAGCAAAACCAAAGCTGTTTGAGCAGACCGAATGAAACCAGACCAGGAATAAGTCTCCTGTTCACTCATGGTTAGCACACTGGCGTTCCCAGCACTGGCACCTGGTAGACTTTACCCAATACCTTTTGGTAGAGATTTATCGCTTCTGAGTGAATCCCCCTTGGAAAATCCCCCAGGCCATCATACACGAGCGGACTGATGCACACTCCCTTTGGGGTCACCTTGCCCCGTGGCTGGGGGGACCAAGAGGGGGCAATCCATGCAGGATGTTAGAAGAGGCCATGATGGAGGGGCCCCTGAGCAGAGGGAGTGGAAGGAGCCTTTGATGTGGAATCTTTCCTTTCACAAACACAATTTGTTGCAGAGGAGTTTTATAAACATGGCTATTGTTGCTCCATTCCTTTGGTGGGAACAGATGGTCCGAGTGCTCTGCTTGGCCCCCTCCCCTTCCCTCACCCCCCACCCCCATTAATAAAGCCCCAGCAAGTCCAGCACCGCTAAGGTTTTCCCAAGGGGGATCAATAAATAAATGTAATAACAACAAAGGAGCCCATGCAGACGAGATTCTGTTACAAAGAGGCCTTGCCCCCCCTCCTTCTTTCCGTGTGGGAGTCGTTGTGTGCAGGCACTCCGGCCAGTCTGGGGAGAGGTTGCTCCATCCCCACCATCCTTGGGATCTTCCTGCTGGCTGAGCTGGGTACCTCCTGGAAGTCCCCATCCTGCCATTGGGAATGGCACCGTGTGATGTCGGTGGCCACCTCACAGCCTAGACCATGGGATGCTGATGGCACATGGCTCTTAGCTCCCCATGGGCATCTTCTTCCTTTGGAAAAGTCACCTGATGACAACGTGGCCCTGGGGACAAACTCAGCCACCAGCCCTAGGAGTGCAACAGGTAGTTAGTTGCCCTCTTATTCCAAGATTTCTTGGCCAAACGGCAGCTCCAGGTCATTTCCCAGCAGGATCCCACCCAGCACAGGGCATCCAGGAACTGGCATCTAGACTCCATCTTGTCTTAGTTTCTGTCTTTCTGGTATTTAATGTTGGACAAAGCCATTTTCTGGGCAGAAAAAAGCAGTGGTGGATCTGACCTGCTCCTCAGTGGCATGGTGTGAGAAAGATCTCGAATAATTTTCTTCAGACAGGCTCTTCTGTGAAGCTATTTTATTCGCGATTGCAATGGCGGGAATTCTGTCAATCAGGAGCTCATTTTAGTAAACTAATCATAACCTTTTATTTCCTATTACCCGAGGCCTGATCACCTCCCCTGTTTCCTCATTGGCTGAGTACTACAGGTTCACAAGCTACTCGACGCTCCTCTATACCATATATGTACAATTTTTCTTCTTTTCAACCCTTTAATTTCTCCTTTCTTATGTTTTGAGAACCTGGGATCTTTGTTTTATTGTTCCCACACTGTTCATCCTGTTTTTCTCAAGCTTCTACCTTATTTTGGAACAGTGAGGCCTTCTACTGCCCACTTATCTACTTAGCATTTCTCCTTATTATGACTACACAACTACCTTGGAATGCAGAAAAGTAATTCTCTACTGCAAAACCACAACTTAGTTTCTCACAACGGTAAGATGTTATGTAGGGCTAGGAACAACAGTTCGCAGGGATTAAACCAGGACTGAGCAATGTACAGATGGGTACCCATGTGGAAACCACCAGCATGCACAGTGATGCCTGTGGGGCTGCAGAGCAGTAGGGCAGCTTCTTCAGGAAGACTGGCAGGATTTGATAGTGTCCACAGCATCTCATCAGGCTCTGAACACTGGAAAAGTCATGCCTGTCACTCTGGTGAGTGGGCTGTCCTTCAGGGGGAGGATGTGACCAGCTCAGTAGTGCTTTCCATGACTCATTTGCTGGGGAAGAGGCTGAGCCTGGAGCAACCCCACAGGCACAGACCAAGGGCCATTGCCTGGACCTTAGCAGTGTGCAGGAGGGGCTGAGCAGAAGATTTGGTCCGGAGGGCCAGCTCCAAGCCCAGCTCCGAATCCCTGCTCCAGGCTGGCTGCTGGCAGCCGTTGTCCCACCTCCTCCCCACCTGCTCCCGCTGCTCGGATGTGACGAGATGTTGTTTTTATCTGTGGAGAACTCCTGCATCTGGGGGTCAGTGGGACAAAACATCTCACACACACACACACACCGCCCCCAACCCCACTTCCCCTCCGAGCTGCCCTGGGAATCCTCCCCCCCAACCCTTCACTCATAAAAAAATTAAAGCTCTCGATATCATCTCACATAAATATGGATTTCAGGCCCCATCAGTCACCAGACACATCCTGTGATGTATAAAGCATGTTTGTTCATTATTTCCCATGGCTATATTAAGGAACAAAGGGAGTCACCCAGGCGGCGGCGAGAACCTTGAGGCACCCTGCCTGTTGCTGTCTCGGACAGAAGATTGAGAGAACTTTGTGTAAACAATATAATTGCAAAACCAATAACCCACTGCCCTATCTTAAGACAAACCGACATGACCAGTTAAGGAGGGGAAAACACCACATACCAAGCAGAGGAAGACTGCTGCCTTCATCCGTGCGACCACCAGAGGGACCGGAGACGACCCCCTCGCAACAGCCGACGCAGCCGCAGTACCAGGAAGGGGGCTACGTAACCCCGGAAGACCTCGGTGATAAAAGGGGACTGCGAAAGGGGGGGGGGGTGCGCACCATTTGGAGGAGCATGGACTCCCCGGCCGCCCAGCGCTGTTTTGCTTGCTGATCACTTACTCAATAAACTAATTCTTTCTGGCTAAAAGAGTAATTTATAACAAATTTGGTGCTGTGACTCGGATAGAGGTACGTCGATCGGGAAGCCTATCGAAGGGGGCGCCCCGCCGATTTCGGCGGCCTTCGCCGGGACTATTCCTGTTCAGGCCCTCTACCGACGAACCCTAAATTTTGGGCAGCAAGCAAATAAAGCCGGCAAAACCCCTAGGTAATCTTTGTGCACGAAGGCCGAACGAAGACCCACGGGGTGGGTAAGTATAGGCCGGTGATCCGTTCGGTTGGGGTTGGTGATCCCAGAGTGCGTCTGTGTGAGACGTCCAATTGCGGGCGAAGCGAGTGCGGACCCCTCAGTAGTGTGGTTCCCACATCCCGCGAGGGACTGGACCACGACAAGGGGGAAGCGGCTGTGTGTGTGTGTGAAGGCGCTCCGGAAGATGGGACAGAAGAAGAGTAAGCCTTCTGGTCCCATGGGAGGGGTAATGCCTAGTGCTAGGTTGCCCCCTATTCCCCCAGATAGCCCCCTGGGGTTAATGATTAAGAATTGGAGTGATTCCCCTTCTAGGCAGGGAAAGGATAAAGTAAAAATGGTTCATTACTGTGTTGAGGTTTGGGGAGGTCAGCAAATTCAAGGCGACCGTCTTTATTGGCCCGTATTTGGATCGTTTGACGACTGTGTGTGCCAAGCCTTAAATGTTTATGTGAATGCAAAGGAACCTTTTTGTTTAGAAGAGAGCGAATATGCGAGCTTCTGGATTGGCTCGGGGAATCGAGTTAATTTGTATCCTTTAAAAGAAAAAGGAGGGGAGGAGAAGCGTAAGAAAAAGAACCGGGAATTGGAGGTCCCGACATCACCCCCTCCCTATATCCTGCCCACAGCCCCTTCAGGGCCCTCTAACTCACAGTCCTCAGGGGAGTCGGACAGTGATGTCGATCCAGTTATCCAGGGACCAGTAACTAGAAGCCGAACTAGAAGGCGAGGGCAGGAATCTCAGAAATCTGAGAGTGTGGGGGGGCTTTATCCGTTGCGAGAAATATCTATGGGAGGTCCGCAACCTGAAATGGGGTATGTGGCGGTCCCCATTAATTCTGGGGATGTCCGCGATTTTAAGAAAGAGATGGGAAGTTTGTTGGAAGACCCCGTCGGAGTAGCAGGACGAGTGGATCAATTCCTAGGACCCAACGTGTATACTTGGGAGGAGGTGCAATCTATATTGGGGATTTTATTTACCTCAGAAGAGAGGGGAATGATTAGGAGAGCGGGGATGCAAATCTGGGATCAGCAGCATCAGCAAGGTCCAGCTGCAGATGTTAAATGGCCACTGCAGAGACCTAATTGGAATAATCAGGACCCTGTACATCGTGGTCATATGCAAGATTTAAGAACCAGTATTATACAAAGAATTAGGGAATCAGTCCCGAGAGGTCACAACATCAATAAGGCCTTTAGTGAACAACAAAAAAAGGATGAAACCCCGACGGAATGGCTAGAGAGGCTGCGTAAGAGCCTGCAGCTATATTCAGGGGTGGACCCGGGGACTCCTGTGGGAGAGGCCCTGTGAAAACTCAATTCGTAGCAAAATCCTGGCTGGATATTAGGAAGAAATTAGAGAAGATAGAAGATTGGCAGGATCAGGGTTTGGACGAGTTGTTAAGAGAAGCACAGAAAGTGTTTGTCAGGAGAGAGAATGAGAAGGAGAAAAAACAGGTGCAAATGATGGTGGCGGCAGTCAGGGAAGGACAGAGGAGAATTGAGTGTAAAAAGGGGTCTGGAGTGGGTTATTGGAGGCCGGTGGGAGACGACAGACCAGTTGACCGCAGGCCGAGGGATGTGACTTGTTTTTATTGTAATAAAAAGGGTCACATGAAAAGGGAATGCTGACGGAGGATGAAAGATGAGAGGATGTTTAAGGAAGATTAGGGGTGTCAGGGGCTCTATTTGCTGGGGACCCGGAATAAGACTGAGCCATTGATAAAATTAAAATTAGGTCCCCAGTGAGAGGAGGTGGAGTTTCTCATAGATACAGGCGCTGAGAGATCTACGGTCCAAGTTCTGCCTCGGGGGTGCAAAATATCAACGGAGAAGGTACAGGTGATTGGGGCCAAAGGGGAACCGTTTGGGGTCCCCGTTATAAAAGAAGTGCTGATTGAATCTAATTCAAAACTGGGGATTAGGGTCTTTACTTTTGGTACCTGAGGCACATTATAATTTATTGGGTAGGGACTTAATAATAGAATTAGGTATAAGTCTGGAAGTAGTAGATAAGGAATTGAAAGTTAAATTGTGTCCTCTGAGAGTAGAGGATGAGCAAGATATAAATCCAGAAGTTTGGTATACTCCTGACAGTGTGGGAAAATTGGATATTGCACCTTTTAAGGTGACTATAACCAACGCAAGTGTGCCAATACGAATTAAACAATACCCCCTGTCTGAGGAAGGCAGACGAGGGTTAAAGCCTGAGATCGAACGATTGCTACAACAAGGGTTATTAGAACCCTGTATGTCCCCCTTTAACACTCCAATTTTGCCAGTAAAGAAAAAAGATGGTAAATATCGGTTGGTTCGCGATTTAAGGGAAATTAATAAAAGAACAGTAACTAGATTTCCAGTGGTAGCTAACCCCCATACCCTGCTAAGTCATTTACACCCGGAAGATTGATGGTATAGCGTGATAGATTTGAAGGATGCATTCTGGGCATGTCCCCTGGAAGAAAAGAGCAGGGATTATTTCGCTTTCGAATGGGAAGATCCGGATACCCACCGAAAACAACAATTGCGGTGGACAGTGCTTCCCCAGGGGTTCACCGAATCCCCCAATTTATTTGGACAAGCATTAGAACGAATTCTGCAGGGTTATGACAGGGTACCAGGAGTAACCTTAGTACAATACGTAGATGATTTATTACTAGCAGGAAAGGATGAAACTGCTGTTAGACAAGCAAGTATACGGCTGTTAAATTTTCTCAGCCTACAGGGATTAAAAGTTACAAAATCAAAATTACAATTTGTGGAGCAAGAGGTAAAATACCTGGGGCACCAGTTAAGTAAGGGAACTAAGAAGTTAGATCCAGACAGAATCAGTGGAATATTGGCTTTAACGTCCCCGCGAACTAAAAGGCAGGTACGGCAATTGCTGGGATTAATAGGCTATTGCAGACAATGGATAGAGGATTATAGTGGAAAGGTAAAATTTCTCTATGAAAAACTCACTAGGGACGGGTTGCTGAAATGGACTAGGGAAGATGAGGAACGGCTGAACAAGTTAAAAGAGAAACTAGCACGCCCCCCAGTGTTAAGCTTGCCAGATTCGAGGAGGCCGTTTTTTTTCTGTTTGTGAACAGCGCAGAAGGCACGGCATACGGAGTGCTGGCCCAAGAATGGGCAGGGAGTAAAAAACCTGTGGCCTATTTGTCTAAATTATTGGACCCAGTTAGCCGGGGTTGGCCAAATTGCTTGCAGGTAGTGGTGGCTGCTGCCTTGTTAGTGGAAGAAGCACAAAAGATCACTTTTGGGGGGGAAATCAAAGTAATATCTCCACACAATATATGCGGGGTATTGCAACAAAAGGCAGAGAAATGGATTACCGATGCCAGATTATTAAAATACGAAGGAATTTTGATTTCCTCTCCAAAATTAACATTAGAAACAACCTCCCTACAGAACCCTGCTCAATTTCTTTATGGGGAACCAAATGAGTCCTTAGGACATAATTGCCTCCGAAACATAGAAGAGCAAACAAAGTTGAGACCTGATCTAGAGGAGGTGGAATTACCCGTCGGTGAACAAATATACGTGGATGGTTCCTCAAGAATAGTTGAAGGAAAACGAAAATCAGGATATGCGCTGGTAAATGGGAAAACATTTGGGATAGTAGAATCTGGACCTCTGAGCCCTAGCTGGTCGGCCCAAGCTTGCGAGCTATATGCCATATTGCGGGCCCTAAAACTGTTGAAGAATAAAAGTGGTACAATATATACAGATTCAAAATATGCTTATGGGGTAATACATACATTTGGTAAAATATGGGAAGAAAGGGGGCTCATCAATTCACAAGGAAAGGGTATAATACATCAGGAATTGATTGCCCAGGTTTTACAAGCTATTAGGGAACCTAAAGAAATTGCTGTAGTGCATATAAAAAGGCATCAAAAGGGCCTCACCCCTCAGGTTAGGGGTAATAACCTGGCAGATCAGGAGGCAAAGAGGGCAGCATTAATGAGTATAAGAATTATAAGAACGAGGAAAGAATGCCCAGACTGTGGAAAAGACTTAAAGGAATTTCCATGTTATGCCTGTTGGAAGGATTTCGGCTTTGATGCCATACAATGTAGTTGCTCGTTCCGGGAAGAGGAGGAAGGGAAAAATTCGCATTGCTACTTACACGGGCCCATATATACATTGCTCTGCTTTACGCAGCCAGAAAAGGATAAAATGGCTCAAATGGGTATAAAAGAGACAGATGAGGGTAAATGGGTATTGCCCAATGGACGGGAAATGCTCCCTAAGTCTGCAGCTTTAAGACTGCTATGGAGGTTTCATGAAAACACTCATTGGGGAGCTCAAGCACTAGTGGATCAATTTGCTACGAGGTATACGTGTATTGGAATATACAATGTAGCAAAACGAGTTGTGAATGATTGCCTTGTCTGTAGGAGAGTGAACACCCGACAAATGAGAAAAAGAGTGTTAGGAGGTCGGGAACTGGCGCACCGGCCTTTTGCTAAAATCCAGCTGGATTTCACAGAGCTTCCAAAAGTAGGAAGGTACAAATACTTATTAGTGATTGTAGATCATCTCACGCGTTTTGTCGAAGCTTTCCCAACGACGAGGACAACGGCCCATGCCATGGTGAAAGTACTATTAGAAAACATTATCCCGAGATACGGGATTATAGAAACAATTGATTCTGACCAAGGTCCGCACTTTGTGTCGAAAGTGTCCCGAGAGACTATGAAAGCTTTGGGGACAAATTGGGAATATCATACTCCGTGGCACCCTCAAAGCTCTGGAAAGGTGGAACAAATGAATGGTGAAATTAAAAAACGACCAACAAAGCTTATGATGGAGACAAAGACCTCCTGGGTGAAATGTTTACCACTTGCACTATTGAATATCCGAACACAGCCCCGAGCCGATGTTGGAATTTCACCTTTTGAAATGCTGTATGGTATGCCTTATGATTTAGAGATGCCATCTGATCACCCCCAGGTACAGGATATCCAATTAACACCTTATTTAATACAGCTTATAAACCGACGGAGGGAGTTACAAGCAAAAGGCTTGGTGGCACAGCGTCCCCCGTTAGATATAGCAATCCATAGGATACAACCTGGAGATAGGGTTCTAATTAAGACATGGAAGGAAACATCTTTAACACCACAGTGGGAAGGCCCCTATGTTGTTTTACTTATCACAGAGACAGCTATCCGGATGGCTGAGAAGGGGTGGACACATGCCAGTCGCATGAGAGGACCAATCCAGACAAGCGAATGGGAAGCGGTCGCAGGCCCTGATGACTTAAAGCTCACGTTGAAATGAACTCGATAAGTATAATATATACTGTCACTGTCTATGTATCGTAAAAAGGGGGAGGAGGGGGACCCTATGTGATCGGTGACAGGTCGAGAGGTCGCGGCTACCCGAGAAACTCCCCTGAAGAACACTACTGCTGCCGAGAAGAACCTGCACCTTGTAGTTCGCCGCAACCGAACTGACAAGCTAGGCAGAGAGTGAAACAGTGGGGAACTGCGTGGCCAGGTAAAGAACTCCGGAAAATGAGCCCTAGCCACTTTTTGCGATACATAGTAATAGGTGTGATTGTTTTCATTGTTCCTGGGTCTGCGCACCCTCATAAACCTGTTATATGGAGTCTAATTAGATGGGAAGATCACCATGTTGTGCAGCAGATAACTACTGCTGGGGGCCCGAGCTTTAAGGTCTTACTGTGTGACCTTGTAACCTGGGGTTGAAATATAGCAAACGTGTTCTAATCAACTAAGCTTCTATATGACTTGCCGAGGCGACCGGCTCCGGGGCAGACGCGTGCTGCAGCAGAGCGCGGGATCGGGACAGGCAGGGCTATTTTTCGGGCATCGAGCCTACGTGAGGGAGCCGCCAGGCACCGGCAGCCCTCGTGAGGGAGGCTGATGAGGCGTAGGCGGAGCCAGCAGCGTCAGCGACAGCATCAGCGGCGGGCCTTTTAAATCGGGCACCACCGCCATTTCAGAGCCACTTGCCGAGGCGACCAGCTCCGGGGCAGACGCGTGCTGCAGCGGAGCGCGGGATCGGGACAGGCAGGGCTATTTTTCGGGCATCGAGCCTACGTGAGGGAGCCGCCAGGCACCGGCAGCCCTCGTGAGGGAGGCTGACGAGGCGTAGGCGGAGCCAGCAGCGTCAGCGACAGCTCCTCCCCCCGGCCGTTCAAAGGCAGCCCTTAGGGAGCGCGAGCGACCAGGGCCGGCAAACAGGGAGTGACGCGGGGGGAGTGACGCGGCAGTTAGCGAGGCAGTTAGCGCGGGCAGGGCGGGCAGGAAGGGCGGAGCGCTCACACACGCCCATAGGGACAACTCCTCTAACGGCACTCTCCCATCAGCTGGGCTGCAATGGTCTCCACCAGGCACGGTGCTTTCTCTAGGAAGTCAGTACACAGCCAGACCGACTGCCCGTCCAAACATGCGGCAGTTCAGGTCTCCGGATGCGGGGAGTGTCTGAGCCTCTTGCTGCCATCGGTGGGAGGCAGAGAGACTGCTTGCGTGAGGTGCGAGCAGGTGGACGACCTGGTCCGCATGGTGGCGGAACTCAAGGAGGAGGTGCAGAGGTTGAGGGATATCAGGGAGTGCGAGCGGGAGATAGACTGGTGGAGCAACTCCCTGCAGGACCGGAGGGAGAGGGACCAGGGTGAGACGCCCCAAAGGGGGATGGACCCCCTGCCTTGTCACCATCGGGCAGAGGGAGGGGACCTGCGAGTTGAGGAGGAATGGAGACAGGTCCCTGCTCGACCTCACAGGAGATGCCCTCCCCTTCTGGCGCCGCCTTCCCAGGTGCCCTTGAACAATAGGTTTGAGGCCCTGGAGCTTGAGAGACCGGTGGGTGAGGATGAGGTAGGAAGCCTACCCAGGAGGATGCCTGAGGTGAGGAAGTTGACTCCACGCCTCAGGACTGCCTCCACCAAGAAAGAAAGAAGGGTGATTGTTGTGGGCGACTCCCTCCTCAGGGGAACGGAGGGCCCTATTTGTCGGCCTGACCCCACACATAGGGAAGTCTGCTGCCTCCCTGGGGCCAGGGTCAGAGACGTTACCAGGAAGCTTCCAAACCTGGTTCGCCCCTCTGACTATTACCCGCTTTTGATAGTCCAGGCTGGCAGTGATGATGCTGAAAAGAGAAGCCTCAAGGCTATCAAACAGGACTATAGGGGGCTGGGACGATTGGTGGAGGGAGCGGGAGTGCAGGTGGTGTTTTCGTCTATCCCTACGGGGGAAGGGAGAGGCACGGAGAGGACACGGAAAGCTCACGTGGTTAATAGGTGGCTCAGAGGCTGGTGCCAGCACAGAAATTTTGGGTTTTTTCACCATGGGGAGCTTTACTCGGCACCCGGCCTGATGGCCCCAGACGGGTCCCTATCTCCAAGGGGAAAACGGATCCTAGGCCAGGAGCTGGCGGGGCTCATAGAGAGCGCTTTAAACTAGGTAAGAAGGGGGACGGGGCTCAAACAAGGCTTGTTGGAGCTGTGCCAGGGGGAAACAATGGCTAGGCCGGGGAAGAAGGTGATGGCCCAGCTGAAGTGCATCTACACTAATGCACGCAGCATGGGTAACAAACAGGAGGAGCTGGAAGCCATTGTGCAGCAGGCAGGCTATGACTTGGTTGCCATCACGGAGACGTGGTGGGACCGCTCCCACGACTGGAGTGCTGCAATGCCTGGCTATCGGCTCTTCGGGAGGGACAGGCAGCACAGAGGGGGTGGTGGCGTGGCTCTCTACATTAGAGAATCTTTTGATGTTGTGGAACTCCAGGCTGGGAATGATAAGGTTGAATCCCTGTGGGTTAGGATCCACGGGAAGGCCGGCAAGGCTAGCATCCTGGTTGGGGTCTGTTATAGACCGCCAAACCAGGATGAGGAGACGGATGAGGAGTTTTATAGGCAACTGACAGAAGTTGCAAAATCGTCGGCGCTTGTCCTCGTGGGGGACTTCAACTTCCCGGACATATCCTGGAAACACAACACGGCACAGAGAAAGCAGTCTAGGAGGTTTCTGGAGAGCGTGGGAGATAGCTTCCTGACGCAGCTGGTCAGTGAACCTACCAGGGGTGGTGCCCCGCTAGACCTTCTCTTCACAAACAGAGAAGGACTGGTGGGAGATGTGGTGGTCGGAAGCTGTCTTGGGCAGAGTGACCACGAAATGGTAGAGTTCTCTATTCTTGGCGAGGCCAGGAAGGGGACCAGTAAAACTGCTGTCTTGGACTTCCGGAGGGCTGACTTTGAGCTGCTCAGGACGCTGGTTGGCCGAGTCCCTTGGGAGGCGGTTCTGAAGGGCAGAGGAGTCCAGGAAGGCTGGGCGCTCCTCAAGAAGGAAATCGTGATGGCACAGGAGCGGTCCGTCCCCACGTGTCCAAAGACGAGCCGGCGTGGAAGAAGACCGGCCTGGCTCAACAGAGAGTTGTGGCTTGTGCTTAGCAGAAAAAAGAGGGTTTATAATCTTTGGAAAAAAGGGCGGGCCACTGAGGAGGACTACAAGGATGTAGCGAGGCTGTGCAGGGAGAAAATTAGAAAGGCCAAAGCTCATCTGGAGCTCAACCTGGCTACTGCCGTTAAAGACAACAAAAAATCCTTTTACAAATATATCAACGCGAAACGGAGGACTAAGGAGAATCTCCATCCTTTACTGGATGCGAGGGGAAACTTAGTTACTAACGATGAGGAAAAGGCTGAGGTGCTTAATGCCGCCTTTGCCTCAGTCTTTAGCGGCAATACCGGTTGTTCTCTGGATACCCAGTGCCCTGAGCTGGTGGAAGGGGATGGGGAGCAGGACGTGACCTTCGCTAGCCATGAGGAAATGGTTGGCGACCTGCTACGGAGCTTGGATGTGCGCAAGTCGATGGGGCCGGATGGGATGCACCCGAGGGTACTGAAAGAACTGGCGGAGGAGCTGGCCGAGCCGCTTTCCATCATTTATCGGCAGTCCTGGCTATCGGGGGAGGTCCCAGTTGACTGGCGGCTAGCCAATGTGACGCCCATCTATAAGAAGGGCCGCAGGGCAGACCCGGGGAACTATAGGCCTGTCAGTTTGACCTCAGTGCCAGGGAAGCTCATGGAGCAGATTATCTTGAGGGTCATCACGCGGCACTTGCAGGGCAAGCAGGCGGTCAGGCCCAGTCAGCATGGGTTTATGAAAGGCAGGTCCTGCTTGACGAACCTGATCTTCTATGACAAAGTGACGCGCTTGGTGGATGAGGGAAAGGCTGTGGATGTGGTCTACCTTGACCTCAGTAAGGCTTTTGACACCGTTCCCCACAACATTCTCCTCAAGAAACTGGCTGCTCGGGGCTTGGACTGGCGTACGCTTCGCTGGGTTAGAAACTGGCTGGATGGCCGGGCCCAGAGAGTTGTGGTGAATGGAGTCAAATCTGGTTGGAGGCTGGTCACTAGTGGTGTCCCCCAGGGCTCGGTACTGGGGCCGGTCCTCTTTAATATCTTTATCGATGGTCTGGATGAGGGCGTCCAGTGCACCCTCAGTAAGTTTGGAGATGACACCAAGCTAAGTGCGTGTGTCGATCTGCTCGAGGGCAGGAAGGCTCTGCAGGAGGATCTGGATAGGCTGGACCGATGGGCTGAGGTCAACTGTATGAAGTTCAACAAGGCCAAGTGCCGGGTCCTGCACCTGGGGCGCAACAACCCCAAGCAGAGCTACAGGCTGGGAGATGAGTGGCTGGAAAGCTGCCTGGCAGAGAAGGACCTGGGAGTACTGGTTGATAGTCGGCTGAATATGAGCCAGCAGTGTGCCCAGGTGGCCAAGAAGGCCAACAGCATCCTGTCTTGTATAAGAAGCAGTGTGGCCAGCAGGTCTAGGGAAGTGATTGTGCCCCTGTACTCGGCTCTGGTGAGGCCGCACCTTGAGTACTGTGTTCAGTTTTGGGCCCCTCGCTACAGGAAGGACATGGACGTGCTCGAGCGAGTCCAGAGAAGGGCGACCAAGCTGGTGAGGGGTCTGGAGAACAAGTCTTACGAGGAGCGGCTGAGGGAGCTGGGCTTGTTCAGCCTGGAGAAGAGGAGGCTCAGGGGCGACCTTATCGCTCTCTACAGTTACCTTAAAGGAGGCTGTAAAGAGGTGGGGGTTGGTCTGTTCTCCCACGTGCCTGGTGACAGGACGAGGGGGAATGGGCTAAAGCTGCACCAGGGGAGTTTTAGGTTGGATGTTAGGAAGTACTTCTTTACCGAAAGGGTTATTAAGCATTGGAACGGGCTGCCCAGGGAGGTGGTGGAGTCACCATCCCTGGAGGTCTTTAAAAGACTTTTAGATGTAGAGCTTAGCGATATGGTTTAGTGGAGTACTTAGTGTTAGGTCGGAGGTTGGACTCGATGATCTTGAGGTCTCTTCCAACCTAGAAATCTGTGATACTGTGATACTGTGATATGTGCCCAAGTTCTAACCCGGGAAGGCCGTATTGTAATTATCCAAATGAATACTATTGTGCTTATTGGAATTGTGAGACTATTGCCACAGACTGTAATCCCGGGGCTGGAGCAGATAAATATTTGAAGGCGGGGCATGGGCCACCAGGATGTAACTGGAAGAATAAGGGCGGACTAACCACCCTCTATGGTGGAAGTCTACGGCACTACAGGTCAGATCACATGAATTGCAAATTCACATACATCAATGTAACGCAACTGGATGATCAAAGATGGACCCTAGGACAATGTTGGGGAATCAGGTTTTATGAATCTGGAGCTGATAGGGGAGGTATAATATATATGAAGAAAGAAGAGGCTAAGAACCCCCAACGGGTGGGACCAAACCAAGAACTGTCAGGGAGTGTTTTAAGAATTCAACCTACACAAGCTTTTGGAATACAAACTTCTAATAGCCCAAAACCACTAAAGGTTATTAATAAATCAGTGGGTCAAAAATATGAAGTGAAAAGTGAAGGGATGACTGAGAATAACATGTGGAGAATCATGAATGCTAGTTATTACTTATTGAATCAAACAAATCCAAACGTACCTAGATCTTGCTGGTTATGTCTTGATATAAGGCCTCCATATTACGACGCTATTGGGGATCTGGGAGAGGCCACCCATTCAAGTAACCCCAACCCTCCACAATGCAATTGGGGAAGGGATGTAGGAATAACATTGACGGAAGTAACTGGGAATGGCAGGTGTGTAGGTACGGTCCCTAGTGAGAAGCTCCATCTATGCAGTATTACAGAGAAGGTTACACCAGGAGGTAAAGAAAAATGGTTAATACCCACAAATAACGCTAGATGGGTCTGCTCATCGACGGGTGTTACCCCTTGTTTATCACTCAAACTCTTTAATGTGTCTCAAGATTTCTGTATACAGGTAATAATTGTACCAAGAATTCTATACCATTCTGAAGAGTACGTATATACACGGCACACGGTAGCAGAGTATGATCTAACAAAAAGAGAACCAATCACGGCTGTAACATTGGCTACATTGATAATTCTGGGAGGTACGGGGGTGGGCACTGAGAGAGTTGCCTCTCTGGTCAGACAAAGCCAGGAGTTCACCTCCCTACGTGTGGCTGTAGATGAAGACTTAACTCGAGTTGAACAGTCTATTACTGCCCTGGAAAAATCGCTAAAGTCACTATCGGAAGTTGTTTTGCAAAATCGTAGGGGACTAGATTTAAGATTTTTGCAGCAGGGTGGATTATGTGCCACCTTGAAAGAAGAATGCTGTGTATATGCAGACCACACTGGAGTAGTGAGGGATACAATGATGAAGCTCAGAGAAGGATTGGAAAAGAGAAAGCGAGAGAATGAAGCTAGGCAGAATTGGTACGAATCTTGGTTTAATTATTCACCTTGGCTTACAACTTTGCTGTCAACCTTTTGCAGAACCTTTGTTGTTATTAGTGTTAGGGCTAACCTTTGGACCATGTATTTTTAACCGAGTAATCGCGATTGTAAAAAGCCGTTTAGAGGCAGCGCATTTGATTTTAGAGGCAGCGCATATCCGTGCTAAATATGAACCCATAACCACGGATGATGATGCTGAAACTTTAATGCTCAGTAGTCAGGCATACCAGGAATTAATGAACAAAATAACTAACTAAATGAATAAATAATAAATAATGAACAAAATAACTAACTAAAAGAAAAAGGAGGGATTGTGATGTATAAAGCATGTTTGTTCATTATTTCCCATGGCTATATTAAGGAACAAAGGGAGTCACCCAGGCGGCGGCGAGAACCTTGAGGCACCCTGCCTGTTGCTGTCTCGGACAGAAGATTGAGAGAACTTTGTGTAAACAATATAATTGCAAAACCAATAACCCACTGCCCTATCTTAAGACAAACCGACATGACCAATTAAGGAGGGGAAAACACCACATACCAAGCAGAGGAAGACTGCTGCCTTCATCCGTGCGACCACCAGAGGGACCGGAGACGACCCCCTCGCAACAGCCGACGCAGCTGCAGTACTAGGAAGGGGGCTACGTAACCCCGGAAGACCTCGGTGATAAAAGGGGACTGCGAAAGGGGGGGGGGGGTGCGCGCCGTTTGGAGGAGCATGGACTCCCCAGCCGCCCAGCGCTGTTTTGCTTGCTGATCGCTTACTCAATAAACTAATTCTTTCTGGCTAAAAGAGTAATTTATAACACATCCCACAATCTGCGCTGTCTCCAGGCAGCTGGAGGGGCTTGCTGGAGGACCAGAATGACTTCACACTGCCTCCCACAGGCTGGGGTTACCTGGAGGGCTTGAAGCAGGGAGGGGAGTGCTCAGCCTGTCCACTGCCACCACGACATGCCCTGGACCCACCAGGATGGGTGCTGGTCCAAAGGATGGTCCCAGGCACCATCCTGATGTGCCTGGGACACAGACGCTGTCCCCATGGGCATGAGCGAGGCAGCTGGCTTGGGCTGAGGTGCCAGCGAGGTTTATGAGGGCTGACCCCTCGCACCGAGCACCTGGGGCAGGATAAATCCCACTCCACCTTGGAGTGCAGATGCATGGGGCTGATGGAGAGGGGAAGGGACTGCAGATGTGTGGGGGATCTGGCAAGGGGGAGCTGTGCGCAGCTTTGGGCCCATCCCTATGGTGGGAATGGTCCCCTCAATCTGGAGAGTGGAGCTGGGCTCAGCAAAGGCAGCGAGAGCGGGGAGGGGGACACTGGGACAGGTGAGAGATGGGTAAGACACAGCACTTCCATGGGAATCCATCATGGCCAGTGGAGGTGATCCTGCTTTTCCAGGCTGGACTGGAGCCATCTGGTACCAAAAGATGTCTCCAGGGATGTCTGCTCCAGAGCAGGGACCTGCTCCAGGGCCTGCTGCAATGCTCTGTGGGTGCTCTCGGCAGGGTTGCCCACACACAGGCTGCTGAGGAGATGCCCAGGGGAGCCAAAAGGCCTGCACCATACTTGTAGATGTGTTGCAGGATGCCCAGAGAGGGCTCATGCCCTTTGGGGGGACAGCGGGTGACTACTGGCATCCCCTGGGTACCATAATCATGTGGGTGCCTGGACCATAGATGTGTGGCACTGGTTGAAGTTCCACCAAGACCTCCTAGCCCAGGGATGAAAGAAACAAACAGGATCCAGAAAGATCATCCAGTCCCTCTTCCCTGCTGCCATCCCAAAGCCTTCGCATCACCCAGGGGACATGAAAGAACCTCTGCCGCCTGCCTCAGGTCATGTCCCTGAGTGCGGGAGCCCCTGCCCATCCTTCAAACACCAAGAGATGATTAAGATCTACACTGGGAAAAACACCCAGGATCAGATGCAGCCATGATCCTGCCAACATCACCTTGGGCAGCGGGTCTGGCCAGGCTGGAGAGCATCGAGCACAGGGCTGGCAGGGGGCTTTGCAAGAGCATCAGAGATGTCAGCCTGCCTCCAATCTCCCCTGTTTCATGTAGTGCTGACTTGAATCCTTGCCTCAGGAGCCAAGTAGGGGGTGGAGAGCCTTTCTTTTTTTAAAAATAACACAAACCAGGTGGCTGAGCTTGAAGGTGGATAAATGCCCAGAACAGAGCGCCTGGCTGAAGACAAGTGTGAGCCCGGCCTTGGACTCTTTGAAGTCAGCATATCCTCATGCTGTCAGCGGGTTTGGGGCGCAAAACCTCCGTGCATACCACTGCTCAGGTAATTTACAGATGTGCAAGGCTATCCAGAAAGCTCCTCTGTGATCCTCCGGTGTCAGCCCAGTCCAGCTGGCTGAGTCGTGTTTGCTTCCCATGAAGAGCTCTGCAGGAACACAGTATAGCATGAACCAGCCCCAAAAGCAAATGTTTTTATTAATGTCCAGATGACATTCATGGACCCTCAGCAGCAAGACAGCATTCTTCCTCAGGGTGCACCAATCCTCTTCTGCACACTACCTACCCTAGCCCACGGGCAAGCCATTGACTAACAAATGTGCGTACACTTTAATTACAGCACCATGAAACCTCCTCATGCTGTTTCGTTGGATAGCTCATCTATTTGAGGAGCTGGAGCGGTACTTAATCAGCTCAGCAGCGCAAGTCTCTAGATTTTCAGGCCTTTAATATTCACTCTGATCTGTTCATTTATATCAGTTATTTATAGGGAGTGGGAAATGCCTCACAAGAGAACTAACTCCAAATTGCGAACACTTCTGAGGCATCTTGCAATCTGCTTGCACAGGGAAAGGAGGGGAAAGTAATAAATAAATGATTATTTACAAATTATTTACTTGTCTCCAGTAATTTCCATGCTGTTTACCTGGCAGCAGTCTGAAGTCAGGAACAATTAGAAAAAGACTTTCCTTGCATATCAGCGGCTGGAAGTGGTGCAGCATGGGGAGAAGAAAGCCAATGCAGCAGCAGAGCAAGGAGGAGCTCGTTTTGGCTGCCAGCATTGGCTATCGAGCTCAGTCTTGCTTGGTCTCTGCACTCCAGAAGTAATCATCATGGTCAAAGTCTCAGTGTAGCTCCTCCAACCACCTCTTCTCAGTTGTCTGGCTCCATCCCATCCTGGCAGGTGGTGACCTGTCTCCAAAGTGTCCCTCTGTGCATGGCATCTGGACAAGCAGCCAACACCCACCAAACACACCTCACTGCAGTGCAGGTCACCACAATCCAGTGACGAGCAGCAACAGCAGCAGTCTAGGGATGTCTTTTCTGTCCCAGCTCACCATGACGCATGGGTCAATCCAGGATCTTCAAGGCTTGCTGAGGGTCATGAAGTCCCCAGGGACACTGTGGTTTGCAGAAGATAACCAGGCCTTGCTAGGAGGCCATTCTGCTCCCAAGGAGCCAGGAATTTGTGGGGAGGAGTATGGGGACAGTCTCTGGTGTGAGCAATGCACCGAAGTCAGATGGGATGGGAAGCCTGGCCCATTCTGGTATCGCCAGAATTGGGTCTATGAATGTGGGAGAGGTGATTCTCACAGCCCATGACTTGTCACCCCAAAAAGCACAGGGGAACTACCTTGGAGCAAAGTCACCCCAGCAGGCAAGGCCTACCTGTGCCAGGCAGCAGAATGAGACTGTCCTCCTGCCAAGGAGCATTTCAGGCTTCTCACTTCCATCTCCCACAATAAACAATACACAGAAAATCACGGTGAAGAAAGAGGGATGGGGAACAGTAACCTTAATGTGTAGGTGTCCCTGAAGGAAGGAAAAGAGTCAAGACAATCTGGCCATGTTGGAAGAGCTGGACAGGCTGGGAACTGCTCAGTCCTAGCTGGGCTGACATGTCTTGCAGATCTCCCCATGCTTCATTCCCCTCCTGTTGCTTGGGGTTTGTGAATTCCCTCCAGCTGTATCCTTCCAGGCTGGTCCTGGAGCAACCTAGGCAAAGGTGGCTCTAGAGACACAAGATGCCAGTAGGGTGGAGAGGGCTGTGCAGACTGGGAAATGATGGCTGAAGCTTGAGCTTGGACTGCTACTGACTGATGGCAAAGCTCAGGGCTTCGATAACGGAGTTAACCAGTGCGTGATGTACCCGCACTGCAGGATGGTGACCCGCAGGAGACAGAGAGACAAGGTGTGAGAGGGACTGATTAGGTGCACAGAGAGGGGAGGTGGAAGGTGGATTATCCAGCCCTGCAGCATCCGAGCCAACAGGCAGCAGGCAGATGATCCAGGATCATGCTAACCCTCACCAGGCAGCAAGTCAGCAGACAGACTGACCCGGGTGTGCAGCGATGTTGGGGCTGCCCCATCACGGACACTGGTAGAAACAGGGGCAACAAGTTCAGACGCACACATCTGGATTTTCAGCCCCTCTTGTCATTAGCCTGAGGAAACAGCGCAGCTGAGGAGGCAAGAGAGGAGAAAGATGTGGAAATGCCTGTAGGCCCCTTGGCCAGCACGTGGACCCTGAAGGGAGGGATTTGCAGCTGGCTGAGCTGGCTGGGAGCTGGCAACAGTTTACTCATTCACACCAACCTGCTGATCTCCCTCCACATCCCCCCAGAGCCCAGCTCTCTGGTGTGAGATGAACACTGAGCAAATACCCCTTTTTTCCTGCCACAATAACCCTCTTTAACTTTTCAACTTATCCCCTGCACAGAGGTTTATAAAATTTTCAAGCTAATGACGTCTCGAATAATGATACTGCAGATGTACAAGCTGCATCCTGGGATGAATAAATTATAGGAGTCAGAGTAAATTGCAATGGGAAGGACAGCAGCTGCAGGATGGAAACAGATGGCTTCACCACGCACCACAGCTTGGTCTCAGCGCTGTGAGAAAAATCTCAATAATTTTCTTCAGACAGGGTCTTCTGTGAAGCTATTTTATTTGCCATTGCAATGGCAGGCGTCCTGCAAGCAGGAGCACACAGTAAAAGTTTATCATAACCTTATATTCCCTATTACCCGACACCTGATTTCTCCCCTGTTTCCTCATTGGCTGAGTACTACAGGTTCACAACCTACTCAACGCACTTCTATACCATATATGTACAATTTGATTTGACCAACCATTAATTTCTCCTTTTCCTTTTTTTTCCCTTCTTGTTTTTACTGATTTCGTACTGCTCATCCTGTTTTTCTTAGCTATCCTCCTTATTTTGGGACAGTGGGACCTTCCCCTTATCTGCTTAACATACTCCCCACTGCTATGCTGCACAATCACTTTTGAATATGCAAGGTTAGTGGAATTTTCCACTGCAAAAACACCTTCTATTGCGAAAATGCAACTTTGTCTGTATGTTCCCAGGGCTGGCTCTCTTCTGGTGGCCCTAATGACCACCTGAGCACACCTGAGGCTGCAGGTCCCCAGCAAATTCTCCAGCTGGTGCTGAGCTGCAGTGGGTGCTGCTGTGGAGCTGGTGCTGCGGTGGCTTGGGAGAAAGGGGAAGGCTGAGCTATTTCTGCCCCAGACAGGGGACAGGGTGACAGCTGCAGGGTCACAGGGTAGCTGTGATTCCTGGCTTTGTTAGGCTGTGCATCTCCTGGCTGTGCTCACAGTGCTGATGCTGACCGACCTGGTGCCGCTTTTCCCAGTTCTCTGCTCCCCTGCAGCTGCTGGGTCAAACCCCAGAAAAAACTCATCCTGACAGGGATAACTCCAACTGCTGCAGGACACATTTCAGACTCCTCAGTGCTGTGATCCTGTCCACAGCACAAAGATTAACCAGCCTGGGATGACCCTCACAGTGCAGCATGCAGCCCTGCGGTGCTGGGTTAGAAAAGCATCCAGCCAGCATCTAGCTGCAAGGTCACATTCCTCCCCATGCCCCACTGCTGGCTTGGGACCTGCACACCAAAACTGCTGCCCTTGTGGACCATAAAGGCTCTTTCAGTCATGGCCACCCTCGCTGCCAGCCAGCACTGCTCTGCAAAGCCCCGGAAGCAGCACCTCTGTGGCCCAAAGCACGTGCCGTGGAGTCTGCTCCTGCCACAAGGACTCCAGGGAGGCTGATAAATGACAGGCACTTCACTCCCAGAGCTCTCTATGTCACCCGAGGACTCGCTGACAGAAATGCAGCTCTCTAATATACAGCCAGCCAGCGTGGCTCCATCTCTGAGGGAGGCCAGGCTTGTGCCAACCCACACCTTGCACGTGATGCCAATGCTCACACTGTCCCACCAGACTTACTGTGCTGCACGGTGGCTGCACTGTGCTACTCTGTCCTGCTCCTGGCTGGGTGTCCTCTGCCTGTGCATGAGGAACGCACCCTGCTCTGCTCCTGTTATACGGCTGGTCCTGCTGGCTAAGCCAGCCTGGCTGCTCCCAGCTCCTTTTGCACTTCCTTGGCTTGCAGTGCTGAAGGTCTCGAGGCATCAAAAACCTCCTCCTCCACGCTTTGCCTCCAAGGCTTCATGTCCTGCTTTCCTGGCTCCAGAATCTCTCCACCCACTGCCCCTCTGTGAAGGGGGATTTATCCCCTGGCTCCTGCTGTCAGAGCAGCCAGCAGCCCCCAGAAGTGCTCACCGTGCTCTACACAAACCTCACACACCAGGCTGCACAGGAAAAGGCTTCACTCTGCAAACACCCGAGCAAATCCTGGCACTGGAGCAGGGACACATGCCATATCCCAGCACACGTAGCTGTGATGAGTGCCACCGCAGTGTGACCCTGCATCTCGTGCTGCAATGGTGCTGCGTGTGGTCCCTCTGCTTTGCTCCCAGTATCAGCAGTGTGAGCCTGCTGGGCCACTGCTGGGGAGTGCCAGGAGCAGAGCAGGGACATAGTGTTTATTAGAGCAAATCTCACCCCACAGCTTGGTGTCCCCAAGGCGCATCAGTTCCCTGCAAAGGTCTGGAGAGCAGCAGAATGCTGCCATGTCCCAAAGGTCAAATGGTGCTTTTCTCCCTCTTGTGCATCCCGCCAGCCAGCTCTTTCTGCAGATCCCCCATCCTAAATGCTGGCCTGTGTGTGCAATATTGCCATGCCCAGCAGTTCAGGGTGGTGGGACTCCAGAGAGATGTTACCCTGGAGAGAACAGGAGACATTGCTCCCTGCTAGTGCTCAAAATCCTCCCAGTAAGTGAAGTTTCCAGTGTGTGTTGGCCCATGCTTTGTCCCTAAGATACACAGCCCCAAACTATCATCACCTCTGCCAGCCCATGTCAGCACCAGAGCAGGGAGGAGGTGATCTGAGGCATCCCATTCCCAGCCAGGACCCCATTTGGGGGTTACCAGCATGGTGCTGGAGGTGCACCTGGAAGCACGCTCAGCCAAGCATCAGGAGAGCACATAGGGAGCACATAGAAATCATGGTCTGGGAATGATCATTCCCATTGCTTCAGCAGAAGGGAGCAGTGGACAAAATGCACAGGGTAGTGTTGTCTCTGTGTAGCTGGAGTGTGGGGAAAAACAGGGGTTGTATGGAGAAAACCTCAGACGTGGCTGAGCTGAGGCACTGCAAGGAGCATCCACACACACATACACAAGTGTCTGTAGAATGGAAATGAAGTGAATGAGGAGTGCTGCTGTGACACCCTTGTTCCAGCATTTGACCCAAATATACAGAGAACAATTTTGGTTGCCTGGTTGGATCTCGACTGCCCTCATGGACAGACTGAGGGAGCAGATGACAGCTCCTGCACCCGTCCCTATCCAGGGAAGGGACCTGCTGCCAGCACGCAGGGCTGGACTCACTTCCATGCTGGGCACGCAACCAGAGCTAGGTCCATGCTGATCACCACCAGCACAGCAAGGTGTGCAGCCTCCTCGGGGCCATTAGGACCCCAGCCACCTTCAGGAACAACACCCAGAATCAGTGCTGGCAGGGTTCACTCCTTTCCAAACAGCTCCACATGCCCAAACTCCTGGAAGGGACAGGATATGGCCTCACTCACCCAAAGGGTCCCTGCAGGGTCCCCATCCAGGCTCCCTGGATGCTCTCCAGCTGCAAAGTCAGGGCAAACAAGAGGCATTTCCAGGCCCCAGGAGCACAGGGGATGCAGTTTCTCCAGGGCTGCAGGATTAGGGTAAGCACAGTGCTGCGAGGGGACGGGGTCGCCTTTTCCTTTGTCTGGAGAAAGTTTCACTGCACTCCGTGACACCGTCTAACTCCACTTTCTTTTGTGGTTTCATTGCCTCGTTCCAAAGCGATTGCACAGGCAAATGTGTCCAAAAGCAGATGGATCCACTAAGCATTTCTTTGTTGCACATTATCTCATACAGTTTGGGTGTAATAAAACTTCTAGGCAGAACAAATCTTCAAGCCTGTGCCATGCCTTATTTTTAGCTGTGAAGTACGTCTGTTTTAGTACTCCTAAGCCCTGGCTTGGTTGTAATTTATGGAGCAAACTCTTGGCTCAGTTGGGCCAGAAGATTTGTAGTAAAATTTTTATAAGTTGCAGAGATGAAGCCCATGGACTCTTGCAGTCTTGGGGGACTCTCCTCCAAAAGTGTGTTTTGCTGAGCACTCCCTTGGTGTGGGAGTATGCTCGGGTGAGAAAGCATCAGATGGCTGAGAATAAATTGTCCTTGCTATCATCACAATCTGCAAATCACCTGGAAGGAGACACCAGGGGAGTCCGCGGCTTCCCCAGCTGCAGAGATGTTGGGGACAGACTTAGGAGAGTCCCAGCTCAGCAGGACCTGCCTGCCCCATGTCCATGCCCTGGTGCATGGCAGGACTTGGGGATGACCCGCGCTATGGGCTGTGCCAGGCGGTGAGATGCCTGAGCTGGAGGGGGATGGCTCACACCACTACACCAGCTTTGCTGGGATTATTGGGATGACTGGCTGCTCAGTCCTGCAGGGAAGCCTGCATGCACATTGCCCTGAAGCTTTTAGCATGGACAGGGCTGGGGCTTAGGGGTGAGGGCAATAGCAGGATCAGGACATGGGAACCACCAGCAACCCCCTCCAGATCCCGAAACATGGTCCTACAGCTGTGCCCCCAGCTCACCCACCCGAGGCTTGTCTGCGGCATCAGACCTGCCTTTCTTGGTCCCCTGATGCTTTCTGAAGCTGCCACAGCCGTGAGCGAGCAGAGGTGCTTGCCTTCGGTCCAACAGCTGGGGTGGGAGCCGCTGTGTGATTGCTGCGGCACATCCCAGCAGGGAGGCCAGTGATTCGCCATCTGTGCACTGCGTTGCAACAGGGTGATGCTGGGTTTGCCACGGTGCTTAAATCCACACAGCCCGGCATCCCCCAGCACTTTGCATTCCCAAGAGCAGCTTTTCTGAAGAGAGTGGATGTTTGTAGGAACCATAAAGGAAGGAAGATGAAATCCAGGAGGTGCTGATATTTAATATAACTTTATAACAGGTACCAAGGTTGTCTGCAGCTCACGGGTAGATGCTCTCCCTGTGCTCCAAGGATGGAGCAACCTTCTCTCTTCTTGGTGTAGGGGAATCCTTGGGGTGTGACATCTTCCTGGTGTCACTGTGTGCTGTAACAGGGGGAGAGGATGGGTCTTTCTCAAATGTTTCCAAGTTATTTGGTCAAGGACAAATTTGACTGATGCCTGAATTTACCATCTTTGCACTTTTTTGGTGCCCTTTGGCAAATGCAGGTGCAGAAAGCAGAGTCTGTCCCATAACAGTCCGTTGGAAGCTGGTTGCGCTGGGCTGGGCATCATGTGCCTGGGGAAATGTTGGAACACACCCCCTCCCCCCCCCCCCCCCCCCCCGTGCCTTTCTGTCTCTAACAAATGTCCATAATGAGGAATGCTAGCAAGATTAGCAGCAGAGTCCTGCCTGAACCACCCCGTCTCCTCACCCCACTGAGTGCCAGCTGCTCCCAAAAGCCTACTGGTCCCTTTGGCAGCTCACAGCCCAAATATGCCCTGTGCTGCCACCTCTCCCAGGCCCAGCCTCAATCCCCAGCCCTTCCAGGAGCAGCACCAGTCTCCCATCCCACCAGAGAGCCTCTAGCCCCTGTGGGGCTCTGTGCAGGCAGCGGGCTGGGCTGACCCCACTCCCTGCCCCAGCGAGGTGGTGGCATGGAGATACCAGACAGGGACCCCCAAAGGGCTGTGGCAGCGAGGCTCTGCAGGCTGGGGGGAGGCAGCAGGACCGCTGCAGTGTGAGCATCCCGAAGGCAGGGTGCCTGCCAGGAGTGTTGCCTGCTGGGGCACTGAGACAGGGATAAGGCAGCAGCTCTGGCTGCAGAATTTCACCTCATCTGATCCTCTGCCTGCTCCATGCCCCAGTCCATCCTTTTCATCCTTCTCAGGAGGTCACTCCCTCTGGACTGCCTTTGCCTGACATGCAGCTGTTTGCAGGAGCCAGCCCTGGATGCGATGTGCAAGCCCTGCTCTGCTCCAGCTCTGGCTGCAGCACGGGCAGTGGTCTGTGCTGCCACCGCACGCCTGTGCTGTGCTGCAGGCTGGGTGCTTCTGGGCTGCACGATCCTGGGGTGGCCGTGGGGATGGGGTCTGCAGCTCCCAGCTCAGCTGGCAGCACCTGCACAGACATAAGAAGGTCCTGTCTTGAAATACATCTCCCCAGCAGCGTTTTTGCCAGCTTCATCAGCAGAAGGAAACTCCTCATGGATGATATACCTTCATACATCTGGTCCGTGCTGGAGGTCTATTGCAAAGGCTGCAGGACATCCTCAAACACCCACGGATTTACTGACATGTGCTATTCCACTGGTGATGTGTCCCGTGGGGACCCCCACCTTGGGGACACTGCCTGGGACCCTGCATGGGAGCAGCTCGCACAGTCCCACAGACAAGGACAGAGACATACCTTAAGGGAGGATATTTCCTCTTCTCCCACACCAACCTCTCACCCTGACCCCAATAAAGAGCCTCAGATCAGTTTCCAGCAACCAGCTATAACTCAATCAGACAGCAAATCCCAGGGGCTTACTGGAGATAATGGTTTTATGTCACCATGCACAAATCCCTTGTTTCTGCTCACAGACGTCCCCATCTTCCCTCCTCCCCCTGCACACACTTGCCGTGCTGCTTGTGCCCCTGAGAATGGCACCTGCTCCTCCACAGGTGTTTTTTCTCATGGATGGGTTAAAAAAACAAACAGTTGTGCTCAGGAAAACTGATCTCAGTGCACGGTTTGGTCTCCTGTTGATACAGGTGCTCCAGACCCAACGGGTGGGGTGCCCCCAGTCTGTGCTTTCCCAGTGATCCTAAGCAGAAAATATTATGGCTGTCTCTGAACCACAACTTGCTCATGGCCCTTAGAAAATCCCACCTCCAACAGCAGGGCACTAAAACATCCTGAGCTTGTCCTACAAACCCACACCTCGCTCCAGGTGATCAGTTTGGGTGTAGATATCAGCTTTTCTTGATGTCTCACCTAAATCTCCCTAGCTGTGCTTCAACCACGACATCTCTTCCTGGTGCAGGGGGTGGCTGTCACTCCCTCCCTTTATATACAGGTGAGCTGGTCTCCATCCATACGTGACCCTGCTCAAGGGGTGCTTGCCATTAATTACCATATCCTCTTTTCCTCTGCTGCCTCTCAGCTCAAGGTCCATCTTTTTGTGATGGACAGACACCCCTGGATCACACTACTCCTCCCCTAGGTGCCAGGATCTGCCTGGAGCATTGCTCTGGGCTGCTCAAAAACACTGCTCCAACTGGACACTTTTGCCCTTTTCCAGATCAAAAAGCTGTTGCCCAGTGGCACACCCTTTGGCTGTGCCTGCAAAATTCAAAACCCAGAAGGAGTATGAATGGTGATGGAATACAGCCTGTCCCCTCTTGGGAAATCTCTGTCTGGCAGGCATCCTCTGTGATGCCAGTGTTATAAATGACTGGGTCCCAAATAGGATTACAATCAAAGTTTACAATTTATTAAATGAATAGAGGCAAGCAAACAGCGCTGGGTGCGCCGGGAGTCTCTGCTCCACCAGGACGCACACCTGTTACGTAAGGCGGCTGGTTTTTATGCTCCTAGGCTAATACATATTCATTACTACTTCTAGAAGAGGCAGGGTTATTATAATTGGTTTCCCGAATCCGAAGTCCTCCCAGGTGCGCCTGCTTATCAGTCTCTGTTAGTTTCTCGGGGGCCGCTCGGACAGGGAGGCTCATATTCTTCCTCCTTATCTAGTGGTCTCTTGGCCGGCTGTCAGAAGTTACTGCACGTCCGTGCAAAGTCAGCAGTTTTTCTCTGAAGAAATCCCTTTGTTCTCTTCTCGCCTAAACCCAGGCCTCAATGTTAACCCTTCACACCCCTTAGTGGCACGAATTGCTGGACTATTCCTTACAATTCCTCCCTTTTTTTTTTTTTAATATCATCAATTCGTGTCTCTTCTTCAACTTTTGTTAGTAGCAGTTGGATTTCATCAGTCAGTTCTCGGGGTGTCCATTTCTTAAGCATCATTATCGACACATCACCTTTTCTCTCCCAAAGTCATCACAAATTGGGTGCTATTTATTACTCACCGTATCAACAACGTAAAGCAAGGTATCATACAAGGTATAAACAATAATGTCATTACACCACATAAAAATAAAAATAGCATTCTTTTAACCCATGGTCCACCGGGCAACCACGAAAAGAAATCCCCATCCATACCCTTCCAAGTTTGTACTGGGACGTGGGCTAGCTTTTTAATTTCTTTTGTTATCTGCTTAACCACTTTTCCATTATCATCAATTTGTAAACAACAATTAGAATCGTTCAGTTTTCCACACACTCCCCCTTCTTCTGCTAGTAAATAGTCTAAGACCATTCTACGTTGAAAGATAGCATTCCTCATCTGAGTGGATTGATCAGCCAGAAGATCCAAGGTCGTCGCTGTTTGATTGGTTACAACTTCGAGGATAGCTTGCGACCTAATTATTCGGTTCAAATTATAAATAGGTTCTCGGGCTCCTGATACCAACTCATTCGGGTTCCAGGTAGCTGGCCCATAATGCTGTATGATTCTTTCAGGAGGCCATTCATCCTTTCCCCATTTTTGGGCACTATCCCCAGATAAGGAAGATCGTTTTACTCTGTTCAGGTCATCATATAATCTTATTCCTAAATGATTTCCTTGTGTTTGTGACAATAAAAAGAACAAGGGTCTTATGTACCCCACATAGCATATTCCCGACCAGTTTCCGGATAGCCTCTTGTAAGCATGTTTGCCACACACCCAATAACGTCCCTTTAGGGCCCACGTCCCGTTTGGAAAATGACCATCCCATCCATCTTTACCCTTTGGGGCGTGATAATACAGAGTGTCCTTGTTACCGAGTGGTCCTGTTACAATGTCTGCCCCGTTTGTACTCGTATATGCACGCTTCCAAGCTCCCACGTTGGGTTTCCACTTACAGTCACAATTCAGTTCTCTTTGGCGACCTGTCATATTATAAACCTTTTTCGCCGTCCAATCTTGAGAGTGTGGGAAGCGCCTTCAATCATGGGGTTGGGCCCGCTTTCAGAGCTTGTGTTACCATTCAGCCCTTCGGGGTGATCCAGCTCCTGGAAAAACTAATCACAATTTTATTATGGGTTTAAAAGGTTCTCATGTTATTTTTCTCAGGACAAACTGATCTTGGTGTGGGAGAAGTCCGGTCGAGGCACTCTCACTCGGCGGTCAATACCCATAGGGGTTGCCTCCCTCGGTAGACCATACACGCCGCAGTGGAGGGTCCTACCCCGGTCTTGCCTTCTCCCTTTCCTCCCTTCAGCCTTGTCCTCTTTATCCAGTGCCCTTAATTCATGCAGAACCTTATTGCTGGGATATCAGTTCCTCTTTAGTCTCAGTTTCAGTTCCCCAGGAGTGGACTCAACCCTCCAGGCTTCGGTAGTTATTGGTCCTTTTATTCTGGATGCGTGGGTCCAACCCCTTCTTGCTGTTCTCACAGCTGTTTCAGTAGTAAGTAAAACAAGGTACAGTCCCTCCCATCGGGGGTTCAATGATTCCTCTCTCCAGGTTTTTATTAAGACCTTGTCTCCTGGTTGTATTTTATGAATAGCAAATCCTAAAGGTGGTGTCTGAGTCATCATCCCAATTTCTCTTAGCTCCTGTAATCTCCTTCCAATGGTAATTATGTATTTCTGGATACTATGATCCTCAACTACATTGTTCCCTAGGGGCATCCCTTGAGAATAAGGCATACCATATAACATTTCATATGATGATAATCCAGTCACACTGTGTGGTTTAGTTCTTATATTTAAAAGTGCCAATGGTAAGCATTTCGTCCAGGGCAGCTGTGTCTCGATCATTAACTTAGCCAATTGTTGTTTTATTGTTTGATTCATCCTTTCTACTTTCCCTGAGCTTTGTGGGTGCCACGGAGTGTGGTATTCCCACTGAATACCTTTCAAGGGGTACATCCTTCAAATCTTTGCGGCTGGCGTATGTTCGATTATTTCCACACAATTGTGTTCCAACGGTCCTTCTTCTGGAACGGTTCCTAGAAATACTGCTGGATATAACAGGTTAGTCGTTTTCAAGGTTATGTCATCTTGTTCAGTTAGGATTGCCTGATATTTCATCATCCAGCTGGGTGATAACCAGTGCCCCCCCCCCCCCCCTTTGTTCCAAAACGGTTGTTACCATATGTGGTCCAAAAACTTCAATACGTTTTCCCATTTGAAGGCAAATAATTTTCTACTATCTTTATCAAGAGGTATGCAAAAGAAGGCATCCTTTAAATCTATCACGGTAAACCATTTATATTTCCCTTTCACAGATGTTAACAATGTGTAAGGATTAGCTACTACCGGGTGAATATCCTTTGTTATTTCATTTATTGCTCTAAGATCTTGTACAAATCTATACTCGCCATTCGGCTTCTTTACTGGAAAAATTGGAGTATTGTATTCCGATTTACATTCTTCCAGAATCTGATATTTGAGAAATTTGTCAATAATTTTCACCATTCCCGTGCCTAGCTTCTATCTTAAGTGGATATTGTTTGATTCAAACAGGTTCGGCTCCTTCCTTTAATTCCACCTTTACCAGTTGTGCCAGTTTCGACTTCCCTGGTACATCTGTTTCCCGTACTGTTGCTATAACTGCATTTTCTACTTCTCTTGGAATATTAACAAAGGGTTTATCTTTGATCATTAGGATTTGGCCTACTTTGGACTCAGGTACCTTCATTATTAATTCTCCATCCTCAAAGGTTATTGTTGCATCTAATTTGGCTAATAGATCCCGTCCCAAGAGTGGCATCGGGCATTCTGGTACATACTAAAATTCATGGGTTAGTTCCTTACCCCCAAAACGCAAATCAAGGGGTTGTAAGAATGACCATTCCTCCTCTTTCCCTGTGGCTCCAATTATTGTAGTTGTCTTAGTTCCTAATCGTCCTTTTAAACTATTTAACATTGAATATGTTGCTCCTATTACATTTACAGCCTAATTAACACAGAGAAAGAAGCTCCCATAACCAACAAAAAATTCAAGCCTCTGTCTTCGTTTCCTAGCTTTATTTCAACTAGTGGACCTGCTAGGGTAGATGCCCCAGGTCCCCATCATTCCTGACTGTTGTAAGTTTGTCCTGCAGCCTAAGACAATTTCTTTCTGATATCAGGGGCTGATTGCCCTGGAAAGAGGCTAGCCAGTTGCCTCTCTCTCTCTTTTTTTTTTTTTTTTTTTTAAGCCAGGTCCATTTTTTTTTTTTCATTGCATTTCAAAGTTGGTCCAGAAATTCAAAAATTCCATAAATTCCATAGGGGTTTCTTTTGGACCTTGTTGGAACAGATTCTCAATTCCCAATAGCCAATTTAACCAGATTTTGGTATTTACATAATTTCCGGGGTGATTAGGGTCTCAGTGAGGGGGTCGGTCAGGGGAATGCAATCGTTGAAAGTTCCCTGAGCGGTCCCATTGGCAATCTGAGCTCACACCGGAACTCAGGTTGTTTCAAGAGTTAGCTGCTTTTCTGTTTCCACGACAACTCTCTCGGACCCATCACGGTCCCCCTGCCCCAGAGGGCTCGCACCCGCGATTTAGAGATCTCAGCCTCGGGTTGAGGCGGAACTATTAGCATTCCTACATCCTCTTTCCCTGCTCATTCAGCATCAAACAGCTCTGTTAAATACTACATGCCACACAACCTTTAACACCTTCAACAACCCTTTTAACACTTCCTTTATCTTTCTCCAGCCCGTACTTTTCTAATGCCAACACCAAAGGCTCAGTCAGGGGCCAACTTAATTCCAAACCTTTTCCCTCCAACATGCTGAAACAACATATCACTATACAACATTTCATCCTATTTTCCTTCTCTCCTCAAAAACATTAATTGCAAGACACTGTTATAGTCGATTGATCCATAAAGTGGCCATTTAGTTTATATAGTGGCCACCATTGATTGCAATACTTAGTGAAAGTCCTCTTGCTTTCTGTGCCCCCATTTCTAACAATATCCTTCCAATGTGCCAATATGCACCCAAGGAGGCTTTTTTTTTTTTTTTTTTTTTTTAGGACGTCTTTTTTTTTTTTTTTTGGATTTTCCCCTTTTCCTTGATTTCCCATTCCCTTTTATTTATTTATATTAGTTACTGTCCCTTGTTTCAATTTCCACACAAACCTTTTTATTGCAGGTTTTTACTATCTTTTCCTAATCTTCTTCCCAAATGTCCCAATTCTCTGGGATTAAACTCTTCTTTCCACATACAAACTTTACTATTTCAGATTATTAATGAGCCCCATTCCAATCATAAATCCGCAGGACTTCAGAAAAACACCTGAAGCACTCAGCCTTCTGTCTTCTAGACAAACAATAACACCTTTTCCACAAAATTTACATTTCAACAAGACCGAATTTCAAGCCGAATGCTAATTTTTCTCATGCACTTTGTTAGTAAGCCTACACAAAACAAGGAATCACTCCTGTGTATCCGTCAAGATGGGGGTTTAAAAAGGTATTGAGGCCTAAATAAATTCGCTCTCCCGCTTCTTACCAAATTCCCAGGGCTCAGGCCCGAACCACCAAAGAAGTGACTCTCCGTTCTACCACTTTGATAATCAGTCAGCCCCTCTCCCCCGATACTTGGGAAACTGACCGAACACCACCGCGAATATACCCAAACTTCTAAACTGTTACTTAGATAATGCTCCCACCTTCCTCCTTGACACAGTCAAAACACTTAAGAACAAAACAGGATTACAAGATGCACCACCGGGGGTGGATTGTTAGGATATAGAGGTGGTAGGTTATCCAATGACTCCCATTCATCATCTTTTTCTTTTTCCTTTTTTTTTATTTTTTATTTTTTTGTTCTCTTCTTTGTCAAACTTCTCGTCTGCTTTTAGTGTAAATATTGAGGCTGGAAAAGGACGTGAGATCCTGATCCATAATCCTGCATAATCACTTTCCTCCTGGCTAAAAGGTTCCTTTGAATTAACATGTATATTTAAGGCCTGGCAAACCCAGTCTTCAAAGGATCCGAAAACGGGCCAAAAGACATGTGGTCTTAAAGGCTCCTTTGGCCATTCTGTCATACAATACTGAACCATTTTTAATTTACTTTTTTCCTTTTCTGGGGCCCCTATCGTTCCAATTTCTAATCATTATCCCTAATGGACTTTCTGGTGGTATGTCTGGTAATTTGCTCCCTTTTCTCTGGTCCCGGGTCTTCAATTTTGTCTGACCCATCTAGGAATTTTACTGTGGCAATTCCTACAGCCCTTGGTTGCCTTAGTGAGAGTGTCTTGCAGGGGGTTTAGGACCTATCACCCACCCACGAATCCTATAGGAATCGCTTCGGTCCTTCACCGGCCAAGTCCCTCGCGGGAGATTGGAACCGCGGTTAGAAGACCTCCACAATCACATCGGAACTACGTTCCGTCTCAGTCACACTCTCACACACACAGGCAACCGAAACTCACCCAACCGAACGGTATACGCCTTAAATACTTACGACTCCGTCGTCTTCGTTCGGATCTTCGCGCGCAGAATTACGGGCAAAATATAGTGCTGCAGCCGGCAAAGGGAGCTCATAAAAAAATCTAAATCTTTGCTTGCCCTTATTCAGGTTCAAGATGGCATTAGCCCCGACCTGACTCGAACAGGAGCCACCAAATGGTGGGGGCGCCCCTCCTAGATCAAGTCAGAATTCAGGAACCAAGACCATCCCGGACGAGCCCCCAATTGTTATAAATGACTGGGTCCCAAATAGGATTACAATCAAAGTTTACAATTTATTAAATGAATAGAGGCAAGCAAACAGCGCTGGGTGCGCCGGGAGTCTCTGCTCCACCAGGACGCACACCTGTTACGTAAGGCGGCTGGTTTTTATGCTCCTAGGCTAATACATATTCATTACTACTTCTAGAAGAGGCAGGGTTATTATAATTGGTTTCCCGAATCCGAAGTCCTCCCAGGTGCACCTGCTTATCAGTCTCTGTTAGTTTCTCGGGGGCCGCTCGGACAGGGAGGCTCATATTCTTCCTCCTTATCTAGTGGTCTCTTGGCCGGCTGTCAGAAGTTACTGCACGTCCGTGCAAAGTCAGCAGTTTTTCTCTGAAGAAATCCCTTTGTTCTCTTCTCGCCTAAACCCAGGCCTCAATGTTAACCCTTCACACCCCTTAGTGGCACGAATTGCTGGACTATTCCTTACACCAGCTTGGGGCAGCATCCAGCCCCACTCCTGGCCTCAGCCACAACCCTTGGGAGACGCTGGCAGGCTCATCATGGGGTGGCAGGAAGGACAGGTGTCAGCCTGCCAGCGCTGAAGACATCAGTCTCTGTCATGGTCCCAGGATCCTCGCATGGCAGAGGCTCAAAGGGAGCTCAAAGAGGCCTTGTAGGGCGCTGAGTGGCACTTTCTCTTGGTCCTCTGGCTCTGCATCCACTTGCTAATAGCACTGGGGTGAGGAACCAGCAGCTTCAGCTGCTCAAAGGGGGTTTTCTGCACCTTCAGGGACACAGCTTTGGGGCATGGGTCCCATAGGGTGCAGAGAGCTGTGCTGTGCTGAGGAGCTGCCATCCTGCCATCCTTGCTCGCCCCATGGCTACTTGCAGAGGCAGGGAGCAGCAGGCAGGGGCTGAGAGAGGGGCTCCCCCAGCATCCTGGAGTTTGCTGTATCACAGACAGGTGTTTCACCAGGAAAGCAGACCTGCCTGCATGGACCACATGTGCAGGTGGGAATAAACCGTCATTATTTCTCTTTTTTTTTTTTTTGTATTTTCTCTGCTTCAAGCATAATTACTGGTGTTTTTTTGTTTGTTTGTTTGTTTGTTTGTTTTTTGTTTTTCTAGTATATTTTGCCACCTTGGCTTTTCAGAGTATTGTTTGCTCAGAGACAAAACCACAAGCAGCCATCCCCGGAGCTTCTGGGCCCTGCTGCCCCTGCGGAGGGGGCAAAGGGCTCAGGAAATGGCGGGGCCGAGCTCAGCCCCCGGCAGCTGCCGGCAGAGGGCAGCTGCAGCCCGAGCAAAAAAGCCGCTGGTTGCTTGGGCATCCCGGGGTGATGCCCCTGGTCCCCTCTCTGGGGTCCTCAAAGCCTCTCTGAGTACCCCCCCTCGGGTCCAATTTGGGGGCTGCTACCTGCCCATCCCCGGGTCAAGCCCCCTCCTCCAGCAATGCCGCTGCCTAGTGGAGCAAGGGGTCCATCAGGATGAAGGGTTCACATCAGCACGGCATGCAGAGAGGCTGTGCAAGGGGTGAGAAGGACCTGGGGGGGTTGGCTGATGAGAAGCTCAATATGAGCCAGCAACACGTGCTTGTAGTCCAGAAAGCCAGCTGTGTCCTGGGCTGCACCAAAATAAGTGGTTTTTTTGTTTGTTTGTTTGTTTTGTTTTCATAGAATCATAGAATATCCCGAGTTGGAAGGGACCCATAAGGATCATCAAGTCCAACTCCTGGCACCGCACAGGTCTGCCCAAAAGTTTAGACCATGTGACTAAGTGCACAGTTCAATCTCTTCTTAAATTCAGACAGGCTTGGTGCAGTGACTACTTCACTGGGGAGCCTGTTCCAGTGTGCGACCACCCTCTTGGTGAAGAACCTCTTCCTGATGTCTAGCCTAAACTTCCCCTGCCTCAGCTTAACACCGTTCCCGTGGGTCCTGTCACTGGTGATTACGGAGAATAGGTCACCTGCCCCTCCATTCCCCCTCGCGAGGAAGTTGTCGACTGCGATGAGGTTCCCCCCTCAGCCTCCTCTTCTCCAGGCTGAACAGGCCCAGTGACCTAAGCCGCTCCTCATATGTCTTCCCCTCTAGGCCCTTCACCATCTTCGTCGCCCTCCTCTGGACACTCTCCAACAGTTTAATGTCCTTTTTGTACTGTGGTGCCCAGAACTGCACACAGTACTCGAGGTGAGGCCGCACCAGCGCACAGTAGAGCGGGACAATCACTTCCCTCGACCAACTAGCAATGCCGTGCTTGATGCACCCCAGGATACGGTTGGCCCTCCTGGCTGCCAGGGCACACTGCTGGCTCATATTCAACTTGCTGTCAACCACAACCCCCAGATCCCTCTCTGCGGGGCTGCTCCCCAGCATCTCATCGCCCAGTCTGTACGTATAGCCAGGGTTGCCCCGTCCCAGGTGCAGGACCCGGCACTTGCTTTTGTTAAACTTCATGCGGTTGGTGATCGCCCAGCTCTCCAATCTGTCCAGATCTCTCTGCAAGGCCTTTCCACCCTCATCCGAGTCCACAACTCCTCCAAGTTTGGTGTTGTCGGTAAATTTGCTCAAAACACCTTCTAGTCCTACATCCAAATCGTTTATAAAAACATTGAAGAGGACTGGCCCTAAAATGGAGCCTTGGGGGACCCCACTAGTGACCGTCCACCAGCCTGATGTGGCCCCATTTACCACAACCCTTTGAGCCCTGCCTGTCAGCCAATTGCTCACCCATCATATGATGTTTTTGTTTAGCTGTATGCTGGACATTTTGTCCAGTAGGATCCTATGGGAAACCGTGTCAAAAGCTTTACTGAAGTCCAAAAAGATCACATCAGCTGGTTTCCCTTGATTGACTAGATGGGTGATCTTATCATAAAAAGAAATCAAATTTGTTAGGCAGGACCTACCCCTCGTGAACCCATGTTGGCTGGGACCAATGACTGCATTGTCCCCCAGGTGCGCTTCAATAACTTCAAGGATCATCCTCTCCATAATTTTACCAGGCACTGATGTGAGACTGACAGGCCTGTAATTGCTAGGGTCTTTTTTCTTACCCTTCTTGAAAATTGGCACAACATTTGCCAGCTTCCAGTCCAATGGGACCTCTCCAGATTCCCAAGATCGTTGAAAAATAATTGAGAGAGGTTCCGCGATGACATCAGCCAGCTCTTTAAGCACCCTGGGATGAATCCCATCCGGACCCATGGACTTGTATGGATCTAGGTGGAGCAGCAAATCCTGCACACATTCAGGGTCGGTTGGGAGTTTGTCATTCCCACTGTCATGGTCCTCCAGCTCAGGGCACCCTGGGTCCCGAAGCCCATCATCAGCGTTGAAGACAGAGGCGAAGAAGGCATTAAACATCTCTGCTTTGCCTATGTCACTGTCTGTGAGGAGACCCTCCCCATCTAGTAGCGGACCTATGTTTTCTTTGGTTCTCCTTTTTCTGTTCACATATCTAAAAAAACCTTTTTTATTGTCTCCCACAGACATGGCCAGCTTCAACTCTAGTTGGGCTTTGGCCCTGCAAATTTTCTCCCTACAAACACGAACAGCATCCCTGTATTCCTTCCTCGTCGCCTGACCCTCCTTCCAGTAGCCGTACACTTTCTTTTTTCACTTAAGCTCCAGTAGAAGATCCCTGGTCAGCCAGGCCGGCCTTCTGCCCCGCTTGCCTGACTTCCGATATTTTGGAATCGCCTGATCTTGTGCTTTTAGGAGGCAGTGCTTAAAGACTGACCAGCACTGATGGATGCCAATGCCTTCAAAACCAGTTTCCCAGGGGACCTTGCTGACTAGTTCCCTGAGCAGCCTGAAGTCTGCTTTCCCCATATCCAGGCCTGAAGTTTTGGTGGCAGTTTTCCTTCTGTCACCATAAATTCTAAACTCAACCACTTCATGGTCACTATGACCGAGACGGCCGCCAATTGCCACATCTCCCACAAGACCCTCTCTGTTCTCCAGCAACAGATCTAGGAGGGCACCTCTCCTAGTTGGCTCCCTTAGCACCTGCACCAGGAAGTTATCATCTAGGTGCTTTATGAACCTCCTGGACTTGCTCGTGTTGGCTGTGCGGTAATCCCAGTTGACATCTGGCAAGTTGAAGTCCCCCATAAGGACAAGGGGAGTTGATCTCGAGGCATCTCTTAGTTCTGCAAAGAATAATTCATCGGCATTGTCGTCCTGGCCGGGTGGTCTGTAATAGAATCCCACAACGACATTCCCTTTATTTGTTCGTCCCTTAATCCTTACCCAGAGGCTCTCAACTTTGCCATCGCCAACTTGAAGTTCCACACAGTCCAGCCCATGCTTCACATATACTGCCACCCCGCCACCTCGCCTACCCTGCCTGTCCCTCCTGAAGAGCCTGTAACCATCTATTGCAACACGCCAGCCACAGGACTCATCCCACCAGGTTTCGCTTATGCCGATGATGTCGTAGCTGTGGGACTGGGCCAAGACTTCTAGCTCATCCATTTTATTCCTCATACTGCGTGCATTTGTGTAGAAGCACTTCAAATAC
Organism: Anser cygnoides; assembly: GCF_040182565.1. Lineage (NCBI taxonomy): Eukaryota > Metazoa > Chordata > Aves > Anseriformes > Anatidae > Anser > Anser cygnoides. The sequence goes on from NC_089908.1 coordinate 2,480,253, forward strand.
TCCTCACTGCACGCAGCACCTTGTGTAGCCAACCAAAGGGCCTCACTAGAACACAGTCCCTCTGATTCTAGCGCACCATCCCTTAGCTCATCACCGGCGTGCCTGGTTTTATCCCCTTCCCCCTTCGACTCTAGTTTAAAGCCCTATCTATCAGCCCTGCCAACTCCTGAGCAAAAATCCTCACCCCTCTCTGAGAGAGGCGCATCCCATCTGGTGCCAGCAGGCCCGGTGTCGCGTAGACCTTCCCGTGATCGAAAAACCCAAAATTCTGCTGGTTGCACCAGTCCCGAAGCCACGTGTTAATGTGATGAGTCTGCTTGTCAGCATCAATCCCCCCTATCGGAATGACAGAGGCAAACACAACCTGTGCCCCTGATCCTTTAAGTAGTCGCCCCAAAGCCCTAAAGTCCCTTTTGATCGCTCTCGGACTTCTCGTTGCTACCTCGTCATTACCAGCCTGAAAGACCAGTAGCGGGTAGTAGTCGGTGGGCTGTACCAGGTGCTTGACTTTCTTAGCGAAGTCTCTCACCCGAGCCCCCCAGGGAGGCAACAGACTTCCCTGTGGGTAGGGTCCGGTCGGCATATTGGGCCCTCTGTCCCTTTCAAAAGGGAGTCCCCCATGACAATAACCCTTCTTTCTTTTTTGACAGTTGATGTAGCAATGCGGGGGTAGGTTGCCTTGCCTTAGGCACCCTCTCCAACTGGGACGGGCTTTCGTCTACTTCGTTGTTCTGACTGTCGTGTTCTAGACCCTCATACCTGTTATATAAGGGTAGATGGGAAGGTGAGGTGGGCAGGGACAGGACTTGCCTACCACCCCGAACAGGAACCTGCCTCCATTCCCCCCCTTGGCCTAGGTCTCCTCCTACTGCCTGGCGGGATGAGGGAACTTTTGTCTTCTGCGTAGCAGGAGACATTTGTGCTGTGGCAGGCTCGTGAGTCTGTCTCAGAGAGGGTAGAGTACACCTCCACCAGTCAGTTTCCCTCTCTGACTCCCTGATGCTCCTGAGCCTGCTCACCTCCTCCCGAAGCTCCGCTACCTGGCTGAGCAGCTCTTCAATCTGGGCACACCTCCCACAGGCATACCCCTCGCTGCTGCTGTCGGACACCAACAGTAGACTCGGGCACACCCTGCAGCCCAAGACCTGCATGGCTGCGTGTTTCCCCGAGCCCTCTGTCTGAGTAGCCACGTCGGTGACTGCGGCTGGAGAGGCCGCAAGAGATGCGGAGGCCATGGTTTTCTGCCTGGTTGATACCATGGCCAGGTTCCTCGCAGGCAGGTTACAAGTACTGAAGGGAAAGACTGCTGCAGAAGAGTGGCGAGGGGCCCTCCCTGCTCAAACTGCCGTGCAAACTGTCGTGCCCTGTCCTTACGCGCCCTGGTCGCCACGCTCCCTAGGGGCTGCTTTTGAACATCAGGGTAGAGGGGCGCTGCTGGCTCCGCCTACGCCTCATCAGCCTCCCTCGCGAGGGCTGCCGGGTCCTGGTTGCTCCCTCGGCTGCTTCGACTGGCCTCGATGCCGAAAAAAAAGCCCTGCCTGTCTCGATCCCCCGCTCCGCAGCAGAACGCGTCTGCCCCGGAGCCCATCGCCTCAACAAGTGTTTTTTGTTTTGTTTTGGTTTTGTTTTGTTTTGTTTTTCCCAAAGAAAGTTGGGAAGGGACTCTTTGTCAGGGAGTATAGTGATAGGTAAAGGAGTTATGGCTTTAAACTAAAAGTGGTTAGGTTTAGATTAGATAAAAGGAAGAAATTCTTTATTCTGAGGGTGGTGAGGCACTGGCCCAGGCTGCCCAGAGAAGCTGTGGATGCCTCATCCCTGGCAGTGCTCAAGGCCAGTCTGGATGGGGCTTTGGGCAACCTGGGCTTGAGGGAGGTGTCCTGCCCATGGCGGGGTTGGGGGGTGGGGGGGAGACTGGGTGAGCTTTAAGACCATTTCCAACCTGAACCATTCTTTGCTTCTATGAAAAGCCCCTTATGGCACTTGGAGCTAGCCAATAAAACAGTGCTTCCTGCACAGGGGAACCCTCCTGGTCTTCTCCCTCTCTTCATTTTGTCTGCTTTATCTCATTCCTTTTCAGTCCCGTCTTTGCAAAAGCAAGTAAGATGTCAAGAGAAGTTCAGGGCTGGATGAGCAATGCCCTGGTGCAATAGGTAGTGGCGAGCCCCCTAAAAAATCACAGCATTTACAGACCTTTTAGTTTATCCTCAGTCCCTGAAAAAGTTATAGAGAAGATTATCCTCAGGGATATTGAAAGCAGTTAAAGAACAAAGCAATTATCAGGCATAGGCTAACGCACAAGAGGACGTGCAGGAAGGCCACAGAGCTGCGCCAGGGGACATTCACATGGGACATCAGGAAAAATGTCCTTCCTGTGAGGGTGCTCAACCACTGCAAGGGGCTCCACAGAGAGCTGGCTGTTGCCCCGTGCGTCTCACTGGGCAAGAGGCTGTGGTGGTTTTACTCGGGTGGGCAGCTGAGTTCCACCACGGCCGCTTTCCTTTCCCACGGAAAGGAAAAAAGGTTATTCTCTACTTCCCATCAACGAGCGATGTTCAGCCATGTCCTGGGAAGCAGGGCCTCAAAAGGCATAACGGTTGTTCAGGAGGACAGCCCCCTCCCCCACAAGAGCCCCCCTTTTTATTGCTGAGTGTGACATCAGGTGTTATGGAATATCCCTTTGGTCGGTTTAGGTCAGCTGCCCTGGTGATGTCCCCTCCCCATCACTTGCCCACCCCCAGCCTGCTGGCTCTTGGGGGCTTGGAGGGGGTCCTGATGCTGTGCCAGTACTATGCAGCAATAGACACAACACTGGAGTGATACCAGTGCTGTTCCAGCTATGAGTACAGAGCACAGCACTGTGTGGGCTGCTTCAGGGAAAGTTAACTCCATTCCAGACAGACCCAGCACAGAGGCATTTGGATAATGCCTTCATCTCCAGGCTTCAATGTCTGCTCAGTCCTCAAGTGCTCAGGCACTTGCACTCAACCATCTTGGTAGGTCCCTGACAACTGAACTATCCTATCCTATCTTATCCTGTCCTGTCCTATCCTATCCTATCCTAGTTCTACTCTCTCTCTCCCAGCTATGACCAGGAGCAGCCTCTGGGAGTACAGGCATGGGAAGGAACCCCTTATCTGCAGCCAGCAGCAGATCCCAGGGATGGCCCTAATCTGATTTTACACCAACCTGGGAGGATTAAGGGGGTCTCTCCAGGAGAGCCAGACAGCCAGAGCAGGGCCAGGACATTGGTGGGGCTGGTGTGGGAGGCAGGGCAGAAGCATCCCCAGCCAGAGAAGGCAGTTCGGGAACAGCAGCATCCTTTTAGTTCTGCTGAGATTTGCTGGGAAGATGGAGTTATTCTGCTGAACAACTGAGGAGCAGGTACATGAGTGATATACCCCTGTGTCTGAAAGACCAAAAGACAACTTGTAATCGCTGGTGGCTTTGGGAAGCAGCCAAGTCTCTTCCTTGGGCCAGGGTGTCTTGGGGCAGCTCTGGGCAGCATCCAGCTACTTAGGTCCAGCACAGGGGAGATGTTGCCCAGAGCCAGAGAAATCCACCCTGAGCAAAAGGAGGGAGGCGAGGTGGAGTCCAGCAGCATCCAGGCATTACAGCCAGCCTTTCTGGAAGGAAACATTCAAGTTTTCCTTTGGAAATAATTTCTCGTGTTCCACTTCTCTTTGGTTGTTGCTTGCTATCTCACGCTATAAATGTCATGTCTTCAGAAAGTCAGAATCAAATGTTGTCATGGTCCTTCAGTGAAACCCTCCCTGGACTTCTTTTGGTGGAAAACACAGATACTAGAGAGGCCAAAACTAGTATGGAGCTCTAAAAACTCTCTTTCCAAGTGGCTCTTTGTGCTCTCCACAGATTTAACTCTCAGCAGCCCAAACCAACCCGTCGATGATTTCAGACCAAGTGCCTAAACACCATTGGGGCCTGAATGTGTCACCAGGCTGCTCACAACACTCACAGAGGTGCAAAGGACTTGGGGGGATGCCAAGCATCCCCTTCCCAACACCTCTCCTCTGCCCCCCGGCACAGGGGCATATGCACAGCCTTCAGCGAAACACGGGGAGATGAAGGAAGAGCAGAGGGAAAGGGGCTGGTGGCTGTGCAAGGGAAGAGCTGCCAACTCCCCATGGATTTTGGGTGCTGGCTCGCTTCCCCCTGTTTATCGTCTCACTGGCATTTTCTCCCTTTAATAGCCAGGCATCTTGGTGAGCCATGTGGCTCCGCTTGCGAGCTGGGATAAGGAGCCCTCCGAGGGCTGGCAGGTTTGCTCTCATGTCCCCAGGTTTCTGGCTGCTGTTTCTGACTCCCTCGGCGCCAGCCCAGCTTTTGCTGCTGCCAGTCAAGCCCTGGCAAATGGCAGCCCCTATAAATAGCGGGGAGCATAATGTCTCCTCTCTCTGCCTCCCCTCCTCAGCTGTGAGCTCGCCCCTGGCTTGCAGCATGCAGTCTTTGGCATGCTGCCGCTCACGGCAGTGGGACCTGCTCGGGCTGCCAGAGGAAAGAGCCAGGTTTAAATCTATCCCCATCCTTAAAGCAACCTTGGTGTCCACTCCAGGACACAGACCTGCCATGACAACAGGGCTGGCAGTGGCTGTGTGGAGCTGCTGGCCTTGGGCAGTGAGTTGCTGGGGTCCTGTGAGCCCGAAGACTAGGTGAGTACTGGGCTCTCCACATCACAGCTGGGCTGTGTCCCTTGTGCCTCCTGCCCTGGGATGATGGGGACGGATGAAGAGAAAGCTCCAGAGCAAAGGTACAGCTCTGTAGACCAAGGGCAATGCTCATTGCAATTTTGCATAATGAGTGAAGAGCTGGGGACTATTCAGTCAGGCTGAGACACCCATGTGCCAGCGCAGGTAAGGTCTGCAGTATGGCATCAGGCATCATGTCAGCAATTTCTCCCAGCATGGTGTGGCTGGCCACATCTGGAACAAGCCATGCTGCTTACAGACAGGACAAGCATCGCGTGGCATGGAGCATCCTGCTGTCCTGCTCCAGCTTGCAGGACTGCTCTCAGCCACAGGACAGCAAGATGAATGGAGCAACACTGGGCTGGCGGGGAGGGACTCGTGCTGCAGCACTTGGGGTTTTTGCTACCTCCTTTCAACAGTGCAAGCAGCCCAAGCTGTGACCATGATAAATAAAGCGACAGCCAGGGAGCAGAGCTCTCCGGTTTCCTGTACACCTCAGGCCAGCCAGGGTAAACAAACAGCAAGCCTGCGCTTTGAGCAGCAACATGCCTTGTGCACGTCGGCCAGAGTCCAGCCACGTGCCCTATGAGCGTGAGCAGAGCTTCTGAGCCTTGACTTGCCCAGCACAGCGGGCACCCACACCTCTGGGACAGCCACCACCGCCTCTGGGACATTAGGGACGGCCACCGGGGCTGGGCTTGGCGGCAAGGGTTGCAGTGTGCTCCATCCAGAAACCATGGGAGGACACTGCAGCCTCCAGCTGCTCTCATCTGCATCTGTCCATCTGCTCCCTCCAGGCAGTGACCCAGCTATTGCAAACACATCCGGCGCGGCTGAGGACCAGCGTCCCCGTTCCTTGGCACATCATCGAGACGCAGCACCTGCACACCAGCATCATGCATCTTCCTTTGAGTTGGTCTGAAGCTGTGGGCCGGGAGGCAGAGCCACATGCAGCCCAGGAGTTCAGCAGGTGCTGCATGGATTTGTGATTAGTGTAATGTTGTCCTGGTTTCAGAGTTAATTTTCCTCCCAGTAGCTGGGGGTATAACAACCTTATAGACACTTGGGCCAAGGAACATGGTATTGAGTGGGTGTATCACATCCCCTATCATGCACCAGCCTCCAGGAAAGTTGAACGATACAATGGACTGTTAAAGACTACACTGAAAGCAGTGGGTGCTGGGACATTCAAAAATTGGGATACGCATTTGGCAAAGGCCACCTGGTTAGTCAGTACTAGGGGATCTGCCAACCAAGCTGGACCTGCCCAATCAAACCTGTTACGCACTGTAGAAGGGGATAAAGTTCCTATAGTGCACGTAAGAAACATGCTGGGTAAAACAGTCTGGGCTACTCCTGCCTCAGGAAAAGGCAAACCCATTCGTGGGATTGCTTTTGCTCAGGGACCTGGATGCACTTGGTGGGTAATGCAAAAGAATGGGGAGGTCCGGTGTGTACCTCAGGGGGATTTAATACTGGGTGAGAATAGCCCATGAGTTGAATTGTATTATGTTAATTATTATATAATACTGTATGTCATCACTACCATGATTGCTATATGTCAGTGTCCTATTAATGGTATCACAGTAACAGCCACGCAGATAATAATGAATGAATTTTGATAGAAATGGACATGTGATGGAACAACATGGGCTTCAACGTGTGACGATCCAACATCACACACCATCGCTTCTGCCCTGAAAGACTGCTGTGACAGATGGAGCCTGAAGTCAGTCATGGACTATGCAAACTCAGTGGACATTCTATATACCATAGATGAAAATGGTGATTAATTGGAATGTATTGGAAAGGGTGTAACCTGAGCATGACATAAATGGTATGGAATAAGGGGTGGATATCTGTCCTGGTTTCAGCTAGGATAGAGTTAATTTTCCTCCAAGTAGCTGGCATGGTGCTGTGTTTTGGATTTAGGATGAGAATAATGTTGAAAACACCATGATGTTTTAATTGCTGCAGAGCAGTGCTTACACCAAGCCAAGGACTTTTCAGCTTCTCATTCTGTCCTGCCAGGGGGCAGGCTGGGGGTGCAGCAGGAGCTGGGAGGGGACAGACCCAGGACAGCTGACCCAAACTGGCCAAAGGGGTATTCCATACCATCTGACGTCATGCTAAACAATATATAGGGGTGGCTAGCCGGGGTGGGGGGACTGGATGCTCGGGGATAGTCTGGGCGTCGGTCAGCAGGTGGTGAGCAATTGCATTGTGCATCACTTGTTTGTAAACATTATTATTAGTAGTACTATTATTATTATTATTTCTGTCCTAATAAACTGTCTCTATCTCAACCCACAGGCTTCATTTTCCTGTTTCTCTCCCCCATCCCAGAGAGGGAGGGGGGAGGGTGAGCAAACAGCTGTGTGGTGCTGAGCTGCCAGCTGGGTTAAACTACAACAAATGTAAGCCCCAGCCATCTGCTCATGTGGCCAAGCCTTGACCTGCCTGGACAAGAGCTGGCAGCTCCTCTCTGGCCTGGTGTCCACTCAGAGGAGAGGAAGAGGGAAGAGAAAGCCTGCAGACCCACCTTCAGCCCTCCTGGGGTGCCGAGTGGGGGAGCAGCTGTTGAAAACAGGCAGCCTGTTAGATGCCCTTTTAGTGAGCCAGAGAAGGATGCAGGAGCTCATGGAAGTTGAAGTCTTCTCCTGAGCGTGAGGATGTAGCAGGGAAGAATCTGCCTAGTCAGAGCTGCAGACTGTGCCCAACTCGCTGTGTGCCAGGAACCCTGCCCAGGGGCCCCAAGGTGCCTGAACTCGCATCCCCAGCCCTGCCCAGCACCCCGCTGTACTGGCAGATCACAAACCACTCCTGCCAAAACCGCCCCTTCCTCGCTCAACACTTCAGGCTCTGCTCGCCCCGGCTGGCTCTGCTTAGCCCCAGCAAACCCCGTGGCCCTATGTCCCTCATCCCAGTGCCCTTGTGGGGTGTCTATCGGCACCCAAGACCTCTCCAAATCAACCTCTCCTCTTGCCTTCCCAGCCTCAAGCCCAGCGGAGCTGGGAGATTCCCTGCATCTGCAGCACAGCTCAGCTCTCCAGTCCTGCGGCGGCAGGGAAAGCAGCACATGGCCGCCTGCCGGTGCTGAGCAGCCCGGCTCCCGGCGCCAGGCGAGCACCATGAAGTGTGGGAGAAAGCCCAAACTCTGTTCCTGGGGTGGGAGACCCACAGCCAAATGCTCGCTGCCACCCACTCAGCTCTGGCCTTTCCTAAGGGTCTGATCCAGCAGGATGCTCGGCATCCGTCCACCGTGCAGATTGCAGGGTATCGGGGAGTGAAGCAGTTTGGGAGTGGGAAGGGGAAGCAAGGAACTGTATGGAGGGGACTTCTCCCTGCCCAGAAGCAGCCCCCCTACATCCACAGGCTCCCCAAAACCACATAAGCCGCTGGCTCAGGGCAGACATGAGTGGGCTGGTGGGGCCAGGCGTTCCTGCAAAGCACCTGAGAGGCCATGGGGCCAACTCAGGGAGGGACCTCCCCAGCCCTGGCAGGGCCCCAGTTCCTGTAGCACAGGCAGGACGGATCCAGCCACATGTGGCTGGCGAAGCAGCAGCCCAGGCCACGAGCAGATGTGCCGAGCTAGGCCATTCCTAGCGCAATGTGGGCACCAAGCTTCAACCACAGACTAGTGTGTACACGCAGTGCGGCTGCGTATCTCGCCCAACCTCTCCCAAAGCCCCAGGAGCACAGCAGCCGTCCCCATTTTGGACAGGGGGAACCACTGTTGATTTGTGGAAGAACTCTACAACTCAAAGCAAATGAGTTATACAGTAGGTATGTGGTTTATTTCGGCGCCAGGCGCATGCGGGATAGCTCCCAAAGGCATGTGCACCTTAATGCGGCAACTTGCTTTGGTTATATGCAGTAAAAAGTTACATATTCATGAAGTTTCCCAATATACCTATACATATTCATAACTTATCCCTGCTTTGTATTAAAATTAGCTCCAAGAAGTCATTTCCATAAACTCCTCCTGTCTGCGCTTGCGCAGTGCCTTCTGGTGGTGGTCATCGGGGAGTCGTGGGGATGAAGTCCGATAACTCCTCTTCATCACCACTAGTTGACCCCCTGCCTTTGTACAGACTCAGCTGCTCCTTGGCTCTTGTCCAAACCACAAGGTCCGTCTCAGCTGGTTTTTGAGACAAGTTCCCCATTTTTGTCAGGAAACATCTTCTGTGAGGGGCCCCGAGACTCCTTGTTTCGGTTAATTTGCACAGTAGTAAGCAAAGAGACTCAGCAATATCTATTTTAACGCGATTAAGCAAGCCCCCATTCTTTCATTCCTGGCTTTAATAATTATGATTGTTTTATTCAGAAATCATTAATACGATTAAGCAAGCCCCCGCTCTTTTATCCCTGGCTTCACTGTGATTGCAAACAGCAGCAAAGCCCCCACTTCTCCAACCCGTATGGCAGCACAGGCACTACTGAGGAGTAGGGATCCGTCATCCCCCAGCCCTGCCACCCCAAGGGACAGGTCGGTTTGCCCATCAGATCCCGCTCATCGAATTCCTTAACATCCTATATCCTGCTCATCAAATTCCTTAACACACCAGGGCAGGAGGCAGAGGAGACTCCAGACAGGGAGGGGTTTCCCTGCTGGTTACACCACTTCCCCGGGAACGCCGCCTGTGCCAGCGCTGCTGCGGCGATGGCAGCGTGCACCAGCTCTGGGGCGCTGTGTTACTGCAGGGTTGCACGGGAGGGCTGGGGCGATGGAAAACACCAGCTTGTTACTGCAGGGTTAGGCAGGAGGTGAGATGACTCGGGCTTGCTATTGTGGGGTGCAGAGCATGAGCAGGTAGCTCTCAGCACGGGCACCATGCCCAGGCAGAGGGAAACCTGCGGCCCCGATGTCCTTACCCGGGGACCCCAGACCACGCTTGGCCCCAGGAGCCAGGGGAGGGGAAGTCCCCAGTGGGTCTTCACTAGCTGCTTTCCCGTTGCAGAGTTTCAACGTGTTCCTTCCTCCCGAAAACTCTCACTCCGATGAAATCAAAAGATAAAAATAAAAATAAATCCAAAGGAAAAACACGTAAGGCTTCGTGGAAAAGGGGAATGCACTTACTGAAAGCCGCGAAGACGTAAAAACCCTTTTCTTCAGCCCCGACCCCCGCCGGGATGCCGGAGGGCACTGCCCCCCGAGGTGCCCGGGGGGGCCCCGAGGTGCCCGGGGGGGTGCGGAGCTGCCGGAGCCGATGCGGGAGCCAGGTGCGGATCGCAGGCACAGGAAGAGTCTCGGAGAGGCGGAGGAGGATTGGAAGCGCCCTGCTCCAATTGTGTGGCGGCGGCGGCTGGACCGGACCACCCGCTGCCGCCCCGAGTAGCCCGCAGCGGGCTCCCCGCCGCCGGTACCACTCGTCCCGGTCCCGGTCCACCGTGAGAGGAGGCTGAAAGAATTTCAGTAGATAAGATAGGCTAATGAACGTGTGAAAGGAAGCCAAAGGAATTTTAGTAAATAAGACAGGCTAAGGGATATGTACTATATCTTCCGCTACCTATTGTGCACGAAAAACAGTTCCTGATAGAAACAGGAAATACATTTCAAGAACCAACTGAAACCGAATCTGCAGTTTAAGCAGAAGCTGAGAAGCTTATGAGTCTGCACTGAGATGAGAGGTCAACCATCAGTGACGAGGAAGACTCACTAATCTTCATCCCCACGACCCCCAGCGACCACTACCAGAAAACACTGCGCAAGCGTGGATAGGAGGAAGCAATGAAAATGACTCCCTGGAACTAATTTTAATACAAAGCGGGGATAGGTCATGCATATGTATAGGCGTCTCGAGAAACTTCATGCATATGTAACTCTTCACCACATATAACCAAGGCAAGTGCCGTGTTGGGGTGCGCACGACTTTGGTGGGACTACCCCCCCGTGCCGCCCAGCGCTGAATAAACATACCTACTTTACATTCTTACTGACTGTGGAGTTTGCTTTCCGCACGTCAGCCGAGCACCATGGACACATAGCCACGGAGGAGCACAGGAAGGTAAGACACCCTCCTTGGCACACCCCCTCCCCACACATCCTGACTTTTTTCCCCTCCCCTTATAACACGACTCCTCGCCAACGCCCCGATGCCGTGATGAGGGGCGCCCAGTTGTGGGCAGGCTCCCGGTGCCAGTTTATCCCGGTGGTTTGCCACTTGCCCCAGAGGCACGGTGAAAAGTAGCACACCCCTCCGGACCCCCTCCAGCCTGCCTATGGGGGTACCCGGTGCTGCTGCCTTTCCTGGCTCAGCATGCCTCAGCAGCCTTGCTGCTGCCTTGAGATGCTCAAGGGGTGGAAAGAGGTCGGGGAGCCCCTTCCCCATCATCTGCAGATTCCCCCCCACACACACACTCTCCTTGGCTCTGGGGAGAGTTTTCTGGAGGAAGGCTTGAACAATACCAGGCAAGCCGCCTGTCAGGGCCCTGTCTTCTCCTGGGAGGTCGGGGGAGGGAAAAGCTGTTCTCAATTAGGAGAGACACGGAAAGAGGCGCTTTCCTGCTTTCCCATGCACAGGCACCACAAGGACTCTGCCTGCCTTGTCCCTCCTTGCCCTTGGCCGCTGTCTTAGTCACTGCTCCTCAGCCTTTTCTTTAATCCGATCTCCACGGCGAGAAACCTGCGGTGTCGGTGGCCGAGGGGGTGCCAGGAGGTCAGGAGGTGCCTGCTCCTGCATGGCTGCGGCCACGTCTGGCGGCGGTGTTTGCCGGAGGAGGTGGGGTGTTTGCGCTCTGCCAGCATTTATGCGAGGGCAGGTCATGGTGTGGTTGTTACGCTCGGGGCTGCACGGAGCCCGTGACATCCCAGCCTGGTGTGGGGCACACGAGCCCCACTGGCTACCTGCTGGTGGAAGCCGGGTCAGCAGGGCTCCTCCTCGGGATGGGAATGGGGTGGGATGTGGCTACCGTGTCCCCCACCCCATAGCACTCATGTGCCCTCTGCTCCGTAGGGAAGAGCAGCTCAGGGTTCACCCTGCCTCCTGCTCTGTGAGCTGCTTCAGTCTTTTGGGAGCCTCACGGGGAAGGAAAAACTTCATCATATCTGATAAGCCATTTTTTCCCTGTCCTGGAGAAGTCTCCAGGCTGGCTGTCACGGCAGCAGGGGGAAAAGGATGCTTGGCCAGGTGCAGGCCCCGTTTATGAAGGATGAATGAATGACTCACAGCACTGCGAGTCTCCCTGCCATCTTCAGCTTGGAAGCAGTGCCAGTTCCCTTTTGTGGCTGCCGGGTTTATCAGAAGCTGCTGCGTCCCCCCGTCTGCAGGTACCCAAGTGCCACCCAGCCCTGCCCTCTCGTCCTCTCCCCCACCTCACCTGGACCATCCTAAGCATCAGAGGGGAAACACGGACAGCCGGGGACGGAGTGTGGCATCCTCACCTGTCACAAGCTCTCGGTTCAAGCCCTTTCTTTCTGCTCCGGTTGTGTTCAAAGGCGCCTCCAGGCTCTTCCTGTTCATGCAGGGCTAAACCTCCTTCTGATTTCCTGCCCAAGTATATTCCTGGATTCCTATGTGGCTTTGTGCCAACATTGTGCTTTTAGTTCAAGACGTCTACTCCCTCTCCAGTGTTTACCCCGCTGTATCCCTGCATCTTCATTATTTTGTTAGGTTGAGCAAGCCAAGAGATTCTTGTCTCCTTGTGTCGGATCAGCTCTGAGCTGCCTTGATCTTCCTCTCTCTCCATCTCCAGCTCACTCCATCCGTCCTCGGCCGGGGGACAGCCACAGTCCCTTGGTGAGGCTGGTAATGCAAGGTGCTTATTTTTTTCATCTGGCATCACGGCAGAGCCTCAGGATTTGGGAGGGTGACTGGCAGGCTGTAAACATCTCGCTGGAGATGTGTGCTGGGGGTTTGGGCAGAGCATGCATCGAACCCAGTCTGGCAATGTGCCTGTGCATGTACAGCGCTTTCATGCGGGCACACAAGGCTGCTCTTTCCTTGCAGATTTTGCTGTGAAGGAAAACCCCTTGCAAGATGCTTCCTGGAGGAGGGGCAGGTGCCAGCCAGCTCATGGCTCTGCTTTCCTCCCGCACAGCATCCTTAGCAAAATTTGGGCACTTCTCCCCTTTTGTTTCCTCTCTTCTTGTTCATTCATGGAATAGGGTGGCTCTGCCCATGCCGAAGCCACAGCCGAGGACAGAGCTTGGCTCAGCTGGGAGCTCTTCCCCCTGGGCAGTGCAATGGGGCCTCGCTAGCATTCGGGATGCTGATGCAAACCCAGCATCAGGAATTAGCCCTGGGATATCTGGGGTGACTTGTTGGGATGTTTAGAGAGTTTTTGGTTTTTCTAAGTGTTCCTGTGGTTACGAAAGCATCTCACGTGTGAAAAATCACCAAGTCTTTCCGGACGGGGATTTAGTGACCCCGTGGCCCAAGTTCTTTGCAGCAAATCTCCACACCTCCTGGTGATGTTGTTCTCCTGTGCATCCTCCCTTCCAGGCTGTGAAGGTGGGAAAGGGAGGTGATGTCTTATAGTCATGGCTTGCTTGTCTTCTGTAACGGTCATATTCCCATGGACCGTCTCCATGGAAAAAAAAGAAAAATTCCTCTAGAAGTTAGAAGCAGGTTTGTCATCTCAGAGTGTTAATAGGAATTCTCTCTCGAGCCTGGCTGCTTCCCAATTCTCTGTCACCCTGTCACTTGGGCAGCCCTGGCACGGCCATGGAACAGGGTGAGCTTTGGACTCTGCTGTGCTGTCCCAGCACCCACAGCCTGTAAAGCGTGCGTCAGGCTCTGCTGCGGGCTGTACTGCTCACAGGAACTGGCAGGAGGAAGGATGGACGAGTGAGCAGGGTCAAGGGGTGCGATCCTACCTCCTCTCCAGGGCACAAGTCTCAGACGTGGGGGGAAAAAAAAGCAAATGTCTCCTCCTCTCAGCTGCATCTGGTGTTTGGGGTCTGGGAGAAGAGGAGCGAGAAGGCGAACTGCACTGTAGGACTTGATTCACCTCTGTCTTAGCAGGATTTGTGCTTTAGTCACATCTGACCAGCGGAGCCTGGACTCGGGCCAGAAGGGATCAGTCATTGCTGAAAAAGCTTACAAGGGATTTCAGAAGGGTTTGATGGAGGGTCTGGCTGGGGGAAGGCCACATCTGCTCACATACTTTTTCTGAAGATGCTTTTGGAGATGGCAGCCAGGCTGGATGGACCTTGGGTGAGAGCTGGTGCAGTCGGACATGGGGCTGAACCATGCGGGTGGCGACAGCTGGGGGAACTGCAGGTAAGCTCATGTATCGAGCAGTGTGAGAAAACACCTGCTGTAAGCAAGGATTAGAAAAATCGTGCAAGTCCTCGGGTTTTCATTGGTCTGTAGCTACTCAGGAAGACCATGAAGACCTCGCTGTGGACAACTTGGTGGAAACGTTTGCTGCGCTGTGCAAGAATGCGAACAAAATGCTTGGCCGTGGGGAGAAGGGCTGATGCTGAAAGCATTTAGTGGGGTTTTGGAAATCACTCCAGGGCTCCCCAGCAACTTCTGGGCTCTGGTCCCCTCCTCTCAATACGGAGAGGGCAGAAATAGAAACAGCATAATAGAAATGGTTACGGCCCTGCAGAGATTTCCTTATAGGGAGGGGTGGAAAAGTTTAGGGCTCCTTCATCTAATGAAATCCTGATGGTGGAAAGAAGGTCATTTGGGCATTTTCTATTTTACCCAAGCTCCTAAAGTGAAAACAAGGGATAGTGAGCTTGGTTAAAACAATGATGCTGGAGCCACACCAAGTGACAGAACCCATGAACCAGCAGAGCTTTCTGCCACGCCAGGGCACAGAGGGGCCCAGTGCTGGCTTGGCACCATTTTTGGGAGCATGTCCGGGTGGCATCAGCTCTGCAGCCACCATGGGGGTCTTCCTGGGGACCAAGAGAAAGGGATTGCCCCTGGGTCTCATCCCATGTAGGGGATGCCACGTAGCATTCTGTGGGCAGCCCTAAGGGTGAGCGCCTGATTTTGGCATGTGGGTTTGGATTTGCTCACAGAGCATGTGAGAGGTGGTGGCTCCGTGCAGAGCAAGTCCCTGTGCCCAGCAGGCTGGCATGGTGATGCCGGTTCAGCTGTTTCCTTTGCCTTCCTGTGCTTTCACCAGCCTTATCCTTTGGGACCGAAACCCCAAGTGCTTCATCCTGGCCAGACCGATAGCTGGAGCTGGGATCTCGCCAGCCCCTCTTTGATGAAAGTCAGTGCAGGCATCAATGCCTCCTGAATTCAGTAATGTCATGAAAGGCGTGATTCAGACCGCGCCTTCCTGCAAAAGTAGCTGAAAAAAACAAAAAAAAAAAAAAAACACAAAAGGGCCTCAGTGACATTGAGTGAGACCCCCTGCTGCACAGGGTGGCGGCAGGCAGCTGTGCCAGAGCATCGCCCAGTGCTGTGCCAGGGTTGCAACAGAGGGGCTGCAGATCCCGACAGCTGTGCTGAAACAGCCCCGCTAAGGTCCCCCGGGGCTGGCTCAGCTGCGGTGTCCCTGCTTCGCTTTGCGAAAGCCACTGTCACGCATGGTGCCCAGGCTAGCTGGCATCTCCCCAGACTTTCGTGCAGAGCTGGGACTGGCCCTGAATCCCTGGGGAAGTCCACGGGAGTCTTTCCTTCACTTTCCATGAGTTTTACCTGATGCTAAGTTTTAGGAGGAGCTAGTGGGCTGGACCAGCTGTTGCTCCATCCTCGGCTCGCAAGGGCCAACATGCAACTTTGGGAATTTGGCTGCCCTTCGTCTGCTTTTGACTTTTTGCTCCTGAGAGGCTTCCAGGAGGCTGTTTTGCAGCTCCACTGAGGCTGCTCAGCCCCATCCTGGCTTTGAGTTTTACAGCGTTATGGATGGAGCGTGACGGCACCGGGGAAGCGTCCCTTTTTCCTCAGCCATCCCAAACTCTGTGCCCTGCTCTCTTCCCCATCTCCATATGGAGCTGTGCTCGTTGTCCTTGTGCCTGCAGCACCCAAAAGCAGCGTGGCTGCGTGGGGCTCCCTGGCTGCTGCGTTGCTCCCCGCAGCGTCGGGTGCATGCAGGGAGCAGGATGCGGCCCCTCGCAACGGAGCCAGGCATGAACTCTGGAGGGGACAGGCTCCTGGAGCATCCTGTTGACAAAGCTCTTGGGCTGCTGCAAACCCCGCCTTGCTCCCTCCCCAGAGGCTGCAGATAAGCACTGGGATCCCTGCAACTCCGACCGCGGGGCTCTTTGCTCTGAAAATGCCTCCAAGGACTCCGCTCAGCCAGCGAGGTGCAGAGGTTTGGCCTCTAAGCAGCCCGGGAGGAGAATGCTGAGATGGAGGTTGAGCTGGGCTGGAGCTTTTTAAATAACTAGCAGTGTTCACGCTTCGCCTGGGATGGGCGAAGGATGTAAGCAAGGTCTGTGGGGCAGATAACATCTAATTTTGTTCCTTGGGATGTAGCTAAAAGAGGTGGTGGGGCAGTGTCCCCAACAGTGGGGTGGCACACGCTGAACCTGGGGTTAGCAGTGAGCAGGTCTGGAGCCGGACCGCGCCAGCTGTGCATTTGCTTCCTCCAGTACCCGGAAAGGTCCCTGAGGGTTTTTCCTCACTTATTTTCCCCGGTGTTTCAGGGAGGGCAGCAAACGCCTCCCCACCATCCCTCGCCTCAACAAGGGCAGGGTGGAGTGGAGCCGAAGGAAACTTTTGCAGCCAGCTCTATGAATTTCCAATTAACAGCTCGCCTGTAGCGGGCCTTGCCACTGCAAGAGACATTAACACACCCAATGCTTGGAGAAACGATCAATTTTTCTTGGTAATTTAATAGTGTGGGCAGGCTGCTCGCTGACAGAGCTCCAGCAGCCGGCACTGAGGAGCCTATGTTGGCTTCTCTGCACGAAGGAAGAATGCTGACCTAATAGAAAAGACATTTAAACAGAAGTTTTAAAGAGCAGCTTGGGTCAGACTCGGGTGCAAAGCTGCAGCAGGCTTCGTCAGTGCATCAGCAGGGCGCGGGGTCGTCCCCGCTGGGAGTCACACACCGGCAGTGCCGGCACTGATAGCTGCCCACTGGCACAGCCGGCAGGGGGTTATGGTGGGCAGCTGCTTCATTTGCTGGAATAAAAAAAAACAACTAAAGACAGTTTTTGGGAAGCCAGCACAAGTTGTGAATTGAGGCTGGGTTCAGCGCCTGGCTTTGGCTCTTGCCGGGCTGGAAAAGCTGTGGTGTTTCGTTCTGACATTTTCCAAATGAGACGTTTTGATTTTGATTTGGTTTGATTCCCCACCCCAAGGTAATGTTTGGAAGTCAAATTTAGCTCAATTTAATTTGAACCATTTTTAAAAAGTAAAACCACTGAAAACTAAACAAGGCCTATTATTTAGAACAAAATGTTTTGGTTTTCATTTTCCTTTTGGCACGAAAAATGTAAACTTTTTTTTTTCCATTCTCCTCTTGACCCACAAACAGTATTTTATTTTTTTTTCCTCTCTTGGTTATTTCCCAAGAGGCAGAGCTGGGGCACTTGGGGGGGGGACAGCTGTCCCCAGAAGGATGGGGTGGCACAGCATGGGGGCTTCCCCGCGGGAGCCAGGTTGGGCACCTGGTGCTGTGGCTGGAGGGGTTTGGGGATGGAGAGTGGGAGCTGCTGCGCTGTCACCCATCCCGTTGCCAGCACTGACTCAGCTGGGAGCTCCTCGAAGTCAGGGAGGCCCCGCGGCAGGGGAGTATTTGGGACGCCATGGGGTTGTCCCCACGGTCCCTGGGGCCGGGCAGAGTCCCGGGGCTGAGCCCCGGGCTGGATGCAGCTGTGCTTGGATGCATCCCCGCTGGCAGGGATGCAGGGAGCCACAGGGAAGGGTGAGCTCTGGCATTGCCTTCTCCCCTTGTTTATTCAGGTTTAAAATTAACCTGACCTTCCCCCACTCAGGCTTGTGCAAACATCTCACGTCCCAGGGCGGGGAGCTCCCTTTGGATGTCTTTTCCCCTGGCTTTTGCTGTCTCCAGGTGAGGTCCCCCTTGGGGTGCCCACAGGTGCTGGGGTCACAGCAAGGTACCCGCTCTTGCCATGGCTGCACCAGCCCTGCCATCACATGGGGATGGGAACCTCTGGCTGTAAAGCAGGGCACGGTTAATCCTCTGGACAAACATTGAGCGCTGCCCAAAGCCAGCTGCCAGGGGAGAGCTGCCAGGAGGCTGGGTGCCCAGATCCCGCATCTTTGGGCCAGGCGAGGGGAGGCTGTGGCACTGGCAGGAGGTGCCAATCGTCCCCCGGACTTCCTCTGCTGTCCCAGCCTCGCTGCCGTCCTCCACCCTCGGGGCCTTGCCAAATCTCAGCTCTGCACTCCCCGGCTGTGCTAGGACATCTCCGGGCTCCTGGCTGGGAAGCAGTGAGGAAGGGAAGAATGCACGCTGCGCCAGGGCCAAACCTGACCCAGAAGTGTGTGCTGTCCCTCCCTGACTCATCTGGCACCTGATTTTATTTTTATTTTTTCCCTCCCCTCCCGAAACAGCATGCTGCATACTACAGCAGTGCTTTTTATAGCCCTGAGCTGCAGCCTCAGCGCGCTCCCGACCAGGTCCCCGGCACCAAGGCTCACTCAGTGCCAGCCACGCCAGTGGCAGGGATACTATTCCCGTGGTCCCTGCAGTGTTACAGCAAGAAGAGTGCACGGGCAGCAGAGGAATATAATTAAGCCCTATCCCGGAGCCACGGTCCCGTGCTGCAGAGGCGTTTAAAGAGCTGAATTAATCACCCGCGTGCCACGTGCCAGCTGGGGTCTGGTGGCTAGTGGCGGTGGCTTGTCCCTCATCACCACCACCCCCCCGGCTCTGGAGGGGCTGTGCTGCTGTTAGGAAGATTAGAGGGAGGCCAGAGGTTGCTGCTCGCTCCCTGGGAGCACTTTTATGAGCTCAGGAAGCCTGCTGGCCCCGCCGCCCTCCCACGCACCTACAGAGGAGGCCGCCGGGGCTGCCACCAGCTCCCTCGCAGGCCACACGTCTGGAGCGTCCCTCTGTCCATCTGCAATGCCGGGTTGAGTGTGGGGCCAGCGGGGTCCCACAGGGAGCAGGGTTTTGCAGAGCTGGGGCAGCCAGCCAGTGGGCAGGGAGCGAGCGGCCTCACTGGGAGCAGCGGAAGGGAGGCGGGGGGGACCCACCGGCACTGCGCGTGCTTTCTCCAGATGTGATTTCACTGCTGCGGGGAGGGAGCACGGCCAAAGGACTGGCCCTGCTTGTCCCGACAGCACCCAGGGTGTTAGTTATTGGGGCTGCACCATGGCAAGGGGACGGGGTGTGCACGGGGTCCTCGCAGCACGGTGAGGGGACAGGAGGCCTGGTGAGCCTGTGGTTCTGGGGAGATGCCAGGGAAAAGGCAGAGGGAAGGAGGGAGGGATGGGGGAGGCTACTGGGCTTGCAGCCCATCATCCCCCTCCTTTCTGCCACGTGGCTGGGAGCTGCTCAGGGAGGGGGCAGAGGGCAGCTGCTGCGCCAAGAAGCCAGGTGTGCACTGGGCGAGCAGATAGGGAGGGGATGGGATGGGGGCACCTTCCTGGCTGGGGCTGCTCCCGCACTGCCTGGCTGCTGCTTTTTGCAGCGGGGCACAGTAGCAAGGAGGCCAGCACATAGAGGAGGAGATACTGCAGGGAAGCTGCATCCACCATTGGGGATGGATGTGGGGTCGAAGCTGCCCCTTGCCATACTCTGACGGCTGCAGCTGCTCTCCCAGATCTGCACCAAGGGAGTCGAGTGGGGGAAGTAAAACCTTGCCACCCCCCATCCATATCTCTCCTCCTTCCCGACCTGCCTGCTGGTAAATGCTGGAGCCAGGCCCAATGCCAGGCAGTGCAAGCAGAAACTCTGACTGTCCTCTCCTTCACCCCTGGAGACCTGATACCAAGAGGTTTCCCATGGGCAGAGCAGGACTTTTGGGCAGGAGAAAGGGCAGGCAGTGAGCACTGGGATGGGATGTGCAGGGGTGGTTTAACGACAAGGGCAAGCTGCAGTTTTAACCCCACACAGGAGGCTGCAGGGGTGCTTCGAAATCTGTCTGCCCAAAGGTGCTGGGCTGGCTGCGCTCCTTGAGCATCAGCAAATGGGCTTGTGCCAAGGTGCCACCGGTCTGTGGGGCAGCTGATGGTGGGCATGGGGGTGGCCCAGGTGGATGCTCAGGGCAGGCTGCTGTCCCTGCCCTCCCCAGGACATGCTGGGGCTGTGACCGCGCGCTGGCTGCCCTGGAGCCACTCGCGAGCAGCGCTGCAGAGCCAGACAGGTGCCAAGCATGCTGGGAGAGGGGAAAGCCTTGTAGACTTGTTCCGAAACAAGGCTGCCCTTTTATTCTTCTTTACGACTGCATTTTAATATCCACAAACATCCCTCCCTCTCCGGGCGGCTGCCAGCAGAGCCTACATCGCCTGTGCTTGGCTGACCGAGAAACTCCAGCCAAGCCCAGGGCCCCAGCGTGGGAGAGAGTATTATTTTTTCCCCCCTCCTTTTTAATATATGTTTTCTGTAGCTCTAATTGGACGGGCTTGAGCCCTGGCCAAGGCAAACACACCTGAGGGAGTCTTGCCTTGCAGCCCCAACTGCTGTGCCAGAGGCTCTGCTCCCACATAGCCGCTGCCTGGCCCCTTTATAAGGGAGGGGGCTGCTGGGCAGGGTTGAAGGGGGACCATGGAAGGGGGACCCCCGTGCAGGAGGAGAAGGCAGCATGGCATTGCACTGGCGAGGCTGCCCAGGAGATGGTGCAGAGCCGGCGGGGCAGCAGGCGGCAGCAGGGGACCCCCCCCCTTTCTCAGCATGACCCCCACCCCACCTGGAGCCGAGATACCTCCCTGCCTGGGGTCTGTGCCCATGGGGGGGGGGGAAGGACAGAGCAGATACCGGCCCTCCCAGGGCAACCATGTGGGTGCTTTGAAGGGTTACAGCCCCCCCCCCCAGCCCCCTGTGTGTCCCACTGGGGGGAGTTATGGCAGTGGGGTGAGGGTGTAGGGGCTCCCCAATGTGCCCTGGTGTGTGTCAGGCTGTGGGGCCATCTACCCAGTGACACCCATCCAGGGACCGTTCAGGAAAATGAGCAGGGGACATTAACATGCCAGGCCACTACAATGGCTTGCACTGACAGCCAAATCCCAACCCGGCTGAAGGTTGGGTGTTTGTTTAGCGCTCCGATTCCCTACTTCGTTGCCTTTCTTGGGTGGGCTTTTCAGCTCAGCTTTCCTCGCTGCAGTTGTTGCAGGGGCCACCCCGGTGCCCCCATTGCTGAGGGGCTGAGCAGCACAGCCAGGTCCCACAGCACGTCTGTGCTAGCCAGAGCCAAGGGCAGCTTGTGGGGGTCTCCACTTGCCCACCCTGAGCTCCCACCTCTTCTTCTTGGGCTTAAAACTCGGTGCTGAGCACCTGGGGTGCCCACCCTGACTGCACTGGGTGGCACCCGCCACGGCTCATCCTGGAGAAGCTTTCCTTGTCCTCTCCAGGTGCCATCTCTCAGGGATGTTCAGGGGATGAGGCTGTGTCCCCGCTCCATCCATGGGGAAGCACGCTGGCCCTGGTCACAGCATGGCATCCCCTCCTGCTCACTCTGCCCAAACAGGCACAGAGCAAGCTGCAAACTGCTGGGGGAATTGAGGTGCTCCATCATTAAACTATAAAAAGCTGTATCTGTCCCCACCAGGAGCTTGCTGGCTCCCTGCAGGTGATGGGCTGGGCTGGAGGAGTTTGCACAGGCTGGGACATGCCGGCGTTCCCCCTCCAAATGGGGGTTTTGAAGGTACTGAAGGGACCTCGGTCCCATGTCCAGAGCCAGGACTGCGCAAAGGGCAGCTCGAGTATTTCGCGAAGGATTTCAGAGCCATCCTGGCCTTGATTCAAAGCAGGCTGAAACGGGAACATTTTAAAATTCTTTTGGATGAGGAAAATTCCATGGGCAGCCCCCCTCCGGAGAAAGTTTGGGACGGTTGAAATGTTTGGAGAGAGGCTGATTGCTTTTGTTTACTCTGAACTATAACATTGGAGGGGTGGGGTAGGGGGGGAGAAAAGGAAAAAATGGAGACAATGGGAGCTTGTAAACAGAGCTGTCCCCGAGCAGGGCTGGGGCATCCCTCCAGCATTGTGGAAGGAGATGTGTCAGCACGCTCACAACTTTGCCCTGCTTTCCCCCCTGCTCGGATATGCTCACACTTAATCTTTCAGGAGCACTTTCTTTCTTTCTTTCTTTCTTTCTTTTTTTTTCCCCCCCGGCACAAAAAGATCCAGCTGGTGTTTTTCCAGCCTTCTCAACTCACTGCCCCCGTCCCCCGAACATGGTGGTGGCCTCCTCTTCTTACACCTCCTGGTGTAAGCCCTGTGCTGTGGCTGCCTTCGCCAGGTGGAGGTGACAATGAATCGGTGTGGCTGCAGGGAAGCTTTGCAGTGGCAGCATGAGCAAAGGGGTACAGCTTGTGGGCACGAGGGTCTGCAGCTGCTGGCCCCCCCCCATGCAGGTGCCACAGCACACAGAGTTCATGGTCCTTTGGTGGTGGCTTTATTTGGCTGCTTGGGTGGCTCCTAATGACACCTGAAATCCTCCTCCAGCCCAAAAGGGATTTTGTTTTGCAGAAGAATAACAGCAAATCACTAGCTGTGGGAGTATTTGTGCCATTGAAATGAAACGTTACCAGCTCCTGAAAGCAGGCAGTAACGGCATGTCCTGGTTCCAGTTAGGACAGAGTTAATTTTCCCTCATAGTAGCTGGTAGGGTGCTATGTTTTGGATTAGGATGAGAAGAGCGCTGATAACATGCTGATGTTTTAATTGTTGCAGAGCAGTGTTTACACCAGGCCAAGGACTTTTCGGCTTCTCGCTCTGTCCTGCCAGCGAGCAGGCTGGGGGTGCAGCAGGAGCTGGGAGGGGACAGACCCAGGACAGCTGACCCAAACTGGCCAAAGGGGTATTCCATACCATCTGACGTCATGCTAAACAATATATAGGGGTGGCTGGCCGGGGTGGGGGGCCGGCTGCTCGGGGATAGGCTGGGCATCGGTCAGCAGGTGGTGAGCAATTGCATTGTGCATCACTTGTTTTCTTACACATTATTATTATTAATACTATTATCATTATCACTATTATTATTATTATTGTTATTATTATATTCCTGTCTTAATAAACTGTCTTTATCTCAACTCACAGGCTTCACTTTCCCGTTTCTCTCCCCCATCCCAGAGAGGGAGGGGGGAGGGTGAGCGAACGGCTGTGTGGTGTTTAGATGCCGGCCGGATTAAACCACAACAGCCCTTTTGGCGCCCAACGTGGGGCTCGAAGGGTTGAGATATCGACAAATTTGACCAGAGTGTGTTAAACTAAAATTGGTATAAGTATTGGACCTGCTTAATAGTTGCTAGTCACGATGTTGATTGCCTTAATCTCCAGTCTCCTGTACCTGTATTCCAAATTGAGTTTTATGGTGCGTTACTTTCTGTATGTGCTCCCTGTTGCACTGTTTATCCTTTCCGGGCCCTGGTTTAAGATTGTTATGGTACTGTGCGGTGTAACAATGGCTTATGAAATGATGAAATATCTGGTCACGACTCTAACCTGGTATTTGTACTCAGCACTGACGTCGACTCTATACTTTGGAACCCATATCTCGGAAACTATTAGCAATTACACCTATTGCCTGTTTTCGTTAGGGAGCCAATCTGTGAAGGGGACAGGGGAAGACATGTTTCCCTACCTGTTCACTCTCCCTTTCTCCTTCACCACCACCCTCTTATCCCCCGAGCTAGTTATGGTGGTTCTCCGAGATGTTGAATATCCTTGGGATACTCAGACCAGCCTGCTCTTGTTGTTATGTCTCCTGAATGCACTTCAGGTTTTGTTGAGGGTTAAACAACTACTTAGGAATCTCATCCGGAGATCTGTCTTGAGGCGGGATAGTTGCGAGTGGCAGGGAGTGTGGGAGGATATGGGCAGGTTTCTAGAGCAGTGGTCACCTCCAGTGTTTTGGACATTCACCCCTGAACAACTGCAAAATCCTAAAAAGCTGGCAGAATGCTTGAAAAAAAGGTGTCATGACTCTGGCAGTTCCAAAGAGACACAAATCACTGTAGCGTGCTGGGGTCTGGCTTGTGCCTATCGAGCTGCAGTTGATGCTACTAGCAACCTAGCTCCAGCTCCTGCAGCCGCTCCAGCTCCTGCAGCCACTCCAGTTCCAGCTCCTGCAGCCGCTCCAGCTCCTGCAGCCGCTCCAGCTCCTGCAGCCGTTCCGGCTCCTGCAGCAGCTCCAGTTCCAGCTCCTGCAGCCGCTCCAGTCCCAGCTCCTGCAGCCGCTCCAGCTCCTGCAGCCACTCCAGCTCCAGCTCCTGCAGCCGCTCCAGTTCCAGCTCCTGCAGCCGCTCAAGCCCCTGCAGCCGCTCCAGCTCCAGCTCCTGCAGCTGCTCCAGCCCCTGCAGCTGCTCCAGCTCCAGCTCCTGCAGCCGCTACAGCTCCTGCAGCTGCTCCCACTCCTGTGGCTGGGTCAGAGAAACGAGCTGTAGCAGTGCAAGTTGACCCCACAGAGGGTATTCCAACCCCTGTGGCAGACCCTGTGTCTGGGTCAGAGAAACGAGCTGTAGCAGTGCAAGTTGACCCCGCAGAGGGTATTCCAACCCCTGTGGCAGACCCTGTGTCTGGGTTAGAGAAACGAGCTGTAGCAGTGCAAGTTGCCCCTGTAGACAAGGTGAAAAAATGGTATAGAGGCTCAGGTCGTTTAGAACGCAGACAGTCTTCTGCTAAGTCTGGGCATAGTGAAGACGAGGCTGGGCCATCAAAGGTGCAGGAGACTGAAGATGAGGATGAGGATGTCGAAAAATCAACAGTAACTACCCGGACTCTACACCAGCCATCAAAGGTGCAGGAGACTGAAGATGAGGATGAGGGTGTCGAAAAATCAACAGTAACTACCCGGACTCTATACCAGCGTGAGCTACGAGATGTGCGAAAAGATTTTGGTCGCTGTATAGGCGAGCAGCTTGTCACCTGGCTGCTCCGGTGCTGGGACACGGGAGCCAATTATGTGGAATTAGAGGGCAAGGAAGCCAGGCGGCTGGGATCCCTTGCTAGGGACGCATGCATTGACAAAGCAATTGGAGATGGAGCACGATCTCGCAGCCTCTGGAGGCGTCTCCTGTCAGCTGTGAAGGAAAGGTATCCCTTCAAGGAAGAACTTGTATGTCTACCAAGCAAATGGACCACCATGGAGAAGGGAATTCAGTACCTGAGGGAATTGGCCGTACGGGAAGTAATTTATAAGGACCTAGACGACGCACAAACATCCGCAGATCCAGATGCAGTCCGGTGTACACTACCCATGTGGCGGAAGTTTGTACGGAGTGCACCATCATCATATGCCAGCTCATTGGCAATACTAGCCTGGAAAGCGGAGGAGAATCCCACAGTGAATGAAGTAACTAAATTACTCCGGCAGTACGAAGGAAATCTCTCCTCTTCCCTAAAGGCCTGTGTCTCAGCTGTGGAGAAACTCTCTGAAGAGGTCCACCAACTTAAAGAGAATTTATCTTCCCCTCCACCTGAACGAACCAGTGTCCACCAGCTAAAAGAGAATGCTTTGGAGAAACTCTCTGAAAAGATCCACCAACTTGAAGAAAGATTATCTTCCCCTTCACCTGAACGAACCAGTGTCCACCAGCTAAAAGAGAATACTTTGGAGAAACTTTCTGAAAAGATCCACCAACTTGAAGAGAGATTATTTTCCTCCCCACCTGTACAAACCAGTGTCTCAGCTATTAGGGGTAAACGTTCATCTATGCAAGGAAGACAATATGGTGGGCACACACCCCGCGCCACCCTGTGGTTTTACCTACGTGACCATGGAGAGGACATGAGAAAATGGGATGGAAAATCTACTGCGACCCTAGAGGCACGGGTACGTGAATTGCAAAGGAAAACAATTGGGAAAAAGGAGTTCTCTGAAAAGTTTGCTGCTCCAACTTCCAGCAGGCAGTCCTTTAAACACACAAATGAAGATTCTGACCAGGACTAGAGGGGCCCTGCCTCCAGCCAGGGGGAGGAAAGGGACAATCGAGTTTATTGGACTGTGTGGATTCGATGGCCTGGCACGTCAGACGCACAGAAGTATAAGGCTTTGGTAGACACCGGTGCACAATGTACTCTAATGCCATCAAGCTATAAAGGGCCAGAGCCCATCTGTATTTATGGTGTGACGGGGGGATCCCAGCAGTTAACTGTATTGGAGGCTGAAGCGAGTCTAACCGGTAATGAGTGGCAAAAGCACCGTATTGTGACTGGCCCAGATGCTCCGTGCATCCTTGGCATAGACTATCTTAGAAGAGGATATTTCAAGGACCCAAAAGGGTTCCGCTGGGCTTTTGGCATAGCTGCCTTGGAGACAGAGGACATTAAACAGTTGTCTACCTTGCCTGGTCTCTCAGAGGACCCTTCTGTTGTGGGGTTGCTGAGGGTTGAAGAACAGCAAGTGCCGATCGCTACCACAACTGTGCACCGGCGGCAATATCGCACCAACCGAGACTCCCTGAGTCCCATCCATAAGCTAATTCGTCAACTGGAGAGCCAAGGAGTGATCAGCAAGACTCATTCACCTTTTAATAGTCCCATATGGCCAGTGCGAAAGTCTAATGGTGAGTGGAGACTAACAGTGGACTATCGTGGCCTGAACGAAGTCACGCCACCGCTGAGTGCTGCAGTGCCGGACATGCTAGAACTCCAGTATGAACTGGAATCAAAGGCAGCCAAGTGGTATGCCACAATTGATATCGCTAATGCATTTTTCTCCATCCCTCTAGCAGCACAGTGCAGGCCACAGTTTGCTTTCACTTGGAGGGGAGTCCAATATACTTGGAATCGGCTGCCCCAGGGGTGGAAACACAGCCCTACCATTTGCCATGGACTGATCCAGTCTGCGCTGGAGCAGGGGGAAGCTCCTGAACACCTGCAGTACATCGATGACATCATTGTGTGGGGTGACACTGCAGAAGAAGTTTTCGAGAAAGGGAAGAAAATAGTCCAAATCCTTCTGAAGGCCGGTTTTGCCATAAAACAGAATAAAGTTAAAGGACCTGCACGAGAGATCCAGTTTTTAGGAATAAAATGGCAAGATGGACGTCGTCAAATCCCAATGGATGTGATCAACAAAATAACAGCTATGTCTCCACCAACTAGCAAAAAAGAAACACAAACTTTCCTAGGTGTCGTGGGGTTTTGGAGAATGCATATTCCAAATTACAGTCTGATTGTAAACCCGCTCTACCAAGTAAGCCGTAAGAAGAATGCTTTTGAATGGGGCCCTGAGCAACGACAAGCCTTTGAACAAATTAAGCAGGAAATAGTTCATGCAGTAGCCCTCGGGCCAGTCCGAACAGGACCAGATGTAAAGAATGTGCTCTACACCGCAGCCGGGGAGAATGGTCCCACCTGGAGCCTCTGGCAGAAAGAACCTGGGGAAACTCGAGGTCGACCCCTGGGGTTTTGGAGTCGGGGATACAGAGGATCTGAAGCCCGCTATACTCCAACTGAAAAGGAGATATTGGCAGCATATGAAGGAGTTCGATCTGCTTCGGAAGTGGTCGGTACTGAAGCGCAGCTCCTCCTGGCACCCCGACTGCCGGTACTAGGCTGGATGTTCAAAGGAAGGGTCCCCTCTACACATCATGCAACTGATACTACATGGAGCAAGTGGGTTGCACTGGTTACTCAGCGGGCTCGAATAGGAAACCCCAGTCGCCCAGGAATCTTGGAGGTGATTATGGACTGGCCAGAAGGCAAATACTTTGGGATATCATCAGAGGAGGAGGTGGTTCGTGCTGAAGAAGCCCCACTGTACAACAAGCTACCGGAAAATGAGAAGAAATATGCCTTGTTCACTGACGGGTCCTGTCGTATTGTGGGAAAGCATCGGAGATGGAAAGCTGCTGTATGGAGTCCTACACGACGAGTTGCAGAAGCTGCTGAGGGAGAAGGTGAATCGAGTCAGTTTGCAGAAGTAAAAGCCATTCAGCTGGCTTTAGACATTGCTGAACGAGAAAAGTGGCCAGTTCTCTATCTCTATACTGATTCATGGATGGTAGCAAATGCCCTGTGGGGGTGGTTACAGCAATGGAAGCAGAACAACTGGCAGCGTAGGGGCAAGCCCATCTGGGCTGCTGCATTGTGGCAAGATATTGCTGCCCGGGTAGAGAACCTGGTTGTAAAGGTACGCCATGTAGATGCTCATGTGCCCAAGAATCGGGCTACTGAAGAACATCAAAACAACCAGCAGGTGGATCAGGCTGCTAAGATTGAAGTGGCTCAGGTGGACCTGGACTGGCAACATAAAGGTGAATTATTTATAGCCCGATGGGCCCATGACACCTCAGGCCATCAAGGTAGAGATGCAACCTACAGATGGGCTCGTGATCGAGGGGTGGACCTGACCATGGACACTATAGCACAGGTTATTCATGACTGTGAAACATGTGCTGCAATCAAGCAAGCCAAACGGTCAAAACCTCTTTGGTATGGAGGACGATGGCTGAAATATAAATATGGAGAGGCCTGGCAGATTGATTACATCACACTCCCTCAAACCCGCAACGGCAAGCGCCACGTACTTACAATGGTGGAAGCAACCACCGGATGGCTGGAAACATATCCTGTGCCCCATGCCACCGCCCGGAACACTATCCTGGGCCTTGAAAAGCAAGTCCTATGGCGACATGGCACCCCAGAGAGAATTGAGTCAGACAACGGGACTCATTTCCGAAACAACCTTATAGACACTTGGGCCAAAGAACATGGCATTGAGTGGGTGTATCACATCCCCTATCATGCACCAGCCTCTGGAAAAGTTGAACGATACAATGGACTGTTAAAGACTACACTGAAAGCAATGGGTGCTGGGACATTCAAAAATTGGGATACACATTTGGCAAAGGCCACCTGGTTAGTCAATACCAGGGGATCTGCCAACCGAGCTGGACCTGCCCAATCAAACCTGTTACGCACTGTAGAAGGGGATAAAGTTCCTATAGTGCACGTAAGAAACATGCTGGGTAAAACAGTCTGGGCTACTCCTGCCTCAGGAAAAGGCAAACCCATTCGTGGGATTGCTTTTGCTCAGGGACCTGGATGCACTTGGTGGGTAATGCAAAAGAATGGGGAAGTCCGGTGTGTACCTCAAGGGGATTTGATACTGGGTGAGAATAGCCCATGAGTTGAATTGTAGTATGTTAATTATTATATAATACTGTATGTCATCACTACCATGATTGCTATATATCATAGATGAAAATGGTGATTAATTAGAATGTATTGGAAAGAGTGTAACCTGAGCATGACATAAATGGTATGGAATAAGGGGTGGATATCTGTCCTGGTTCCAGTTAGGACAGAGTTAATTTTCCCTCATAGTAGCTGGTAGGGTGCTATGTTTTGGATTAGGATGAGAAGAGCGCTGATAACATGCTGATGTTTTAATTGTTGCAGAGCAGTGTTTACACCAGGCCAAGGACTTTTCGGCTTCTCGCTCTGTCCTGCCAGCGAGCAGGCTGGGGGTGCAGCAGGAGCTGGGAGGGGACAGACCCAGGACAGCTGACCCAAACTGGCCAAAGGGGTATTCCATACCATCTGACGTCATGCTAAACAATATATAGGGGTGGCTGGCCGGGGTGGGGGGCCGGCTGCTCGGGGATAGGCTGGGCATCGGTCAGCAGGTGGTGAGCAATTGCATTGTGCATCACTTGTTTTCTTACACATTATTATTATTAATACTATTATCATTATCACTATTATTATTATTATTGTTATTATTATATTCCTGTCTTAATAAACTGTCTTTATCTCAACTCACCGGCTTCACTTTCCCGTTTCTCTCCCCCATCCCAGAGAGGGAGGGGGGAGGGTGAGCGAACGGCTGTGTGGTGTTTAGCTGCCAGCCGGGTTAAACCACAACACGGCAAAATGTTTATTTTGGGCCTGCCACCCTGCATTATTTTGGCTGACCCAAGCGCCTTCGTGCCTTGGAAATGGAGCTGTGCCCGATTGCTCCCAGACACCAGCAAGCCCCCAAGCACGGGGCGGGATGGGGCCATGCTGCTTGCTGCACGGGGCAGGGACTCGCTGCGGGGCCCCTCTCACCCCTGGCTCCAGGCTCAAATTCATCAGGAGCAGCCAGACTAGCTTCCCAGCACCAAGGCATTGGGCTTGCATGGGACGCTCACATATATGTGCATGTAGATGTTCATATGTGGATGCACATGCTTTTAATCGCAACTCCAGCTTCTGCCCCTGCAGCACGCTCTCTGGGAATTTTTAATTAGGGCCAGGCACCACTTGCCTCTGGGTCCATGGTGGCTTCCCTGCACTGCCCCGCCTCCCTCGATGGCAGCCCAGGAAAGCCAGGCAGCACGAGGGCTGGACCGCATGGTGAAACACTTCAGCATCCAAAAGAACAGCAGATTTGGCAAAACCAAGCGTGTATGCAGGCTCCAGCACCCGACTTAATTCAGAATCAAGAAAACACCCCAAATCTGAAACTCTCCTGGGACAGGAGAAGCCTTTCCTGCCCTGCTCTTATCCCAGGCTCACCAAGGTCCCTGCAAGCAAAAGTCCAGCAGGTCCCACCCCTGTCCTTGGGTTTGGCACGGGCTTTGCCAGGCATGGTGCTGAGCACAACAGGAATGGAGCCCCCTGGCCACCTCCCATGGGACCCCCCTCCATCCCTTGCCCTCCGCCAGCCAGCTGTCTTTAGGGCCAAAAGATTATTTTTAGGAATTTTTCCAGCGTGCGACTTAGGGCAAGGCAGGGAGCCTGGTGCTGGGGGCTCCTCTAGCACCGCCCCCCCTCCGAATAAAAGGCTGCCAGCTGGCAGGGCTTGGGGGCTGCTGGCTGCTAACAGAGCCCTTGCTGTTTGGCCCCTGCCGATGCTTCAGGTTACAGCCGGGAACCAGAGACTTCTCCTTCTGCAGGCTGGGGCAGGGGAGGGAGTGGGCAAGGGGCCAGGCGGAAATCAAGGTGCTGGGGTGGGAGTTTCCTGAAGCCAACCTGCAATGAAGCTGCCTCGATGCTGAGGCACGGGGTGGTCCCCCGGTCCCCCAGCACCAGGTCCCGTTAGCAGCCGCTGGCCCCACAGAGGCGCAAGGTGCGAGGGGTGGCCCCTGGGTGCGAGGGGCTTGGGTTTGGATAGTGGTGGGGCTGTGGTCAGCGGGGCACAGCCAGGTGTGGGGTGATGGAGATGTGTTGGATGGGGATGGGCGTTTGGGGCAGGTGTGGAGCAGAACCCTTCCCTGGGCTGTGATGGGTTTAACCCTGTGTTTGGGCTGTGCTGAGTTTAGCCCCACATTTGGGCTGCATAACCCACATCTGGGTTGTGCTGGCTCTAACCCCGTAATTGGGTCTGAAGAGGGGGTTACTGGACTGCACCAGCCTCCCAGGGAGAGTCTGCATCTGGTTTTGCTGGTTTGTTTGGGGTTATTCCCGCAGTGGGTACTGTGCTGCATGTATGCACGAAGAGGTGCAAAGGGAAGCAGCCCTTTTTGGGGTCCCCAAGGCACTGCACAGGCTGGGGGCAATGAGCAGTGGTTACCCCTTGGCCTCAGAGAGCTGTGGGTGAGGAGGTGCTGTGGGCACTGCCAGCAGTCCTGGGGGCTGCGTATGGCCCTGGTGGCTCCAAAAATGGGGGGGGGGGGGGGGGTCATGCCTCCCTCGCTCCTCATTGGCATACATTGTTTGGCTTTTACAAGGCATGCTGTGGCTTGGTGGGTGCCAGAGGCACACTCCCCAGGAGCTCCGGGTTCCTCCTCGCCTCTGCCTCCCCTTGTCCTCAGATTTGGTGAAAAGCATGCAAAGGACGAATGCAAATAAAAAGCATTGAAAATGAGGGCATGGCAGCTGCTTCCCAAACGGCAAGCCCTGGAGCTGAAGCGTGGAGTGCAGGATATGGCCCCTTCCAGCTTGGTAAGGCAACACAAGAGGCAGCGGGGGTCATGCGGGTGCAGCAGGTTTGTGCCCCCTCCACATCGAGCTGTGCTGTTGGGTACAAAAACCTCGAGCCTTTCGCTCACATCTGTAGAGGAGACAGTGTCAGGGTGTGCAGGGCTGGGGGTCACCACTCCCCCCCCGCCTGCCCTGGCCATGCTGTGGGGCTGGGACGCCACCGGCTTTCTGGGCAGGGCAGCAGCGTGGGCACGGGTTCAGGCCACGCTGTGGCTCCTCAGAGCGGGACAGAACTTCTGCAGGGCGGCCAGGAGGAGGGGGGTTTAGCAGGGCGGTCCCTGCCCGACCCCGAACGAAAACAAGCTGAAGAGAGACGTTCCTGCTGCTTCAAAACACCACCGCCCTTGGCCACGGGAGCAGTTTCCCATAGCAGGCACTGGCAGAGAGCTGGGGCTGGGCAGCGGGGCCAGGGATGCTCGAGCAACAGGAGTGCAGCACGATGGCATGGCCAGGGTGCTGGAGCTGGCCAGTGTCACACCTTGCCCACTGCAGGGTGGCATTTTGCAGGTGGGTGACTCCAGAAGCACCCAGCACATGGTGGGCAGAGCTGCCAAGTGCTCATGGTGTTTCCCCCCGCCATGTCTCCATTTCAGTGATGCTGCCCCAGACCACCCTGCGGAGGGGTTAGGAGGCACCGCAGGTTTGTGCACTCAGTGGGGAGCAACCCGTGTGCGCCCCCAGCCCTGTTCCCCCCCGCCAATGCGGCATCGTCTGCATGTGTCCCCCCCTGCCCCACCCCTGGCTCTGTGTGTGTCTCTTCCTCTTTGAAGAGTGACTTCAAATGAAGCAAAGCAAAAAAAAAAAAATCCACCAAAACCACTGTCTTTCAAAGCAGCGAGTGCAATGGAAAGTTGGCCTCCCACAGGAATCTGTGCCGAGCTCTGCCAGGCCACTGCAGGGCATGGCACAGCACGGCCATGCCGAGGGGACTGTCACATCCCACATGTGCATCAGTGTTGGTGCACATAGCTGTGATTTGGGGGGGTGGGGCAGGACATTTTGATTTGTAGCATTTAGGTTTAAAATGATGCTGCAGTTGGTTTCTGCAGGATGGGGCTCGCAGCAGGACTTGTCCCACAGCTCCCCAAAAGCCTCAATCAGAAAATCTTCAGATGGGCTAAAAAGTCATGAAGCATGCTGCTCGCAGCCGTGCCACCCCAGCCCTTGCCCTTTCCCAACGTGGCTGTGGGAACTGGTGCTGTGGAGCCCTGGGGGGAAAGCAGCAGCTGCTGGCCATGTACCCACCATCCCATACTAGGACTGATGCCCAGCAGGACAGAGGGACGGCCAGGTGGTGCGGGGTGGAAGACAGCACCTTGCATTTTCAGCTGGTGCCTGGGTGCAATGAGACCATCCTGCACCAGGGCAGGGGTGCCCAACATTACCACCATCCCAGGGCTGAGCCACCCACCCTGGGCTGTCCCCACTGACCCAGCCATGGTCAGGGAGGTCACCCCATCCAGTCAGGGAGCAGCCTTCTCGGCCTGGGACCAACACGCGGGGAGGAAGAAAGGCTCCAATTGTTCCCTCTGCCCCGGCTTGGCTCTGGGCCACTGTGCCAGGACTCCCTGTCCCTGGGTGCGTCACCACTGGTGCAGACATAGAGGGGCCAGACTCCACCTGTGTGGGGTTTGGGAGATAGCAGCGCAGCTAAGGAAGACATCCCAACCATACACGTGTGTGGGCATTCATTTGCACAGTTATTTTACCCTCTGTGAGGAAGTTAGGTCGCAGAAAGCCAGGGCATCCTTCCTGCGTTGAGCGGCTGCCTGGCCCCAAGTGGCTGGCCGCCAGCCACACCGCAGCACTGGTGGAGCACAAAGTCCCCGGGTCTGTGGTTCCTGCCCGGTGGGATGATGCTGTGGCTGCCACCCCTCCTGTGGGCTTTTGTTTGTGGCCATCGGGCGGGCACAGAAGGGATTGCCCCATGTCCTGTCCTGTGATGTTTGGCTGTGGCTGGGCTTTGGCAGTGGTCGGGCAGGTCACTGGGAGCACCCCCTCCCTCCTGGGCTGTAGGGAAAAAATGAGAGGGTCCGGGGGGCAAAAAGTTGGGGCTGGGCTGGGACTGCAGCAAGGCAGCTCTGCCTTCACCTCTGCAGCATTTGCACAGCACGTGCTGCATAAAGCAGGACAGACAGGAGAAGAAATTATTTTATTTTCAAACTATGTCCAGTCCACACTAGCACACTCTCCCCTCTCCCTGATCCCCCCGAGCACCATCCCTTAATTTTGGCCAATGTGGTGCTTGGAGTTATTTTTGGTGTCTGCTTTTAAAGTGTATTTTAAGTCTTTTTTTCCATCACTGAAATATTTTACTTTCAGGCCTAGTATTCCCAGTTAGTATCAGTTACCAGCATAGTTTTGGCTCTTTTCACTCTTTTCACTGATGTTTCTTTGGAACATTTCTCCGTGTGGTTTAGTAGGAAAAGCTTATGACAGTCTCATGAAATTAATGTGTGGGACTTGCATATGAGGCTGGCTGGTGTGTGCAGGAGGGCGGAGAGCAGCTCCCACAAGGTATCTGGAGCACTGTGGTGTGATGCAGGAGCATCATGGTGTGATAGAGGAGCAACATGTTCCTTTCCCCCCTTGCACAGGGGAAGCCAGAGCCAAGCTCCCCACCTCTCTGGGTTTTTAGCACATACAGATTCACAGAATCAGTGAATTGTAGGGGTTGGAAGGGACCTCAAGAGATCATTGGGTCCAACCTCACTGCCAAAGCAAGTTCCCTAGAACAGGTTGCCCAGGTAGGCATCCAGATGGGCCTTGAATATCTCCAGAGAAGGAGACTCCACAACCTCCCTGGGCAGCCTGTTCCAGTGCTCCGTCACCCTCACCGTGAAGAAGTTCTTTCACATGTTGGTATGGAACTTCCTGTGCTCCGTCTTATGGCCATTGCCCCTTGTCCTGTCCCCACAAACCACTGAGAAGAGGTTGGCCAAATCCCTCTGTCTCCCACACCTCAGGTATTTATACACATTGATGAGATCCCCTCTCAGTCTTCTCTTCTCCAGGCTGAACAGACCCAGGTCTCGCAGCCTTTCTTCATAGGGAAGATGCTCCAGGCCCCGTGTCACGGGTCTCCAGCCAGACTCTGCGCCGCCGATCACCACCCTCTGAGCTCAAGAGGGTGGTGACATCACCCCATTTCTCTCATTTCTTGCAACCCCGATTCCTCATGGTTTGGTGTGTGGACCATGGACACCTGCAGCTTTGCTGAGCACAGGGAGAGTGGCATCAGCTCCCCTGCAGCTGCCCATTCCCCAGCCCCAGTTGGAACCAGTCCTTCCCAGTTCCCCACGTGCAGCAGGACCCCAAGGGTGGCATGTGGGGCTGACACCCCTCTGTGTGTCCCTCCAGGTGTGCAGTACAGCCAGGTGGGGACGAATGTGACCCTGTTGTGCACCGGTGCCCATGCCGGGTATGTGTTTTGTGTTCAGACCATGGGATGGTTTAATGGGTGGGCTCCAAAAAAACAGTTTGGGAGCAGAGTCAATGTCTCCATCCCCAGCTGTGCCTGTCTCCCCATCAGCTCTCCCCCAAATTTTGTGGGGTGTCCCCGCTGTTCCCATCCCCTAACACCCCATCTCTCTCCTCCCCAGCTCGCTGGTGCAATGGAGACAAGAGGGGGCCATGGCACTGCCGGAGGGCTTGGCCATCCGTCAGGGAGCCCTGGTGCTGCCACATGCCAGCCTGGCCACCACGGGGACCTACAGCTGCCACAGCAAGGACGGCAGCCTCCTGCACGCCGTGTCCCTGCGGCTGGGGCATGAGTAGTGTCTCCGTGGGCTGGGTGGTCAGCAGTGGCAAGGGGGTGCCAAGAGGGGATGCATGCAGGTCCCCGCGTGCTGGCTGTGCTGCAGGACAGGGGACCCCTCGCTGCTCATTGCCTCCCCGCAGGCTCCAGACCTTCCGGGGGTCCCTTTTGTGTCCTGCAGAGCGTCCGACTATGAGAACTTCTGCTCCTGGACCTCCAGCCTGGAGACCTTCCTCCCCACCAGATAGATCACCACCTATAGGTGAGAGCAGGGCATGGGCTTTGAGGGTGAGCCCTGGGATCCCTCCCAAGCATAACCCCCAAATCCTGCCTGCACCCCAACCTCCTAACCTGCACCCTGGGTTTGCTGCCTGCCCCAGAGCATTGTGGCCAAGGGCCAGGCTGTTTCCTGGAGCAGGACGTGCTTCAGGGTGCGCATGGTACTGAGCACTCGGTTGTTCAAAGAGGGGTTCCCGAGCAGTGTTAGGGTCCGGCACAGGCTCCCTCCCGCCCTGCCGGTGCCGGAGGGGGTGGACAAGAGAAGTGGGTCATCTGCAAGCTGCCAAGCGCTTCAGCTTGCTTCAGGATGAAAGGAGTTGGTGAAACAGCGCTGCCGTTGCTTCTAATTATCACGGCAGGCCAAATTGCGGGGCTGCTTTGAAGTCAGCCATATCCTATAAAACCTGCAGCAGGTCCCTGCTGCCAGCCATTCAGGCGCAGGAGGGGAGCAGGGCTCTCCTTGATTCCCCCCCCCAGGCACCCCTGAGTGCATATGCACGGTGGGGAGAGGGTGGTCAGAACTAGAGCCATGCGGAGCTGGCAGCAGAAAGCAGCAGGTCTTGGAGCTTGAGCGCAGGGCAAGAGCAAGCCAGCTGCTGGGGAGTGGAAAATAACACCACGTCCCTCCAGGGCCACTTTTATTAGCATGCCTGCATGCTCGCTGCCACTGCGCACTGAAGAGCAGCGGGCAGGAGGTATCCTCCAGCTCTGGGGACCCTCCTGCGCATCCCGGTTAGCCTGGGACCCCCAGCCCCCTACTCCTCGCTGGCAAGGCTGGGCACAGTGTTGTGAGAAAAATCTCAATAAGTTTCTTCAGACAGGACCTTCTGTGAAGCTATTTTATTCGTGATTGCAATGGCAGGCATCCTGCAAGCAGGAACACACAGTAAAAGTTTATCATAACCTTATATTCCCTATTACCCGACACCTGATTTCTCCCCTGTTTCCTCATTGGCTGAGTACTACAGGTTCACAAGCTACTCAATGCACTTCTATACCATATATGTACAGTTTGATTTGACCAACCATTAATTTCTCCTTTTCCATTTTTTTTCCTTCTTCTCTCGTGACTAGAGGGCCCGTGATTTTTGTTTTTACTGATTTTATACTGTTCATCCTGTTTTTCTTAGCTATCCTCCTTATTTTGGGACAGTGGGACCTTCCCCTTATCTGCTTAACATACTCCCCACTGCTATGCTGCACAATCACTTTTGAATATGCAAGGTTAGTGGAATTTTCCACTGCAAAAACAAGTTCTATTGCAAAAACACAGCTTTGTTTCTCACAGCGTTAGCTCCAGCCCCTGTGCTGTGGTGCCCATGGGCTGCAAGGTGGGAGTGGAGTGCGGCAGAGCAGCCCCCCAGGGCCTGTGCAGAGACCCATGTCCCAGTTCTGGGTCATGGTGGGGTTGGCTTCATGCTGCCCCCTGTCCCCCAGTCCTCAGCTTTTCTGTCTTTCCTTGGCAGGAAGAAATCACTGACAGGAGAAGAGAAGCGGAGGTAGGGTTCACTCCTACCCCGGTCCCGTGCCCTGGGAACCAGTCCCCATCCAAAAGGCTCTGCCCCTGTCCTCACTGGGGTCCCTGAGGCGAGAGCTGGGGACCACATGGAGGAATAGGCTCTTCAAGCCATGGAGCTGGGATGGGGGGGTCCCTTCGGCCATGTTGGGGATCTGGGGGTGACAGGAGATGCCCGGACCCTGCCAGAGCTGTAACAGGGGTTGCCTCCTCCATCGGGCTCCTGGTGCAGTGTTCTCCCCATGTGTCACCCCCTTAGCAGCACCAGGAAACTGTGTACAACCAGGGCGGGGGGGACATGTCACCACCCCACCTCCCCATCCGGCAGGAACAAGAGTGGGCATGTGGGGCCGTGCCTGCAGGATCCGGCCCGCGCTGGTACCTGCACTGTTCACTGGTCGGAGTTCTGGAGCTCCTACCGGCTGAACATCACTGAGGTGAACCCGCTGGGCTCCAGCTTCCGCCTCCTGGACATCACCATGCGGGCCATCAGTGAGTGCCCATCCCTCTGTCCGTCTGTTCGTCCATCCATGGTGCAGCACAGGGTGTGGGGACATGGCCTGACATGGTGTCCCTGTCCCCTACCACCCAGTTAAGCCAGATCCTCCAGAGGGCTTGGTGGTGGAGCCTGTCCCCCTAGCCCTGCGGCGGCTCTAGGTAAGCTGGAAGTACCCAGCGTCCTGGCCCAAGGAGCCCCACTTCCAGCTCTGGTTTCGGCTCCAGTACCGCCCCGTCATCCACTGCTCCTGGTCTGTGGTAAGCGGTCAGCCGCGTGGGCACAGTGAGTGGTACTAAGGTGGGATGGTGGCCCTGGGTTGGGGTGCCCACGTGCCCGACGTCTCCCACTGAGCAGGTGGAGACGGTGAACCCGTCTGAGGTGATCACGGATGCCTTCACGGGGCTGGAGCACGTGGTGCAAGTGAGCGCAAAGGATTTCCTGGACGTGGAGAACTGGAGCGAGTGGAGCACGGAGGCACAGGCCACACTGGTCAGAGGTGGTCGGAAACTGTCTTGGGCAGAGTGACCACGAAATGGTAGAGTTCTCTATTCTTGGCGAGGCCAGGAAGGGGACCAGTAAAACTGCTGTATTGGACTTCCGGAGGGCTGACTTTGAGCTGCTCAGGACGCTGGTTGGCCGAGTCCCTTGGGAGGCGGTTCTGAAGGGCAGAGGAGTCCAGGAAGGCTGGGCGCTCCTCAAGAAGGAAATCGTGATGGCACAGGAGCGGTCCGTCCCCACGTGTCCAAAGACGAGCCGGCGTGGAAGAAGACCGGCCTGGCTCAACAGAGAGTTGCGGCTTGTGCTTAGCAGAAAAAAGAGGGTTTATAATCTTTGGAAAAAAGGGCGGGCCACTGAGGAGGACTACAAGGATGTAGCGAAGCTGTGCAGGGAGAAAATTAGAAAGGCCAAAGCTCATCTGGAGCTCAACCTGGCTACTGCCGTTAAAGACAACAAAAAATCCTTTTACAAATATATCAACGCGAAACGGAGGACTAAGGAGAATCTCCATCCTTTACTGGATGCGAGAGGAAACCTAGTTACTAAGGATGAGGAAAAGGCTGAGGTGCTTAATGCCGCCTTTGCCTCAGTCTTTAGCGGCAACACCGGTTGTTCTCTGGATACCCAGTGCCTTGAGCTGGTGGAAGGGGATGGGGAACAGGACGTGGCCTTCGCTATCCATGAGGAAATGGTTGGCGACCTGCTACGGAGCTTGGATGTGCGCAAGTCGATGGGGCCGGATGGGATGCACCCGAGGGTACTGAAAGAACTGGCGGAGGAGCTGGCCGAGCCGCTTTCCATCATTTATCGGCAGTCCTGGCTATCGGGGGAGGTCCCAGTTGACTGGCGGCTAGCCAATGTGACGCCCATCTATAAGAAGGGCCGCAGGGCAGACCCGGGGAACTATAGGCCTGTCAGTTTGACCTCAGTGCCAGGAAAGCTCATGGAGCAGATTGTCTTGAATGTCATCACGCGGCACTTGCAGGGCAAGCAGGCGATCAGGCCCAGTCAGCATGGGTTTATGAAAGGCAGGTCCTGCTTGACGAACCTGATCTCCTTCTATGACCAAGTGACGCGCTTGGTGGATGAGGGAAAGGCTGTGGATGTGGTTTACCTTGACCTCAGTAAGGCTTTTGACACAGTTCCCCACAACATTCTCCTCAAGAAACTGGCTGCTCGGGGCTTGGACTGGCGTACGCTTCGCTGGGTTAGAAACTGGCTGGATAGCCGGGCCCAGAGAGTTGTGGTGAATGGAGTCAAATCTGGTTGGAGGCCGGTCACTAGTGGTGTCCCCCAGGGCTCGGTACTGGGGCCGGTCCTCTTTAATATCTTTATCGATGATCTGGATGAGGGCGTCCAGTGCACCCTCAGTAAGTTTGCAGATGACACCAAGCTAAGTGCGTGTGTCGATCTGCTCGAGGGCAGGAAGGCTCTGCAGGAGGATCTGGATAGGCTGGACCGATGGGCTGAGGTCAACTGTATGAAGTTCAACAAGGCCAAGTGCCGGGTCCTGCACCTGGGGCGCAACAACCCCAAGCAGAGCTACAGGCTGGGAGATGAGTGGCTGGAAAGCTGCCTGGCAGAGAGGGACCTGGGAGTATTGGTTGATAGTCGGCTGAATATGAGCCAGCAGTGTGCCCAGGTGGCCAAGAAGGCCAACAGCATCCTGGCCTGTATAAGAAGCAGCGTGGCCAGCAGGTCTAGGGAAGTGATTGTGCCCCTGTACTCGGCTCTGGTGAGGCCGCACCTCGAGTACTGTGTTCAGTTTTGGGCCCCTCGCTACAGGAAGGACATGGACATGCTCGAGAGAGTCCAGAGAAGGGCAACGAAGCTGGTGAGGGGTCTGGAGAACAAGGCTTACGAGGAGCGGCTGAGGGAGCTGGGCTTGTTCAGCCTGGAGAAGAGGAGGCTCAGGGGCGACCTTATCGCTCTCTACAGTTACCTTAAAGGAGGCTGTAAAGAGGTGGGGGTTGGTCTGTTCTCCTACGTGCCTGGTGACAGGACGAGGGGGAATGGGCGAAAGTTGCGACAGGGGAGTTTTAGGTCGGATGTTAGGAAGTACTTCTTTACCGAAAGGGTTATTAAGCATTGGAATGGGCTGCCCAGGGAGGTGGTGGAGTCACCATCCCTGGAGGTCTTTAAAAGACGTTTAGATGTAGAGCTTAGCGATATGGTTTAGTGGAGCACTTAGTGTTAGGTCGGAGGTTGGACTCGATGATCTTGAGGTCTCTTCCAACCTAGAAATCTGTGATACTGTGTGTGATACTGTGAGGTGTAGGGCAGAGGTCCTCCCAGCTTGCACCATCCTTCCCACAGCCCCTCCAGCACCCCGGGCTGCCCCTCTGCAGCCCTTTCCCCATGTCATCCCCCTCCCTCGGGTGTCACCAGGGCAAGCCCCAGCTCCTGGGGTCTCTTCAAGTTGCCCCAGGACAGCTGGTACCATGCACCACCCAGAAACTGGCCCCATAGTGGGAGGTAGAGCTGCAAGGGGGCAAAGCAGCTCCCACCTCCTGCTGTCCCATGGTAGGGTGTGGTTTGGGAATTGTCCCCCATGGCCCTCAGGGCATAGCAGAGCTGCCAGGAGCACCCTTGGGCTCCCAAGCCCCCACAGCACAGCAACACCCCAAAGGCACCCTTCTTTACTCCACCCTGCAATGCTACCCATGATTTTGGGTGATTGATTCCCAACCCTGCTGCCCTCCCAGACCCTGCCACCACGGCAAGTGAAGGAACCACTACAGACACCAGCCTGGAGAGCCTGGCTGAGGAGCCCTCGCAGGCTCCCAACCCTGAGCCTATCAGTGAGTAGAGCTGGGGGTTGCACACGAGGCTGGGGACTGGGGTGGGAGCAGGTCCCAAAGCCTGGCCGCAAGGTCCTCGACGAGTGACGCGGTCTGTGGCATTCCTTGGCCGTGACAGTTTCCTGTCCCAGACCGCAGCGATCCCCTGGAGAAGATGGCCATCCTGGTCTTCCTTGGGATCTTCGCCTTCTTCGTCCTGGCTGCTGTTCTCATCATCACCATCCTCATCTGGTAGGTGGGGTTCTGGCTTCATGAATGCTGTCCCCATCCCACTCTGATCTGTCCCCGATCCCCCAGCATGGGCACCCCGTGTCCCCCAGCCCTGTGCTGGGGTCCCAGCACAGCTGGACACAGCTGGATAGGGGTGCAGAGCAGTCCCTGCGCCCAGGGAGGGCTGCCTGGGGTCCTCAGCTGCCATTGCTTTGTCCCCAGGCTCCGAGTGAGGAAACACAGCAAAGACGAGACCAAACCCCACAACTTCTTGGTTGCTGCCACCCACTTGAAGACTATGCTGAGTGAGTGTCAGGGCGGGGGCACAGGGAAGGGGCCTGCTCAGGCAGGGCAGTGCCACTGACCCCCTTCTCTCTTTCTCTGCAGGGACCCAAATCCTGCCATGAGCCCCAGCCGACCTCACTCCGTGCACCCGCTCACCACGTATGGGCCATGACACCACTGTTGGCCCCAAGGGCCCCACACTGCACAGCCTAGGACATTGCCCCCAGCACCCTCGAGGTGCGGGATGGACCCTAAGGACAGAGGCTGTGCTTCCAGGTGCTTTGGGCTGCCCGTGCCTGCCAGGAGCCGTCTGGAGACACCTCAGACTCAGGGTGACGAGCCATGCTGAACACATGGGGATGGGGCACCGAGCCAGCCCCACACCGCTGTGTCGTGCTAACTCGAGGGGGACCATGCGCACAGGCTCCCAAGGGTGCTGGGCATCGCTGAGCCCCCTCCACTAGCCGTCTGAAGGCAGAAGGGACACCCCCCCCCCCGGTGATCCCAATAAATGGGGTAGCATTGGCACTGCCCAGGCAAGGCCCCGTCGCACCGGGTGCCGGGCAGGAGGGGAGCAATGCCAGCATGGGGACTGTCCTTGCAGGAGGTGCAGGGCTGGTCCCCAGCAGCCTCTCCCCAGGATGCCAGGGGGCTGCCAGAGACCCTCGCCCTGCTCAGCCCTTGCTGAATGCCAGCAGAGGATGCAGGCTGATGGCTGGGGCATCTCGCCTGTCCTGCAGTAGGGACACAACCTTCTGCAAAGCTCCCTGCTTGACGTGTGCTGCTCAGGTCCCTCCTCACACCTTGACCCAGCCCCTGTAATCGCTTCAATGTGTTGGCACCAGCCCTGGTGCTTGGTGCCAGCAGCTCTGTGCCCAACCAGATCCAGATGGGGAAATGCAAGCAGCAGCAGCATGAGGTGGGTCTGGAGGCTCTGTGTTACCCAGGGCTGCCTGAGGCAGGATCCATCCCAATGTGGTCCCCATGTGAGGCAGGGCTGGGAGGTGGCTCTGGTCGGATCCTACCCCAGCATCTTGGAAATGGGGATGAAAGCTGGTCTCTGCCAGGGAGGGGGGCAGCTCTGTGCCCTTTGCAAAGGCTGGTGGCACCACCAGGCACATGCCCACCTCCCACCAGCCCTCCATCTCTGACATGCTGCTGGGATGGTGCCATACTGGGATGGGAGCCAAGCCTGCAGCACCCAACCCAGCTGTGCCCCTCTTCCTGATGTGCCACAGCCACCCTCATCTCCCCTTGGTCCCCTGCACACCATGGAAAGCCCTTCCTGCCTTGAAAACAGTTCTTGCCACCACCAGATCCCACTTGAACAGTGCTGTGAAGGGAATCAGGGCTGCGGTTGTCCATAGGATGCTGTTGAACATGTACAACACCCATCCTACAGCTGTGGCTCCAGCGTTTGCAAAGTGAGCTGAGCGTGTGGCCAGCACCTGGTGCTGGTTTAAAGATGGATGCCTGCTTGTGCCTCAGGAGTGCAATGGCCGGAAAATGGGAGAGTGGGAGCCAACAGCTCTGGCCCCCACATCCTCCCCTGCTTAAAAGCTCCTCAGAGAGTCCAGTCTTGCTCCAAATAAAAGGGAATTGCTGATGGCCAGGGCAGCAGGGGAGCTGGCAGGGACCACAGGAACCTTGTGCATCTGAGCTGGTGCCAAGAGCCATGCCCATGTCCCCCAGCAGCCCATAACTGTGACACAAGTGCAGCCTGGAAGCCCAGAGAAGCAGCGAGAGCAATGTTTGGGGGTCTGAAGGTACAGTGCATAGGTATACTGCTGGGGGCTGCGTGCCCAGAGAGCTTGAGCTAGCACCGGACACGGGAGCAGTGAGACATGAGGCTGGGGTGAACAGCAATCTGGGATAAAGGAGAGGCCTCCAGATGCCAAAGTCAACTTTGCCTCCAAGCTGCAGAGGAGAAAAACAGGAAGTGACCATGAGAGCAGTCCCAGTGCTGGCACCTCCCTGTCCCACCACCGGGCCAGGGCACTTCCTTCAGGGCTCGGGCTCTTTGGTGGCTCTGGCTTGCAGCTGAGCTTGTAGGAGGCCGGAGCCTATGGGAAAGGAATTCACAGGTGGCTTTGCGTTGTTTCACGTCCCTGAATTTAGAGATAATGAGGAAATAAGCAGTAGAAACAAAAACTTGAGCAAGGTCGAGATAAATTAACTTAGCTACAGTGTTAAAGATGAGCTTTGGGCAGTGGCCAATTGCTGTCTGGCTTGAGGCGCATGTCTGAGGGTCTCTAACCAATTGTATGACAGGTTCAGGCGCGTGGACAGTGCATGGGGCTACAGGGAAAGTATATGTAGTAGTGAAAAAGGGCAATAAAGGTCTCCTGTTCAAGAGCCATCAGGAGTCCATGTCTTTCATCCCTTCAGGAGCCCTGCTGGGATACACCCAGGGCAGGCAGTGGTGCTGCCAGTCCTGCCTTGCTGCAGTCACCGTGATGGGTCACGGG
Source organism: Anser cygnoides (assembly GCF_040182565.1). Lineage (NCBI taxonomy): Eukaryota > Metazoa > Chordata > Aves > Anseriformes > Anatidae > Anser > Anser cygnoides. The sequence continues at coordinate 2,524,173 of NC_089908.1, forward strand.
CTGTGCAGCGGTGTCCAGGTCTCTTGGGTGGTGCAGGTCCTGCCAAATGTCTGGGCTGGCCCTCGAGCCCCGACTCCTCTCCCCCATCACTTCCAGGGCAGGCTGTGCTTTGCACAGGAGGAGGCAGGTTGTCTGCAAAAGAGCCCTCACGTCACTCTCCTGCTGCTCTCTTCTTGTTTCCTCCAGGAAAGAGAAAGAAGCAACCCTGGTAGATCCTAGGGAATACGAGGGAATGAATCATGTATATGTCCTGGGGCAAGGGAGAAAGGAAGGAACACATACACAGACTGAATCAGTGGGGAGGGAAGGATGCATGGCTTGGGGGAAGGAACCACGCAGATGTATAGGGGAATACAAGGACTGGGCAGAGGGAGGGAGGGACAGATGGATAGATGAATGAATAGACAGATGAACTGTTTGGACACCCAAATACTATCCTGAGTGTCAAAGATGCTCATTGTGCAGGGACTGATTTGTGAGGATGGCTGGGAGGCCAAGTGCGTAAAGCTGGCAATGGGAGGCCCGTTGGCAGAGCGAGGATGGTGTTTGGGGACAGGTCCTGCGTGTGACCCACACACCCAGTCCCCAAGGAAGTGGTAACACAGCTGGCATGAGGAGACAGAGCCTGAGTCAATAGAAACTCAGCCCCTGCACTGGGCAGAGAGGGGCATCTCCACCCTCCTGGTCTCACACTGTCGGGGCAGGGGGAGCAGGGCAGGGATCCTGCCCCAGGGGCACAGTGAATCCAGACACAAATGCTTTAAAAACCCAGTGCTGGGTATTTACCTTGGCTCTAGATTTCAACTCATCTGCGAGTGGGATATCTCTGCCTGGGGTCTTGCTAGAGGGTCTAAGCCCCTAGCACACTAGAGACCCCAGAGTTCACCCATGCTACCTTTTCTTCATCTGCCTCCCTTTCTAGCTGCAAACTCTGTGCCCAGCATCAGCTCTCTTTCCTGAAAGAGAAAGCTGGGCATCACCTGGCAGGCCAGATGTGCTGGCACCCAAATGTGGGGAGAGGAGAGGCCTGAGACACCTTTTCTTGCTGCCCTATTATAGGCTTCTCCCTGCACAAAAGGGTTGTTTCTTTCCCTGTTTGCTGTGGTTGCCACCCTCTCTGCCTCCAGGACACTTTTTGTCTTTCATGGCCTAGAAACGCCAAACACAGGGACACAGAGGTGCTGGGAGGCTAAACCAGCAGCTTAGCTGTACCGAAGCAGTGCTGCTTGTGATGGTCTCTGCAAATGGCTGTTCCCTCCTCAGCCCAGCAGCAGCACTTTGGATGAGCTCACCAAGCACTGAGTTTCCCTGCCAGCTTTTTTTTTTTTTTCACTGAAAGCAGGCCCAGTGTCCAAGCAAGAGTTCACACCTCTCCTCCAGCTGCCTCTAGAGCTACGGAGACTGAAGGAGAGTAGGAAACACTTTGGGAGCATCCTCTGGGGAGGGCCAGGGAGCATCCCAACCTGCTCACCTCCTGCCAGCTGCATCTTGTGCTCCAGGATGATGCTGGGATGGAAGTCACCAGGTCATGGTGCTTTCTTCCTACTCCAGAGCACTTTCTTTAGCTCCCCACATATACAGGGCACCAGCACAGCCAGGAGCAACCCCAAGGGCTTGGGCTGTTGGTCTGCACTTGTGCATCTATGGCTGGCTGCAAAGGGCCAGGTGAGCTGCCTGGGCAAAGCTGTGCAGGAAGCTGAGGCAGCAGCACCTCTCCTCATTTCCTTCTCCCCAGAGCTTCTGCAGGGGCCAAGGCCCCAAGCCCCATCCTTCCCCAGGCTCAGATCAGTCAAGAAGGATGCCCAGACCCTATTTTCCCACTAGATGGCAAACACTGCCTTTAAAACAGCCTTCCGAGGAGTTACATGCCTTCCTCCGGCAGAGGAGACTAAGAAAAGAAAATCCTTCCTCAGAGCAAAGCCTGGGGGCTGGGGACCTGGGGCTGCCTGCTGCGGGGCTGGGGGGTGGGAGCTTGGCCAAACCTGCCCAGCAAGCAACCTACGGTGGTCCTCCATGCCAGGGACATCTTGATTTTTTGCCATTTTTTGAATTGCCCTTCTTTCCCACACGTCTGGTTTTGCCCCAGTCCTAGGAGATCCATCCCTCACCCCATAAATGCAAGAGAGGCATCTGGATAACCCCACATAACACCTTGAACTGTGGGCGGCCACAAAGCTAAACCCAGAAGCTTTGCTAGGGATTAACCACACTGTAAGGAATGGTCCAGCAATTCGTGCCACTAAGGGACTTGAAGGGTTAACATTGAGTCCTGGGTTTAGGTAATAAGAGAACAGAGGGATTTCTTCAGAGAAAAACTGCTGACTCTGCACAGACGTGCAGTAACTTCTGACAGCCGGCCAAGAGACCACCAGATAAGGAGGAAGAATATGAGCCTCCCTGTCCGAGCGGCCCCCGAGAGACTAACAGAGACTGATAAGCAGGTGCACCTGGGAGGACTTCGGATTCGGGAAACCAATTATAATAACCCTGCCTCTTCTAGAAGTAGTAATGAATATGTATTAGCCTAGGAGCATAAAAACCAGCCGCCTTACGTAACAGGTGTGCGTCCTGGTGGAGCAGAGACTCCCGGCGCACCCAGCGCTGTTTGCTTGCCTCTATTCGTTTAATAAATTGTAAACTTTGATTGTAATCCTATTTGGGACTCAGTCATTTATAACAGCACTGTGGTTTGTGAGCCAGATGTGTCCTCGTGCCTGCTAGCAGGAGGGCAAGCCCCCAGCTCCATGTGCAAGCCCTTGTGCTGGGTGTAAATAAAGGAGGAAGGGATGGAGGCTGTGCAGGTGGATGTGTGTGCTCGGCTAAGATCTTCTGCCAGCTCAGATGTCTTTCCAGGCTTGTGTGTGCTTGTTTGAATTCAGCCCTAGAGTACTTCATGGTCTCTATACTAATCTTGTGCAGAAGTTTTCTGAGTTTTCTACTGGCTCTGGCACCTCTGCAGCCTGTCAGCAGCCTGCCACTTTGCTCTCGGGGCAAACCCAGACCTCCAGAGCCCCGCCACACTCGGACACGTGTGCAAGGGTCCGCAAACAGCCAGAGTGGAGGAGCGGGGCTGTGCAAGGAGCTGCTAGGAATGTTAATGAACTAAAAGCAAAGTGCTCGGAAGCCTTGCTCCTGGCAGCATCAGCTCCGTTTGCTGCCTCCGATGTTTCCTGTCCGGGGCTGTTGTTGGGCATGGTTTGTTCTTGGGTGAGAAGGGTCCTTCAGGCTTCCTGGACACTTCCTTTGGGAAGGAATAATTGCCTCTTCCTCCTTGAGGATGGAAAATCCCTCTTGGGGCTATTTATAGTTTTTAAAAAAGAACGCATAGAAAATGAAAGAAGGGTGGCTGGGGAACAGAAACCGAGGGAGCTGTCGGGAGCTGGTGAGCAGCATGCGGCTCAGGGCGGCACGCCTCGGCCAAACCCACTGACCTGCTGCCACGACCACTGGACCACAAGCAGGGCAGGCGAGAAGCCCTTCTGGCTCGCTGCAGCATGGCTGGGCTCCCGGACAGTGCTTGTGTTGGCATGTGCTGACAGCCAGGGACGTGCCTGGGGCTTTGGGATCGGGGCAGAGGCGAAGACAAAATGGATGGCGTTGGGCTCTGGTGCGTCCCCATGGCCAGAGGCTTCCCCATCCCTTTGCCCTGTGTGTCACTGGCCCCGAAGGCTGCAGAACAGCAATTTGACACAGATGTGGCTGCATTGCTCTGGATGGTGAGATTTACAGATCCAGGAGGGTTTGACCCAGGGGGGAAATATTTGGCTGTGCAGCCTGTGTGCCTGCACAGCCACAGCATCAGAGACAACTCCCCCTCCCCCATATCTCCAGGCTAACTATTACCCTGCTCTGCTAACCCGTCCCCATCACCCCTGGCTATTGACTCTACCTCTGAGCTGAGGACATCGAGAGACCAGCAATTCCCCTTGCCTCAGAATGTCACCCCATTGCCATGATGTTTTCCTGAGCTCAGCTTCCAGCCCAGGTCCTGGAGCGGCTCTGTCTGTAGGCTAAAGGTTCTGGGATTTTCTTCCTCGGTGGTTTTCATCAAGAGAATGCTTCCTGCCTCTGCATGGCACCTGTGAGAGGTGACGGGCTGCCATGGGCAGCAGGCGCTGTCCTTGCTCTTCCCCACATCTTGGGTCCCTGGAGGCTGGATCCTGATTTGGCTGTGGTGCTGAGTGGCCCCAAGCCAACCAGCAGGCCAGGGGCTAAGGAACAGGAGTGACACCATCCGCGTCCCTCACCTGCTGCTGCCAGGCAAGAACGTACAATCAGGGAATGGTTTAGGTTGGAAGGGACCTCTCGGGACATCTGGTCCAGCATCCTCCAGCACGAAGCAGCTTCAGAAACACCAGCAGGGCTGCACCAAACGACTTCAGCTAAGTGGGGAGTGTGGGATTTGTGTCTGCTGCTCCAGGATGAAGCTCTGCAGCAGATACCCTTTTTGTCTGCACTTTTTCATTATGATCCTACAAATGCAGAAGTTCTTAAGCTGTGGTAAAGACTTGATGGGTGACCTCCAGACCTGCTTCACCCCTGCAGTGCTTCCTCCTCTGTGGGGCTGCCTGGAAGCCTATAAGAGACCTAAGAGCTGACCGAGGTCTGGAGACCAAAGGAAAAGCTACCAGTGCCAGAAGGGCAGTGCTTTCATTTCCTCCTGAAGACAGGAAATTTGAAGAAAATAAATAAATAAAACAAAACAAACAAACAAACAAAAAAGCCTGAAAGGATCTGCTGCCTTCACCAGGGTAACGTCTGTGAAGGGAAGCAAAAGTTCCCAGCAGAGGCTCCAGCACAGCCCACCACAACTGCGGCTGTGATTCCCCAGTGCAATAACCCCTGTACTCTTCCTCAAAACCCAGCTGAAAGCCAGCAAGTAAGGAAAAAGCCAAAAAGACAGCTACACACAGGGAGGATGGGTATTGTGGTGAAGGGAGGCAACAGAAACTCAAAGCAGTACACAGAGGGGATGCTGCCCAGCCAAAAATTTGGCTTCAGTGTCTTTAGGATCTGGGCTTTCAGTATCACTCACTGTAGTGGGTTTACGTGGCAAGGTTTTGGTAGCAGGGGGCCGTAGGGGTGGCTTCTGTGAGAAGAATCTAGAAGCTGCCCCATGTTAGGTAAGGGCCCCGCTGCTGACCAGAGCCGAGCCAATAAGCAATGTTTGTTGTTTATGCCTCTGTGAGAGCACATTTAAGACAGGGAAAAAAAAAAAAAAAGAAAAAAAAAAAAAACCACTGCTACACAGCAGCTGGGAGAGTGAGAGGAATGAGAAACAGCCTTGCAGGTGCCAAAGTCAGTGAAGAAGGAGGGGGAGAGGTGCTCCAGGCGCCAGAGCAGAAGTCCCCTGCGGCCTGTGGTGAGGACCATGGTGAAGCAGTGTGAGAAACACTCCGTAGCCAATACCATAGGCTCAGGCAAGGATCTCAGTGAAGTAGTAATTTATTCGCGATTGCAATGGCGGGTGTCCCACAAGCAGGAGCACACCTACTAGTCACATAGTACGGTTTATATACTTTCTTTCTCGACGACTGGGACCCTCCCCTGTTTCCCCACTGAGTGGGTAATCCAGGTTCACAACCTATCCGATGCTTCACAGACAATACATGGCCTTCAGTTGCCGGCCTGTTAAATTTCAAATTTCTTTTGACTTTTTTACTGTTTGAAGTGGTAATGTTTCCTCACTTATCTGATTTGACTTGACTTGACACTGTGATTTTCACCTAATTGTTCTAAGGAGTCTGGTTGTCTGCATTTTACAAGGTCGCCTGGTAAGCTTTCTTATCACTGCAAGCATATCTCAATACCACATTCCTTCCCTCTAAACAATGTAACTCTGCAAAAACAACATTTTTATTCCCACAGCAGGCTGTGCCCCTGCAGCCCATGGAGTACCACGGTGGAGCAGGGTTCCACGCTGCAGCCCGTGGAGGAGACCACGGTGGAGCAGGTGGACCTGCACCGATGGAGGCTGCGGCCTGTGGAAGACCCCTGCCAGAACAGATTCTGGGCCAGACCTGTAGCCCGTGGAGAGGAGCCCACGCAGGAGCAGGTGACCTGGCAGGAGCTGCTGCCCGTGGGGGAGCCAGGTTGCAGCAGTGTGCTCCTGAGGGATGGACCCTGTGGTACAGACCCATATCTGGAGCAGTTCTTGAAGAGCTGCTGCCTGTGGGAAGCCCACGCCGGATCAGTTCGGCAAGGACTGCATCCCATGGGAGGGACCCCACATTGGAGCAGGGGACGAGAGTGACCGAGAAGGAGCAGCGGAGAAGAAGCGCTATAGACTGACCATAACCCCCATTCCCCCGTTCCCCTGCGCTGCTCGGGGGGAAGAGGTGGAAGAGGGCGGATGGGGGGAAGGTGTTTTTGGTTTCTCTCCTTTGTTTCTCACTTCTCTAGCTTGTTAGTAATAGGCAATAAATCTTACTGTCTCCCTACTCTGAGTCTGTTTTGCCCATCAGAATAATTGTTGAGTGATCTCCCTGTCCTTATCTCAACCCTCAAGCCCTTTGCATCGTATTTTCTCCCCGTTCCTCTTTGAGGAGGGGGAGTGAGAGAGCGGTTGTGGTGGAGCTCGGTTGCCCACCCGTGTAAAACCACCACACTCACCTCCCCTGTACTCCTCTGCTCCCCCAAGAGCATCAAGACCAGCACCCACTGCCCCTGATGCTGGAGGCAGGATGCAGAGTGATAAAGTGCTTCTAATCCATCAGCGTCAAAGGATAAATTATCATCAGCCTCCGCAGTGGGTGAGGTTCGCCTCACCCCGACCTTCACGCTGCCAGCTCCAGCTCCGGTGACATTCCCCATAGGACAGCAAAAGCCTTGGTGACATTTCAGGGTCCTCCAAAAGAGAGGAGGAAGCCATCTTCTTGCAAAATGCAGGCACAGAGCTACAGTCTGGATGGTGCAATGCAAGAAGAGAGGGGGCAATATGGGGTGGGAGGAGGGAGGGCTGCAAGTGTCCCTTTAAGGATATTGTACCACTGTTAATATTTACACTAATGCATGCAAGTCTCTGTAATCTGCAAGCCTGATCACATTGTAAAAAGGCTGATAAAGTGCTGAGTTCGCTCTCGATCATTTAGTTTTGCTTTCACATTTTTTCCCTCTTGAGAACAGTTACTAGGCTGAGTTTGTGTATCTTGTACCCAGTAAAGATATTAAGAGCCCTTTAATCTACTGCTGCACAATCAGCAGCTTATTTTGCCACGGAGGTAAACAGCACTGGTATGAGAAGTTTGCTGTGTGTGGCTTGGAGCTCACTGAAAAACATCCTTGGGCAGTATTCAGTGCATGCACAGGTGGCGGGCTGGGCTGGACAGCCTTGTCCCATGCAGCTGCAAACCTGGTGGCTTTCCTGTCCTCGCAGGGGCACAACAGGCCTTGCACAGTCCGCATGGACGCTTGCAGGGTGAGGTGTGTTTTCAGGGTGTCATCAAAGACAAACCCAGGGAATGGCACTGAGGAATGTGGCTGGAGCACTGGCATGATGCCACCCGCTGTCCTGGTCCTTGCTACCACAGTGCTGCAGCACTGTGTGGGGTGAGGCATCGAGCGGCAGGGGAAGGAATCCATGCAGAGCAAGGGATCTGTGCAGAGCAAGGCTTGGGGCTGTCAGGATTGTACCAGCTTGGGAGGTTAGAAAGGAGCAGCAGAGCCCCACCAGATGTTGATTTATGCTTTCCCTCATGCTCTTTGTGTGCAGTGCAAGCTCTTTTACTGTGAGCACCAGTGCACATACAGAGGTCTCCTGTGCTCTTCTTGTGCTGATGGAGGTTTGGGAGGTGTTTTTGTCTTGCTCTGCGTATGAAAAGGGAAAAGAAGGGCTCTGGAGCTGCAGGGAGTAAGGCTTGTGAACCCATTCCAGCACTTCACAGAGTGCTTGAGATAGTCTCCTGCAAAGACAAGCTTTATGTGACCAAGAGACTTAGGTAGAGGGCAGGCGTCTCCCAGAGCAGCCCATTGCTCTGTGCACATCTCTGAGGCTTGCTGTGTCCACCCCCACGCACCCCAAAAACCCTCACACAAAGCCCTCCCCAGCTTGTCCTCCTCTGCTGCATGTCCCCCCATGTCTCTGGGATGTGCTGGCACACACGTGGCCAGGGACAGTGCTGAGTGCCAGCTGGCCTTGGACTCTGCACAAACAAAGGCAAGAGAAGGGTCAGTGCCTTCCTGTTCCTTCCCAGTGGGTGGCCAGATTTTTCTGCTGGCCAGGATTTTTCAGAGAGGCAGGGACCTTGAGTTAAGCATTGTTAGGGCAGGGCAAGGAGCCAGGAGAGTTCTTGCCCCGCAGGACACAAGGTCAAAGGGTCAGCATGGCACGCTCTCTCCTGGACAGTGTGTATGTCCCCATCTGCAACCACTTCCTCAGGACGTGACAAAGGCTTGGTAGGTGACAGCCTCCCAGGAATGAAAGGCAGGGAAGAGCCTCTGTTGCTGGTACCCCTCATCCGAGCCTTATCTTCTTGCAATGCATCCATCTGCACCTAAATGCAGCGGCTCCCCATCCTCAGCTGTGTGCTTTCTGCCCAGACAAGGCACTTCCACTTGCTTTAAACTTGCCACGTGGTCACTGCAAGGATGGACATAGCTCATGTCAGACCTGGGGACAACAGGCACTCTGGAGCTGCTGGGTTGGCCCCGGGAGCACTGTAGCAGCACACAGGGAGAAGGTTTCTAACAGCAGTGAAGGAGGCTTTAAAAGACCTTCATGGTTTCCAGGGGTCCAGAGCATTTCTAAGGGGACTGTGGCATTGTAAGGACAGAGGAGGGCAGCTCAGGTGCCCAGCAGGCTCCAATGTTATACTTTCAGCCTGCAGGTGAGGAGCAGCCCTGGACCTGCTGCCCAGCCCTCCCAGCAGCTCCCCACTCACGCAGCAGCTGGGCTCGGGGCTGCCTGAAGGAAGGACCTGGCTGCCTTTGTTTTCCATCACTCTGATGCCCTGAGTCCTCTCCCCTCCTTTTCCTGTAAGGAAGGGATCCGCAAGCATGTCCCTCCTCAGCAGGGCATGGGGCCAGTCTGCCTTATCAGACACAAAAGAGCCAGCCAGGGACTTTCCACTCTTTGCTGCTGTGCCCAAGTAGGACTACCAGCCTGGTACATTGGATTGTCTTTGGAGACTTCCCCAGCTCCCTTGTCCTCTGCGCCCTTTGCACTCTTGGCACTCTGCCTTTCAGCTTTGCTCTCTCTGATGACATTTTGCTGGCCCTGTCACCTTCTGCCTGGAAATCCTTGGACACAAGTATCCCTTAGGAAGGCTGGGAAGGAAGATGCAGAACCTTTTGCCCCATGGGAAGCCCCACAGCTCCAGCCTCCATGGCTTCCTCCTTTGCAGGCAGCTGAGAAAAATGCTCACTTGGGAATTTTTGTGTTGGACTCTGTGCTGTCCCTGATGACCTGTGTATTAGGGACACAGAGCTGCAGACTCTTCAGACCAGCTCTGGTACCCACCCTCACACTCCTGACTTTCAGAGAAAGCCCTTTGTAGCAGAGCCATATCAAAGCATTGCAGAATTGCCAAGACTGGTGAAGATGAAGAATTACTTCATCTTCCCACTCAGTCTGGCACTGGAGAGCAGCTCTGTTGGAAGAGAACAAGCAATACTGAGCAGACTGAGACCATTCAAGCACTGGCCCAGAAAGCAGAATGAGCAGGCTGAAACCCAGAAACCTTGTGTGAGTGCCACCAGCCATACCTTACAAGGGACAAGATCCAGAGCAGGAGAAATCCTTCCCAGGCCGAGATGAAGAGGTTCTAGTAGCAGGAGAGCAATGACCCTCCTGAAACCCAGCCAGAGCTCTTGTAGAAAAGCCCGGTGGGGTCACATTTGTAGGGATCAATGCCCTGCTGGAAGAAGTTGTTCTGTGCTTGCATTTGCCTGCATGTAGTATGGGAAAGGCTGCAGCCTCTGAACTGATTAATAAAATGAGGCAGAGCCCCTCTGGACAGCTGGGAGCTTCTGCGCGGCACAGGCTTGCTCCAGCAGCCAGCACAGCCCGTGATGGATGGCCCGGCATGTCCTGGCACACCGCGGCCTCACAGCACTCACTTGAGACAGCTGAAGCACAAGGAAGACAAATGAGATCCAGAGAAACCCAACCTGCTGTTGGCCCCCTCCATCTCCATTTACGTCTGTTTTCTCTTCCAAGTCCATGTATCTCCTTTGTTTAGGAGCGTGTGTGGCTCTTGGTCCGATTCCAGATGTTTTCTGCTTGAGACCTTCCTCATTCTGTAACAGCATTGAGCACAAACACATTGGGGCCCATTTTGGTTAAATTTCCCTTGCTTCAGATGCTTCAGATCTTGCACGAACACCAAATCACAGTTCCCACAACTTCATGCAGCCCTCAGAAAAACAGCATACAGCAAAGAAAACCCACTTCACCTACTGGGGCACTGATAGACCAGACTAATGGAAAACAAAAGATTTGGAAGGACTGCCACAGGTCATCCAGTCCCTCCTGTGCCAAGCCAGGGCCAGTGCAACTCAAAGCTTTCCAACAGTCCATGGTCTAACCATAAAATCTGCAGCAGTGGAGAGGCAGCATTTCCTCAGCTGACACTTCTTGATAAGTGGAATTTCCCCTCAACATCTGACCCCAAGGTCTCCTGTGACTTCTTGTCCTATCAGAAGTGAATCCAGAGAACAGTTTCTTCACTTTCTCCCTGAAGCAGCAGCCTCCTGTACATTTGGAGGCCATCTCATCTGTTCCTGTAAACCCACATTCCTTCAGCCAGTACTTGGAGGCCAGGGCATCCAAACCTCTGAACACTGCTCTCCTCTACAGCTCTCCCAAGTGGGCACCTGTGGTGGTTTTACTCAGGTGGGCAACCGAGTTCCACCACGACCGCTCTCTCACTCACCCTCCTCAAAGAGGAACAGGAAGAAAATACGACACAAAAAGCTCAAGGTTTCAGATAAGGATGATTTAATTAAAGGGAAAAGGGAGAAGGGGAAAAAAAAGGAAAGAAAAAATTAAATAAAGCAAAGGCCGCATGGAAGCACAGAGAGAGAAAAGCAGTTACTGTCTACTTCCCATCAACGAGCGATGTTCGGCCACATCCTGGGAAGCAGGGCCTCAATATACGTAGCGGTTATTCGGGAGGACAGATGCTTCCACAGCGAGAGCCCCCCCTCTCCTTCCCCTTTCCCACCTTTTATTGCTGAGTGTGACACCACACAGCATGGAATATCCCTTTGGTCGGTTTAGGTCAGCTGCCCTGGCGATGTCCCCTCCCCATCACTTGCCCACCCCCAGCCTGCTGGCTCTTGGGGGCTTGGAGGGAGTCCTGATGTGGTGCCAGTATTGTGCAGCAATAGACACAACACTGGAGTGATACCAGTGCTGTTCCAGCTACGAGTGCAGAGCACAGCACTGTGTGGGCTGCTGCAGGGAAAGTTAACTCCATCCCACACAGACCCAGCACAACTTCCACCCCTTATTCTATGTGACATTTGTGTCACACTCAGGTCCCACATACTTTAGTATATAGATGTTCTCATCACCATTGTTCCCTGTCCATTAAAATATTTATAGGTCTGTCCTTCTTTTCATTCCATAGGCCTCCCCCCAAAATATTCATAAGAACTGTTGATGGTTTCAGCATCATCTGCCAAAGTGGTCACTCAGGGCAGGCGGAGTTGGTTTTCTGGATGCCAGCACCACTTTAGCTCATGTCACTGCTGCACTTGCCCAGTTCCTTGCGAAGTTGAACTGTCGTTGGTTCTGAAATGTCTTCCTACAACACATAACTTAGATTTCAGATTACTTTTCTCCCAAGGTTAAATCTCCTTGAGGCGCACACCTCATATCCCCATCCTTTTGCATGACCCACAAGGTGTACCCTGGTCCTTGGGTGAAGACAATCCCACGAGTGGGTTTGCCTTTTCCCAAGGCATGAGCAACCCACACTGCTGTCCTGGTTTCGGCTAGGATAGAGATAATTTTCCTCCTAGTAGCTGGTAGGGTGCTGTGTTTGGGATTAGGATGAGAAGAATGTTGATAACACCATGATGTTTTAATTGTTGCAGAGCAGTGCTTACACCAAGCCAAGGACTTTTCAGCTTCTCGCTCTGTCCTGCCAGCGGGCAGGCTAGGGGTGTAACAGGAGCTGGGAGGGGACAGACCCAGGACAGCTGACCCAAACTGGCCAAAGGGGTATTCCATACCATCTGACATCATGCTAAACAATATATAGGGGTGGCTGGCCGGGGTGGGGGGCCGGCTGCTCGTGGATAGGCTGGGCATCGGTCAGCGGGTGGTGAGCAATTGCATTGTGCATCGCTTGTTTGTACACATTATTATTAGTAGTACCATTATCATTATTATTACTATTTTCCTTTTTTTCCTGTCATAATAAACAGTCTTTATCTCAACCCACAGGCTTTCATTTCTTTCTAATTCTCTCCCCCATCCCAGAGAGGGAGGGGGGAGGGTGAGCGAACGGCTGTGTGGTGTTTAGCTTCCGGCCGGGTTAAACCACAACAGTCTTTTCTGGTGCCCAACGTGGGGCAAAGAAGGGTTGAGATAATGACAGATCTGACCAGAGTGTGTTAAACTAAAATTGGTCTAAGTATTGGACCTGCTTAGTAGTTGCTAGTCACAATGTTGATTGCTTTAATCTCAAGTCTGCTGTGCCTGTTTTCCAAATTGAGTTTTATAGCACACTACTTACTGTATGTGCTCCCTATTGCACTGTTTATCCTTTCCGGGCCCTGGTTTAAGATTGTTATGGTACTGTGCGGTGTAACAATGGCTTATGAAATGATGAAATATCTGGTCAGGACTCTAACCTGGTATTTGTACTCAGCACTGTCACCGACTCTATACTTTGGAAACCATATCTCAGAAACTATTAGCAATTACACCTATTGCCTTTTTTCATTAGGGAGGGGACAGGGGGAGATATTTTTTCCTACCTGTTCACTCTCCCTTTCTCCTGCACCCTCCTCTTCTCCTCTGGCCTAGTTACAATAGTTCTTCAAGATGTTGAATATCCTTGGGATGTTCAGACCAGCATGTTATTATTGTTATGTCTCCCGAATGCGCTTCAGGTTTTGTCTAAGTTTGAACAAATACTTAAGAGTGTCATCCAGATATCTGGCCTGAGGCGGGATAGTTGTGAGTGGCAGGGAGTGTGGGAGGATATGGGCAGGTTTCTAGAGCAGTGGGCACCTCCAGTGTTTTGGAAATTCACCCCTGAACAACAGAAAAATCCTAAAAAACAGGTAGAATGCTTGAAAAAGTGGTGTCATGACTCTGGCAGTTCCAAAGTGACACAAATCACTGCAGCGTGCTGGGGTCTGGCCTATGCCTATCAAGCTGCAATTGATGCTACTATCAACCTAGTGACAGACCCTGCGACCACTCCAAGTCCTGTGACAGGCCCAACGGCCACTCGAACCCCTGCAGCCACTCCAACCCCTACGATGGACCCCGCGGCTTCTCCAGCTCCTGTGGCCTCTCCAGCTCCTGCGGCCTCTCCAGCTCCTGTGATGGGCCCTGTGGTTGTTCCAGCTCCTGTGATGGGCCCAGCGGTCATCTCAGCTCCTGTGACGGGCCAGGTGGTTGTTTCAACCCCTGTGGCTTGTCCAGCGTGTATTTTAATACAAAGCGGGGATAGGTTATGAATATGTAAAGGCATATTGGGAAACTTCATGCATATGTAACTTTTTACTGTATATAACCAAAGCAAGTTGCCGCGTTAAGGTGCGCGTGCCTTTGGGAGCTATATCACCCATGCGCCCGGCGCCGAAAAAAACCACATACCTACTTATAACTCATTTTCTTTGAGTTATAGAGTTCTCCCACGAATCATTCTGGCGAGCCAGCCAGGAGGCTCTCTGCCTGCCCACAGGAGTGGCCGCGCCACAGATGTCCTAGCGCGCACTGGGCACAATTCCCTGGAGGAACTCCACTCCTTGGTTGCTCACTGAGGGGGCAGACAAAGACCTGCTGGACCATGGACAAACGGTATGTGTAACAGTACAGGAAGGGCCTGTAAGTCGTATGCGTGGTTGGGGCAGCTGGTAAATCGAGCAGAGACGTCTGGCATGCAGCATAGTCCCCGTAAGGGAGGAGGGTGCCCTACAGGCTGACCGATAGAGTGGTCAAGGGGGATTTGCTGACCGATGGAACAGCCACTAGCAATCTTGGTAGCAGATCGAGCAAATCCGAGGTTACCGCTGCATCCCAGTTTTGGGAGCCAGGACGGACCTGCTAATGACTGTATAAGACGCAGGAGAAGGGTAAGCGGGCCTCTCACAATTGTGACGAGGTTACCTGGGTAATATTTGCAGATGCTGGAGGGATATTAATTGGAGTGTTAATAATTGTATGTCTTATTTGTAGATGTCTGGGTATCTCATGATGAAAGCATTTGTGTAAGTGTATGTGTTTGAGACAAAGTATTGTTGTGAAATGAATTACTCCACCAGGAACACGTCCAGAGATGATACAAACAAGTTTGGTTATTGTTTTAAGTGATATATTCTTGTGGTATGAGCAAGAATTGCAAGGGGCCTCTCTGTGTGATTGCGTGATTGTGCTGTGTGAGTGAGACGCAGCATCGCTGCAAAGCGAGTGTGGAGTTCCGTTCTGCAGTTCCATATTCTCCGCGAGGGGAATGGCCAGAGACAAACGAAGCGCATGACAGACCGAAAGGAAGTGCTGTTTTATCCAAGTGTTGATTGGTGGTGCCCAATATACGGACCCGGCAGTGCATCTTGCAATCCTATTTTTTGTACTTAAATGTTTTGAGTGTGACAAGGAGGAAGGTGGGAGCATTATCTAAGTAACAGTTTAGAAGTTTTGGTATATTCGCTGTGGTGTTTGGTCAGTTTCCCAAGTATCGGGGGGGGGGGGAGGCTGACTGATTATCAAAGGGGTAGAACGGAGAGTCACTTCTTTGGTGGTTCGGGCTTGAGTCCTGGGAATTTGATAAGATGGGGGAGAGCGAATTTATTTAGGCCTGAATACTTTTTTAAATCCCCATATTGATGGATGCATAGCAGTGATTCCTTGTTTTGTGTGGGCTTACTAACAAAGTGCATGAGAAAAATTAGCATTCGGCTTGAAATTCGGTCCTGCTGAAATGTAAATTTTGTGAAAAAGGTGGTATTGTTTGTCTGGAAGACGGAGGGCTGAGTGCTTCAGGTGTTTTCCCAAAGCCCTGTGGATTTATGATTGGAACGGGGCTCATTAATAATCTGAAATAGTAAAGTTTGTATGTGGAAAGAAGAGTTTAATCCCAGAGAATTGGGACGTTTGGGAAGAAGATTTAGGAAAAGGTAGTAAAAACCTGCAATAAAAAGGGTTGCATGGAAATCGAAACAAGGGACTGTAACTAATAAGGAATAGTAATAAATAAATAAAAGGGAATGGGAAATCAAGGAAATGGGTAATATCCAAAACAAAGACGTCCAAAAGAAAGCTTCCTTGGGTGCATATTGGCACATTGGAAGGGTATTGTTAGAAATGGGGGCACAGAAAGCAAGAGGACTTCCACTAAGTATTGCAATCAATGGTGGCCACTATATAAACTAAATGGCCACTTTATGGATCAATCGACTATAACAGTGTCTTGCAATTAATGTTGCTTTTGAGGAGAGAAGGAAAATAGGAAGAAATGTTGTATACTGATATGTTGTTTCAGCATTTTAGAAGGAAAAGGTATGGAATTAAGTTGGCCCCTGACTGAGCCTTTGGTGTTGGCATTAGAAAAGTACAGGCTGGAGAAAGATAAAGGAAGTGTTAAAAGGGTTGTTGAAGGTGTTAAAGGTGTGGCATGCAGTATTTGACAGAGCTGTTTGAAGTTGAATGAGCAGGGAAAGAGGATGTAGGAATGCTAATAGTTCCGTCTCAACCCGAGGCTGAGATCTCAAAATCACGGGTGTGAGCCCTCTGGGGCAGAGGGATCATGATGGGTCCGAGAGAGTTGTCATGGAAACAGGAAAAGGCGTTTTTATTTGCAATGCTTGAAATTTAAATTGGGAAAAATGATTGGAACCCGTCAATTTTTACACTTACCCAATTTGCCAAGGTCCTTGTTAGGAAGGGACTTGCTGGAAAAATTGGATGCAAAAATTTCTTTTGAACAAGGAAAAATGGAAATAACCTTTTGACAAAATTAGAAAACAGCCAGGTTTGGTTCACGGTACTAGATTGAAAAGATGCCTTTTTCTGCCTGCCCGTGGTGACTGAAAGCCAGAAACTCTGCCTTTGAATGGGAAAATCCTAATAGAGGATGAAAAACTCAGCTTTCTTGGACTGTGTTACCACAGGGGTTCAAGAATAGCCCCACCATATTCGGGAACCAGCTAGCCTGTGATCTTGAAGCGTGAAAGACCCCATCGGGAAAAGGGGACACTGTTGCAATACGCAAATGATAGCTACTGAAGAAGAAAAGGAGTGGGTATAATGGACTTACTAAAGTTTTTCAGCACTAATTCTGTGAACCCAGCCTCTTTCCTTAGTCATGTTTGCATCAAGACCATGGACACGGTATACTCCAGCTGACCAAACTTAAAGGATACATCCCTAGAAGATGCAGAGGATTGGTATATAGATGACAGCAGATTCATCCGCCAGGGATTTCGCTTCACAGGATATGCGGTAACAAACATCAGCCCCAAAGGTGGAAATCATCACCTTGATAAGATCTCTTGAGCTGGCAAACATTTGGACAGATTTGAAATATGCCTTTGGTGTGGTGCATGCACACAGGGCTATTTGGAAGGAGAGAGGATTTTTATCTTCCTCAATTAAACATGCAGAAGAGGCTGATAGCAGTTATTAGGGAAGAAGGAAAAAGGAGGCCTAGACAGGAACAGCCCCTGCTAGGCAAGGATCAATGTGCCCTATGTAAGAAATTTGGGCATTGGAAAAATGAATGCCCAGAACAGAAAAGAAATGGAAAAGGGAATGGGGAAAGGGAGGTGGTGTTCGCGCGTGCAAAAGATGACTGGGGAAGACCGGAGAAATCTACCCCAGCAGGTCTACTGGTTATAAAAATGAAGGAGGGAAAGGAGGTGGAACTTATGGTAGATACAGGGGCAACTTATTCGGTTTTAAATAATGCACTAGTACCTGTAGGAAATGATTATGTCATAGTAAAAGGAGCAACTGGCCAATCAGAAATGGCATACTTTTGTAAACCTTTAAAGTACAAACCTGGGAAACAGTGGGGCATTCATAAATTTTTATATATGCCCAGCTCTCCGGAATCACTCCTGGGAAGGGACCTATTGGAAAAATTACAAGCGACCATATCATTTTAAAACGGGGAGATTGTTCTGGAGGTAGATGACCAGAGGTATGTGGAGGTATTAAGCCTAATGATATCAACAAACCCTAAAATGAAGGAAGAGGTTAATGAAGATATCTTGAGTCAGGTATTCCCGTGAATATGGGCCACTGAAGTACCAGGGAAGGCAAAAATGCTCCTCCAATACAAATCAAACTTAAGGAGGGGAGACAGCCACTACCTTTACCCTGTGGTGGCGAACCCATATACTTTACTAACATGCTTAACACCAGAGCTAACCTGGTTTATCGTTTTAGATCTGAAGGATGCCTTCTTTTGCCTCCCTCTCCATGAAGCCAGCCAGAAAATCTTTGCATTTGAATGGGAAAGCCCTAAGAGTGGGCGCAAAACACAGATCACATGGACAAGGTTGCCTCAGGGCTTTAGGAACTCACCCACCTTGTTCGGAGAACAACTTGCAAAGGACTTGGAGACCTGGGAAGCCCCACCAGGAGCAGGAAGGCTGTTGCATTAGGTAGATGACCTCCTAATAGCCACCCAGACAGAAGAAGCATGTGTGGCCTGGACAGTAAGCCTCCTAAACGTTCTGGGACTCCAGGGGTACAGGGCATCAAAGAAGAAGGCTCAGGTGGTAAAGCAGAAGGTGGTCTACCTGGGTTATGAGGTTAGTGCCGGACAACGGACCTTGGGGCAAGATCGTAAAGAAGAGATATGTCAAACCCCGAAACCTGAGACAATAAAAGAACTGCAAACCTTTTTGGGAATGACGGGGTGGTGCAGATTGTGGATCTATAATTACGGATTGCTTGTAAAACCGCTGTATGCGTTCATTGCAAATGGGAACAGGAACCTCCAATGGACAGAGGAGGCCACGCGAGCCTTTGACCAACTAAAGAAGGCTCTCATGTCAGCTCCAGCTCTGGGACTTCCAGATGTGAATAAACCATTCTTCCTCTTCTCCCATGAGAAACAGAGGATTGCCCTGGGAATACTAGCACAGGACCTGGGCCCATATCGAAGGGCCCAGGTCTTAATAAGCAAGGCCCAGTTGCTTATTTTTCTAAGCAGCTGGATGCCGCCACCAAGGGATGGCTGGGATGCCTCAGAGCTGTTGCAGCAGTGGTGCTAAATATCCAGGAAGCATGCAAGTTCACCTTGGGCCAGAAAATAACTGCGCTAGTGTCTCACACAGTGTCCGCAGTGCTGGAAGTGAAAGGTGGTCACTGGCTTTCCCCACAAAGGTTCCTGAAATACCAAGCTATCACGGTAGATGATGTAGAAATAGTGGTAACTAACACTGTCAACCCAGCTTCTTTCCTCAGCGGAAACCAAAGGGGAGCCAGTACACCACGACTGCCTGGAGACCATCGACCTACTCCAGCCGTATGTGGAAATCTGGTTCACTGATGGGAGCAGCTACGTCATCAGCAGACAACGACATGCTGGGTATGCAGTTACCACTTGCAAAGAGGTAATAGAATCTGGACCTTTGCCAACAGATACCTCTGCACAAAAGGCCGAGATAATTGCTCTGACCTGTGCCTTAGAAATAGCAAAAGGAAAGAAAATAAACGTCTATATGGACTCAAGATATGCATTTGGGGTTGTACATGCACATGGAGCCATCTGGAGAGAAAGAGGACTGCTGAACTCGCAAGGGAAAAACATCAAACATGCAAAAGAAATAATGCGATTATTGGAAGCAGTTCAGCTGCCTGAAAAGGTAGCAATCATGCACATTAAGGCACACCAGAAGGTGAGCTCAGAATTGGAGGAAAGAAACGGTCTGGCGGACAGAGAGGCAAAAGAAGCAGCAAAAGGTGAGGTAGCAACTGAGGGAGCCCTGATTCCAGACGGGCAGATTCCCCTTGAAGGTAAGCCAGTATATAACAAAAAGGACAGAAAATTAATGGAAAGTCAAAAGGGAGAGTATAACCAAGAGGGATGGGCTATTACCAAAGAAGGGAAAGGGAAATTAGTCATCCCCTCTAATTTGCTATGGTCACTAGTAAGGGAAGAACAACAGAAAACTCATTGGGGAATAAATTCCCTATATAACCATCTGACTGGGAAAATTACGGCTAGGAATTTGTATGCTACTGTCACACAAGTAACCCGACAATGTGACCTCTGCCTCCAGACCAACCCCAAAAATACCCCCAAACCGAAATTGGGCCAAATTGGGAAAGGCCATGGGCCTGGACAACAATGGCAGATTGACTTTTCTGAACTTCCAAGAAAAGGGGGGTATCGATATTTGTTGGTATTAACGGATACCTTTTCAGGTTGGCCAGAGGCAGTACCCAGTAGAACTGCCAAAGCCCGAGAAGTAACCAAGGTATTGCTACAAGAAATAATACCACTCTTCGGAGTTCCAGCCACCATGTCCTCAGACAGGAGGCCACACTTTATTTCAAAAATAGTGCAGCAAATTAGTCAGCATTTGGGCATAGACTGGGAACTCCACACTCCATACCACCCTCAATCGAGTAGCCAAGTGGAGAAAATGAACCATTTGATCAAACAACAAATTGTAAGGTTAGGGCAAGAAGCTAACTTGCCCTGGCCCCAAGCTCTCCCGCTAGCATTGCTGCGGATTAAAAATTAAGTCCGTTTGAAATGCTTTATGGAAGACCATATAGAATTCAGAAAGGAACGTCTACCCAGGTTGGGGAGGAGACGTTGTCTACCTATTTGGTAGCTTTGAGTAAACAACTCAGAAAAATAGAGAAATAAGTGGCTGGAACTCAGAGTAGAGAGCTGGATGGACCGGTGCATGACATACAGCCTGGAGATTATGTATATGTCAAGTCTTTTGCAGAGAAAACTTTGAAACCACAGTGGGAAGGACCATACCAGGTGCTCCTTACTACCTTCACCGCAATTAAGATCTTTAGAGAAGGAAGTGAAGGCATTTTCCCAGTTGAAGTCCGAAAGGCTGTTTGGGACAAAGCCAATGATTTTGAAAGGAAGTTCCAATCTTGGTGGACTCTGGTAAATTTTACCTATGATCCCATTGTTAACATGGCTACTGCCTTTGTGCTTACTATACAAAATGCCACAGTTTATGTTATCCACCCCATCACTGCACTAGGATTAGACCATGAGGAGACAGTGCTCTATCCTTCGGAGCATAGAACATGGACATGGATGGGGAGTGGCAGACTGTAATCTGGAATCATGTGTTACCCGGGAACAACAAGGATTTATCTGTGAAAGCAACACAACTGACGCTCAGGACGTATGTCTTGACACTGAACAAGGTGTTTGCCACTTTGAAATTCATCCAAATACTAGTCAAAAGACTGTGCTTATATATCGGTCAGGGCTGTGTGTGTTTAAGAACTGCTTGTGCTTTTGTAGAAGTAGATAAGGATAATATAACTCTCCCTAGCAAAAATAATTCTAACTTTTATATTTGTAACTTTGTTAGAATTGTCAGGTGATTTTCTATATTTGGCACCAGTGGTATCCCACCAGTTGATCAAGTCTAACAACACAATGTATCACAAGTTACTCACGACACCAAGGAAATAAGTAAGGTTCTACAAAGCGTGAAACAAGATGCTAGTCATCACTGGTGGGATACACTCTTCGGGTGGTCACCAACGGCAAATGGTATTCTCAGTACATTGTGTCACCCGATCATAGCCATATTGATCTTAGTTGGTATAAGTCTTGTATTGTCTGTAATTATACTAATCTGGAACTGGAGAATGTTATACCAAATAGCCATGCTGACTTCTTTGTCGCACGTCCACGGTATGGCATTAAGTGATCAGTACCAAGTTGGGAATCTTTGCCACGAGTAAAAGAATTTACTAATCTTCTAGAAAAAGGGGGGGGACTGAAGCCAGGGACAAAAGAATGGGGGCTTCCTTAATCATATTAATGATTTCTAAATAAAACAATCATAATTATTAAAGCCAGGAATGAAAGAATGGGGGCTTGCTTAATAGCATTAAAATAGATATTGCTGAGTGTCTTTGCTTACTGCTGTGCAAATTAACCGAAACAAGGAGTCTCGGGGCCCCTCACAGAAGATGTTTCCTGACAAAAATGGGGAACCTGTCTCAAAAACCAGCTGAGACCGACCTTGTGGTTCGGACAAGAGCCAAGGAGCAGCTGAGTCTGCACAAAGGCAGGGGGTCAACTAGTGGTGATGAAGAGGAGTTATCGGACTTCATCACCACGACCCCCCCAACGACCACCACCTGCTGTGCAGGCGCAGATGGGAGGAGTTTATGTAAATGACTTATTGGAGCTAATTTTAATACAAAGCGGGGATAGGTTATGAATACGTATAGGAGTACTGGGAAACTTCATGCATATGTCATTTTTACTGCATATAACCAAAGCAAGTTCCGCGTTAAGGTGCGCATGCCTTTGGGAGCTACCTTGCATGCGCCCGGCGCCGAAATAAACCACATACCTACTTTATAACTTAATTGATTTGAGTTATAAATTTCTTCCACGAATCAGTACAGAGGAGCGTCGAGTAGCTTGTGAACCTGTAGTACTCAGCCAATGAGGAAACAGGGGAGGTGATCAGGCGTCGGGTAATAGGGAATAAAAGGTTATGATTTGTTTACTAAAATGTGCTCCTGATTGACAGGGCACCTGCCATTGCAATCGCGAATAAAATAGCTTCACAGAAGAGCCTGTCTGAAGAAAATTATTTGAGATGTTTCTCACAATTTGGGGGCTCGTCCGGGATCTTATCATGTGCTGAAGATTTCTTGCCACCACAGACAGGAAGGTGCACCCCACTGATTTCAGCGGTCCCGTAAGGGGTGGTGGGCCGTCTCCGTATGGCCGGCAAAGGACTGAGACTGTTAATCTGAAGACAGGATCTGCGAAGCTCTGGGGAGAAGGGAGGCCAGCACTGACATACACAGACACAGCCCAGACATAGTTCAGCCCGGATCGGGAACAGGCACAGGGATTACTGCTGATAACCCAGACCGGGAAGCCGTGCACGGACCAAGGTAAGGGAAACTTTACCGTATCTTGCCTCGGGCTGGGTTCGGGGAGACTCTTGTGTGGAGCGTGAATGAGATGCACTTTCAGTGCGAAGCGAGTGTGGAGTCCCAATCCACGAGGTTCTGTAGTCCCGCGAGGGGACGAACGAGGTCCCCTTGGCTGGAGAGGGACGAAGCGAAAGAGAGACGAGCAAAAGAGAGTCTCGGGGGTTTGGACCCTTAGGTGTACGGCACCCCGAGCATGGTGAAGTGAGGAGCTCAGCAGTACGCCCCACCTCTGTCCTAATCCTAGGTGAAGGCGTGTGGTACCCTGTGGGTGGTAAAGTCCACAGCAGCACGTCAGGAAGAGATGGGGATTAAGGGTTCCAAGAGTCAGCAGGGAAAATTACAATTACTGTTACAATTACAGCATTGCAAAGTACATTCTGATTGTCTCGAGGTCGACCCCTAGGGTTTGGGAGTCGGGAATACAGAGGATCTGAGGCCCACTACACTCCAACTGAAAAGGAGATATTGGCAGCATATGAAGGAGTTCGATCTGCTTCGGAAGTGGTCGGTACTGAAGCGCAGCTCCTCCTGGCACCCCGACTGCCGGTACTAGGCTGGATGTTCAAAGGAAGGGTCCCCTCCACACATCATGCAACTGATGCTACATGGAGCAAGTGGGTTGCACTGGTTACTCAGCGGGCTCGAATAGCGAACCCCAGTTGCCCAGGAATCTTGGAAGTGATTGTGGACTGGCCAGAAGGCAAATATTTTGGGATATCACCAGAGGAGGAGGTGGTCCGTGCTGAAGAAGCCCCACTGTACAACAAGCTACCAGAAAATGAGAAGAAATATGCCTTGTTCACTGATGGGTCCTGTCGTATTGTGGGAAAGCATCGGAGATGGAAGGCTGCTGTATGGAGTCCTACACGACGAGTTGCAGAAGCTGCTGAGGGAGAAGGAGAATGGAGTCAGTTTGCAGAAGTGAAAGCCATCCAGCGGGCTTTAGATATTGCTGAACGAGAAAAGTGGCCAGTTCTCTATCTCTATACTGATTCATGGATGGTAGCAAATGCCCTGTGGGGGTGGTTACAGCAATGGAAGCAGAACAACTGGCAGCGCAGGGGCAAGCCCATCTGGGCTGCGGCATTGTGGCAAGATATTGCTGCCCGGGTAGAGAACCTGGTTGTAAAGGTACGCCATGTAGATGCTCATGTGCCCAAGAATCGGGCTACTGAAGAACATCAAAACAACCAGCAGGTGGATCAGGCTGCTAAGATTGAAGTGGCTCAGGTGGACCTGGACTGGCAACATAAAGGTGAATTATTTATAGCCCGATGGGCCCATGACACCTCGAGCCATCAAGGTAGAGATGCAACATAGAGATGGGCTCGTGATCGAGGTGGAGCTGACCATGGAGACTATAGCACAGGTTATTCATGATTGTGAAACATGTGCTGCTATCAAGCAAGCCAAACGGTCAAGGCCTCTTTGGTATGGAGGACGATGGCTGAAATATAAATATGGAGAGGCCTGGCAGATTGATTACATCACACTCCCTCAAACCCGCAACGGCAAGCGCCACGTACTTACAATGGTGGAAGCAACCACCGGATGGCTGGAAACATATCCTGTGCCCCATGCCACCGCCCGGAACACTATCCTGGGCCTTGAAAAGCAAGTCCTATGGCGACATGGCACCCCAGAGAGAATTGAGTCAGACAACGGGACTCATTTCCGAAACAACCTTATAGACACTTGGGCCAAAGAACATGGCATTGAGTGGGTGTATCACATCCCCTATCATGCACCAGCCTCCGGGAAAGTTGAGCGATACAATGGACTGTTAAAGACTACACTGAAGGCAATGGGTGCTGGGACATTCAAACATTGGGATATGCATTTGGCAAAGGCCACCTGGTTACTCAGTACTAGGGGATCTGCCAACCGAGCTGGACCTGCCCAATCAAACCTGTTACGCACTGTAGAAGGGGATAAAGTCCCTGTAGTGCACGTGAGAAGCATGCTGGGCTACTCCTGCCTCAGGAAAAGGCAAACCCATTTGTGGGATTGCTTTCCCTCAGGGACCTGGACGCACTTGGTGGATTATGCAAAAGAATGGGGAGGTCCGGTGTGTACCTCAAGGGGATTTAATACTGGGTGAGAATAGCCCATGAGTTGAATTGTAGTATGTTAATTATTATATAATAATGTATGTCATCACTACCATGATTGCTATATGTCAATGTCCTATTAATGGTATCACAGTAACAGCCACACAGATAATGATGAATGAATTTTGATAGAAATGGACAAGCACAGAGATGTGATGGAACAAGAACGGGCTTCAACGTGTGACAGTCCAACATCACACACCATCTCTTCTGCCCTGAAAGACTGCTGTGACAGATGGAGCCCGAAGTCAGTCATGGACTATGCAAACTCAGTGGACATTCTATATACCATAGATGAAAATGGTGATTAATTGGAATGTATTGGAAAGGGTGTAACCTGAGCATGACATAAATGGTATGGAATAAGGGGTGGATATATGTCCTGGTTTCAGCTAGGATAGAGTTAATTTTCCTCCTAGTAGCTGGCATGGTGCTGTGTTTGGGATTTAGGATGAGAAGAATGTTGATAACACCATGATGGTTTAATTGTTGCAGAGCAGCGCTTACACCAAGCCAAGGACTTTTCAGCTTCTCGCTCTGTCCTGCCAGCGGGCAGGCTGGGAGTGCAGCAGGAGCTGGGAGGGGACAGACCCAGGACAGCTGACCCAAACTGGCCAAAGGGGTATTCCATACCATCTGACGTCATGCTGAACAATATGTAGGGGTGGCTAGCCAGGGTGGGGGGGCCGGCTGCTCGGGGATAGGCTGGGCATTGGTCAACGGGTGGTGAGCAATTGCATTGTGCATCACTTGTTTGTACACATTATTAGTAGTAGTACTATTATTATTATTTTCCTTTCTTTTCTGTCCTAATAAACTGTCTCTATCTCAACCCACAGGCTTCATTTTCCTGATTCTCTAGCCCATCCCAGAGAGGGAGTGGCAAGGGTGAGCGAACGGCTTGTGGTGCTGAGTTGCCAGCCGGGTTAAACCAGAACAGTCATGTTGCCTTGAAACATGTTAAAGCAGAACTGGAGCTGTTCATGGCCAAACAGCACAGCCACAGAAATCTGATTTCTATCCCTGGTCATACAGGGATGGGGCCTACAGGTGCTACAAGGGAAGCAGTGACCTTCCTGGTCACCCATCTCTTCTCCCGCCATACCCACAGAAGCAGCCCCCCCCCCCCCAAAAAAAAAAAAAAAAAGTGGTGGCAGGGAACCTGCTAGCCATGGCAGAAGGCACCTCATCCCATGCTAATGAGCCAGCAGGATTTAATTCCCGACTCCCATTAACACTCTAGATTGTCACTTGGCCATTCCTCTGCTTCTGTCGCATCTCTGCCGCTACTGCTTCACTGCTTCACTGTGTTAATTTGGGGCTGCCTCTGGGGTGGCTGTCAGACCTTCCTCTAACAGTGTGCCACCTCAATGTCCCTCAAACCCCTCATTAAACGGGTCTTCAGGTGAGGCAGGCATGGAGCAGCCTATTTACAATGGGAAAATGTTCTTTCATGCTACTGCCTTTGAGTGCAGTGGAGCCCAGGGAGCCTAAAAGCTTTGAGAAATGGAGATGATTTGGGGATCGATGCTCTGCAATCATCCGAAATGGTGGGTGCTGGCTGCTAAGGCACCTCAGGGCATATATTGCCCCCAGGCTGTGCCACCAGCTCCCCGGCATGTGCCTCCTGCCCGCCTCACCTCATCTGAATGATGACTGTGTGGTAATCGCTTCAGCCAGCGAAGGTCTCATCTGAAACTCTGAATCAGCCGAAGCTGGGAAGAAAAAAGAACAGAAAAAAACACTGATCTGAGCAGGCTGGGCAAGCAGCCCTAGGCAAATGCTCCTTTTTGTTGCCTGCTCTCTTGCAACCTCTCCCAGAGGTACCCCCAGCACTGTCAGGTGCATGTAACAATGAGCTGCCAAGCTCTACAGACCGCTCACATCTCCACATTTTCAAATGCTACCAAAACAGTTCCATCGCTAGCCTGAAAATAGTCCAGCAGACAATGTATTATTCTCTTTCAGCTAGGAAGCAGCTGTGCAGCAGCTGCTGAAAGAGCGACTGGAAGCATTTAGATGTTCTCATATTTGGGGATATCTGTGACCACAGAGGAAAGCGGGCTCTATTCAGCCCAGCCTTTCATTATTTTTTTATCCAAAAGAGAAGCTAATATCTAAAGTGTAAAGCTACTTGCTTCCCCAAATGTCTCATTGAAACTATATAGGACTCTCAAGACATACCATCTATCTCCCGAGCAAGTGCTGCAAGTACCTTGGGATAATACTACGGTTCCCTTTCATTGCTCCTGCATCAACCTCTGTATCATTGCCTGTATTTTCACATCTTTTTAACAACAGAGGAAGCTGTGGGAGTGCTGCTGTTAGAAGCTATTTGAGAAATGCTTCTGCACTCTGTGCATCCTCACCAGTGCCAAGGAGAGGGGATAACTTCCCTCGATCTGCTGGCCACGCTCCTCCTAATGTAGCCCAGGATGTGGTTTGCCTTTTTAACAACAAGAGTGCTCTGTTGGCTCATATTCAGCCTAGTGCCCATGATAACACCCGGGTCCTTCCCAGCAGCGCAGCTGCTTGGCCCCAGCCAGGGTTATTGCACCTCAGTGCTGCTGGATTTCATGGGGTCGGTGTTTGCGTTTATCTAATCCCTCCAGACTGAGGCCGTGTTGGTGTCACACCCTCATCTAGTGGCACCTGCGGCTTTGCTGAAGATTCCTCATGTGTCACTGCCCTGGTCGTGGGTGATGAGCCCTTCATCAGCCTTCACTCATTGCTGGCCTTCTGGCAGCTGATGCACAGCTGGTGGCCACCCTCAGCATCCAGTATGGTTTGCCCTTGGGAAACCCCTGCCATTTTACCTCCTTGCCCTTTACATGCTCGGAAATGGCTTCCGAGAGGTTCTGTTCCATAATGAGTCTTTGAGCAATTACTGCTCCTTTTGACGATCCGTGCCCAGTCACATCACCCTTCCCCTGGAGAGTGCAGAGCCCTTCTTTCCTGGGGGTGTCCTTTGGTTCCTGGATGGATAATCCCCAGTGTCACCTGCAAACCTGTAGCACAGGAAAACACAGCATGCAGGGGTTGGAGACCACATGAGATGTCTATCACTCCACGTGCTCTGTGCCCCCTTTACTCTGGCCCTCAGGATGAACCATCTCCAGTATGGCACAGAGGAAAGCTGTGGGTGATCCCAGCTGTGAGACTTCTGCACAGGCTGGAGCCTTGCATCCCAGCAGCAGCCTCAGCTAGTTTTATACAAAGACGTTAACAAAATTCAGGATATCTTGGTTTTGAAAGCGCTGCATAATTGCAAGCTGTTATTGTCTGAAACTGCATTTGCAAGATGCAATCTCAACAGCCAGGCAGTTTGGGGAAAAGAAACATTTGCTCAGTGTGGGGGAGGCTCCTGCAGGAGATACAGCCTCACAGTACCCCTGCCAAGATTTCACAGGTCGTCTTCTCAGCTGCCCAAGCACCGCAGTTTTCAGGCAGAAAGCTCTGGGAAGGCTTTGGGCAACATCCAATACCCAAATAAAGGTTTCTCTGTCCCCTTCCTCTGTATAGCTGTGTAGGCTTCTTCACACCACCTTCAGGCAGCAAAGCCCTTGTGAAAGGGCAGGTCTCCAAGCTCCCTGCCCTGAACTGCAATGTCCAGAAAGCTCTGGCAAACCCCACATGTACACGTTTCTACCCTGCCCACAGCACTGCTGAGACTTTGCAGCACACCGTGCCCTTCCATGTGAGTGTTTGTGATCCCTTCCAGGCTTCTCTTCCTTATCTATCTGCTTTGAAAAGCAGAGGCAAGGGAGATGCTGGGTGTGCTCAGGCAAAAAAGTGGTATGCAGAGCATTATTTCAGGCAGGCAATCCACTGAGGCCCTAGAGCACCCCAGAAGGAGAATGGCTGGATTTTGGGTTGAGCTTTGTGGTTATATTTCCAGTCCAAAAAAATCAGTGACTTTAAGTGGGATCCTACACCCGTACAAGGTCTGATCAATAGGTTGGTGCTGCTCAGCAAAGACTTGAGTGACCAGTTCAGCCTTTTCCCTACAAGACATCCCTCAACCTAAAGAGGTGGCAACGTGCATTCCCCATCACTGTCTTCACACGGGGAAATTCGTATCCCATCCATTCACACCTTGACTCACCCAAACCCACCTGCACCCAAACTTCAGATGATTTGTTGAGTCGTAAAATCTTAAACTGTGCCTCCTTGTTATCACTTGGCCATGGGAGCAGAGAACATCCTTGCCAAAAGATGCTGTGGATGTGTGGATGCTGTCCACGTACTCAGGCTCCACAGGAGACGTGCTCATGGAGAGAAGCCCACCAAGGACACCTAAATGATTGCATGGTGGCCACCATCCCCTGCCCTTGACTGCTAACCCAGGAGAGGGCTGCAGGGCTCACAGCCACGCATGGCTCCATGCAGCCTGGCAGCATCAGTGTTAACCGGGCTCTGCCCCGGCCCTGCCGCGAGTGCACGTTTGACTACAGAGACGTGCTTCCAGAATGCTCCTTGCAATTACATGCCCTGCCACCATGCAGGCGAGTTATTAATATATATTAGGCTCAATTATTCATGGCCTCTTTAGGATCCTGTTGTTTAAGTCCAGCTTGAGATCTCCAGGCTAGCAATCACAAAAGTTGCTTTCCAGAGGAATTACAGTAAATCAATCCTTTGGAGATGTTCCAGGCAGCCGTAAAACTCACGGCCAGAGCTGCCCAGAAAGGAGCCTTGTGCCCAAACCTTGGTGGCCCAGAAATGCTGCAGGAGGTGCCTGGGCCCTCCTGGGTGGGTGCAAGGTCCTGGGACACCACTTCCCCTCTTGCCAATGCCTGCACAGAGGTCACATTGACCATCTTAAACTGCAGGGGAGAAACAGCTCAGGGATAACAACTTGGAGGTTTCTCCCCATCAAAAGGACACCTGGTGAGGACCAAACCCTGATGTTCACAGCAGAGCAAGGCAAAGCAGGCAGCAGCTCCCGTGAGGCAGGAGAACACAGCCTGTCCTGGGGGCTGTGACAGGATGCCCCTGCCCATTCCAGCTCCTGCCTGATTCTTGGTGCATAGTTGGGCAGCCCCAGGGTGCAGGATCCAGGAGGGACACCTCAGGGTGCTCCCACCAGGCACACCGCCTGGCACAGGTCATCCCGCTGGGACCTGCATGCTTTGCTCCATCAGAGTGGGGCTGGCAGCAGCTGGGAGCATGCATGCGGCCTGGGAGGTGAGGATTTGCACTGTGGCAGGGGTCTGCCTGCACACCAGACGTGAGCTGCTGGGGCTGTGCTGTGCCAGCAGAAAGCCATCTGGACTGCTCCATGATGCTGGGTGAGGTTGATAAGCCAGGGCCTGGCACCACACTAACTGCAGAAATGACGGCTGGGATATGGGCCTCGGTGATGAGCAGGCAGAAGGGCCGATGGCACAGTGCCACCAGGCTCACACGTGGCTCGGATGGGTGTCAGAGCCCAGCTGAAGGCTGAGGGTGCATGGATGGAGAGGAGTAGAGGCACTCAGATGCCACAGCAAGGGCCATCCCACGAGGCAGGATGTCAAAAAGGCCACGTGCCACCCTCAGAAACCGGGTTTCCTTGTACATCACCCCTCCTCCAACCTGCCTTCCCCTCTCCCCATCTCCCCCCATGCCCCTGCAGCAGCCAACGCCTCCTGCCCATGACATGGCTCTCTTTTCACTAAAATCTGCAAAGCCTTGTGCTCTGGGCACCAGCACAGCTCAGAATATAAAAATTTAATCCGTTAAATGGGTTTGCAGGGGAAGCTGGGGGAGCGGAAGGGGGAACACCCCCACTCCTCCACAGCCCCCACACTGGGGCTACTGTCACCTGCACCACACCGGGCACTGCCTGAGATGGAGGGGGCCAGCGGTGAGGGAGGGCTCGTGCCATAACAGTGCTGGGAAGGACAGGCAGCCCACAGCCCATCCATCTGGGCAGGAGGTGCTGGAGAGGCCTGTTCCAGCTCATGGAGGGTCCCTGGGCCAGCTCCCACCCTGCCACCTGGGGACACCAACTCGGTGACCTTGTCTCACAGCCCTCCCCCCCCCCCGCCCAGCCTGTGCTGAAGAAACCTAGATGATGCTACCACCAGCAGTGCCTCAGACGGACTCCAGCAGGCAGGGGCATTTTCTTTTCCCCAAAAAAGCCTCTGAATCCCAGCAAGAGCTATTTTAATCAGCACTTTCTGCCCTGCGGGACTCCTTGTGGTGTAATGAAAGAGGCGCAGACAGCCCTTTTACTCTCCCCTCCCATCAACCCCCTGTTTGGCCTCAGCTCCTTTTTTTGTTGTTGTTTTGCTCCCCCTCTGCATTTCCAGCCTGCTTTGTAAGTGTTTGAAAGTGATGTTGCTGTGGTTGTTATGGCGACACCAGGCTGGGGCCCTTGCCTGAAACCCCAAACACACAATTAGCTGATTAAGAGGAAAGCACAGGAGTGGGGCAATGCTGCTCTGCAGGGCTGTCCCTGTGCCACCTTTGGGGGTGCCCGTCCTCTGCCCCTGGGGGTCCCCAAGGGGGGTCAGGGGTGCTAGGTCCTGCCAGAGGCTGAGATGCAGCCCAGGGGGCATGCACAGCCCCTCAGGTGGGTACAGGATGGAGGTTTCCAGGCTTGGAGAGGCCAAGTCTTTGCACAAAGCCTCCCTGCAGGATGCTGCAGCATGGGAACGGGGCTGGTGAAAAGAGCCACGTGGCTCTGCCTGCCCAGGGAGCAATGGTGCTGGTCTCGCTTGCAAGCACCACAGATGTGTTTAAATCACAGCACCCAGGAGCGTTTTTGAACTCCTAGCTTGGGTGTAAGCCATGCCACATTCCGACTGCAAGGCTGGACCCAGTTGGGATGCAATGGTCGGATGCAGCACTGCTGGCTCTCAGCTCTGCTGGGAGATGTTACCATGTAGCTAGCTGGGCTCTGCACTTGCCCCCAGCCCTGGTGGCTGCTTGCTCACTCCCAGCCTCCAAAATGGCCCCAGCAGTGCCCTCACCAGCAGGGCAGAGGCTTGGGAGGCTGCCTGTGCTCTTCCCGCCCCAGCTGCTCCGCTCCTTGCCGTTCGCACTTCTTTATTGCTCACAAAGCATCTCAGGAAGGCAGCAATCATCCCCATGACAGCCCCATTTAATGAAGTTGGCCTTCATTAGATGTTTCCGTTCTACTTGACAAGCTCCTCTGTGAGAATGCTCAAATGCCCTGCGGCAGAGGTGGCATGCACGGAGGATGGGTGATACTGCAGGGATGGGCGGCAGCAGGCAGGGCTGGTATCCCTGTGGGGACCAGTATGTCCCCTATGAGGGCTCAGCTACTTGTTTATTCTCGTGTTCCCATTTCAGGCAAGGGGGTACCAGTCCCCGGAGAGCCGTGGACATGGGGTCTGGCCTTGACCCCTTTCTGGGGCTCACAGGTGGTGAGGAGAGTGCAGGCTGGAGGGAAGGCTGCCAGCAGGGAGCCAGTTGGAGTAGCCCTGTGGAAAGGGTCATTTAGCTAATGCCTGCCAGAGTGCTCCTCGAGGAGAGAGCTCTGAAGTGCTCGGCAGTTATCTGTCTGGAGGGAGCATCCTCGTCTCATCAGGGCCAGGCCTGGCGAGCCGCCAGCTGCAGCAGGTCAGGAGACACCCGTGGCCCTGCACCCAGCCACTCTGTGGGAACATGGGGAACACCTCCCTGCAGACCCAGCAGACCCCTGCCCATCACAGGATGGGCTGTGGGCTTCTTCCTCCTGCCCTTGTCACCCCACTTCCCTCACCCCAGCACTTTTCCCCAGCTCCCCATGGGGTGTTTCAGCATCCATCCACACCGTCAGACCATGTCCTTTCATTGCACCCCGCCCCCCAACTCCTGGCACTGGTCCCCATCAGATTTTCCCCTTTATCACAGTGATGAAAGTGGCTCAGAGCAAATAAACAGCGAGTCACAGCCGTGAGGCATGCAGCCAGCATCCACGGCTTCTTAACCTAGTTCAGGTTCATCACCACCTGGCTGCTTACAGGGGACAAAGGAGGTGACAGGTCCCTACTGGGAACTGTCCAGAAGCTTCTGCTTGGGGCTCCCTGGCCACCAAGGGCAGAGGGAGAGCCAGCACCTGCTGTCCCCATCCCTGTCCCCATCTCCAGGACCACAACAGGGTGAATGTGGGGAGCAGAAGCTGCAGAGCAATTCGTAATGGTAGCTTGGGGGGGGGGGGTGTCAGCTCTGCAACCCCACACACACTTAGGGGGCAGCCACTGGTGGGAACATCAGCAGATGGATGCACCTATGGCTACAGGTGCGACTGGTGGTGTCAACAAGGCCACCTCCATGGTGGGAACACGATGGACAACCATCAGCACGATGCGAGAGCAAGGTGGTTGGGGGTGTGATGGACAGCTGTCAGCAGAGGATGGACAGATGGATGTGATGGACAGACAGCTGCAGCCCTGATGGACAGCTCTCAGTGGACACAAAGGATGGCCATCAGCAGGTGGCCTTGGGAGGTGTCTGGAGATGTCACATCTGGGTGCCGGTGGAGGATGGGATCACGTCTGAAGCTGGGATCAGGTCCGTGGTAGGGGATTGTGTCCACGGGGACAATTGTGTCTGGGATCCAGGGCCCCATCCCCTGCGAGGAGCCCACGCGGAGGGAGCCAGACACCACGCACAGATGCTCTGCCTCCCTCCCCGGCTCATTTCTGCTCTGCCTGTATGCGGTGATGGGCGATGCTCTGCCTTTCCCTGCTGCAGCCTTGCACAGCATCCCATCAGGCAGTTGCTTTTTATCCCATTTCATGCTGATTTTGGCATCACCCTCGCCTCCCGCACCAGTGCTGAAGCGAACCCTCCACATGGCGCCTTAACACTATTATCTCCTGTGATAAATTAGTAGGGGGTTTGTTCATTGTCTTCAAGGATGTAAAGAATCTGATAAGGTTTCGCAATTCACAACATTGTGATAAGGGGATTAAGCGAGTAGATAATGAGGAAGGGAGGTTGGGAAAACATCCTTGTTAAAAACAAAGGATTCTGTGAAGCAACCCACCCTGTTTGCCGCTTCACAACCCCCCCCTCCCTTGAACACGAGTACAACGTGTGAAAAACAACGACCCCCAACAACGGACCACACAGCCTCAGAAGGCTCAACAAGTCCTGACAAGCCGGAACTTGGATGCTATAAAACAGTGACGCTGGAAAGGGAAGTTGCGTGCTGTGGTGGAGCGGAGACTCCCCAGCCGCCCAGCGCTGTTTTGCTTGTGCTTGCTTACTTAATCATCTATTCAATAAAATATTTTTGATAGACCAAGAAATTTGTATGGTCTCACTTATAACATCTCCATCAGCCAAACTTGTAATCTCCTGAAAAAAAAGCTCTCTCGCTATTTTGACAAGTTCCCTTTTCCATCACCTCCTGCTGACTGGCAGGAACGCCAGCTCATGCAGATGTCTTCTCTGCAGCAGGCTCATCCCCCAAAAGCTCATCTCCCCCTCTTCCACAAGCGAAGCCTTCACCCTGCGACCCTGCTGGGTGCTGCTGGCTGTGGGACCGGCTGCTGGGAGGAGTGGCGGCTGCGCAGGGTGGCATTCCCAGGCTGTGGGCTCCAGAAGCAGTTGCAGAAGGTGAGCCCACGTGTTGAGTCGCTGCGGGAGCCAGTGACCTACACGCAAGCGTCATGCGAGATTTGGGGAGGGGTAAGGGGGGGAGCTGATGAAAATGCCCATTCTCATGGCAGCTCAGCTCTCACCTCCACCCCTGCAGCCCTCCCCCAGCAGCCCGATACTGCCTGCAATGCCAAGAGGTTTCCCAGCCTGTTGCCATCATACCTGCTCTGATGCACTGTAGGTTTTCAGAAAGGGGCAGGGGACCCTGGGGATGCAAGAGCAGCCTGCATCCTGCATCCCACATCCTGAATCCTGCACGCGGTGGAGCCTGCTGGGTGCCCCAAGCAGGCTCTGAACCTTGCTGCGAGTGGGCATCTGGCTGTGCTACAGAAGGGACCAAATCCACCAGGCCATGCTGGCACTGAGGCAGGGGGTGGCAGGACCTCCCCGGTGTTATAAATTACTCTTTTAGCCAGAAAGAATTAGTTTATTGAGTAAGCGATCAGCAAGCAAAACAGCACTGGGCGGCCGGGGAGTCCATGCTCCTCCAAACGGCGCGCCCTCCCCCTTTCGCAGTCCCCTTTTATCATCAGGTTCTTCCGGGGTTACATGGCCCCTTTCTAGTACTGCGGCTGCATCGATTGTTGCTAGGGGGTCGTCTCTGTCCCTCTGGTGGTCGCGCGGATGAAGGCAGTAGTCTTCCTCTGCTTAATTTGCAGCGTTTCTCCTCCTTATTTGGTCATGTTAGTTTTTCTTAAGATAGGGCAGTGGGTTATTGGGTTGGCAATTGTACTGTTTACACAAAGTTCTCTCAACCGTATATCCGAGACATCAACAGGCAGGATGTCTCAAGTTTTGTACCACCACTTGAGCAGCTCCTTTTGTTCCCTTCTTAATATAGCCATGAAAAACAATGAACAAACATTTCTTATACATCACACCCGGCAGCTTGAGCAGGGCTCCTCCTCGCCTTTGCTTTTCCGGGAATCATTGCTGTCATCCAAGGGCCTGATCCAATCATTGCTCTCATCCAGGGCTCTCCCCGCAGAGGCACTTAATGCTCTTGCAACCTCCCAGCACAGTCTTGCACCGCCTCCCCCTTCCCCAGTCCTCTGGGGCCAGGGCTTGGCTGCAGAGATGTTTTCCTCTGGCCCCATTTACGGTTTGCCTACACTTTCTCTGTCCCTCTCCGCATCATGTGCATCCCAGCACCCTTCCACTCTGCTCACCAAGTAACACAAGGTGCTTTGGTGACCCTAAGGTGCTTTTGGTCACCCTAAAAAAAGCTCTTTTTGGTCACCAAGGTGCTTTTGGTCACCCTAAAGGCAAGCATCCTCAGGAGGGGTTCATCAAAGGGAGGCACCCAGGGCCAGGGTAGGGCCACAGGACTCTCCATGAAGCTCTGCAGCTGATGGAGTGAGGCACAACAGGACCTGACAGCACAAGCAGCAGGCAGGATGAATCCCGTCTGGAGCACAGCTTTGCACATCTGCAGCCGCTGTGGTAGGCAGCCATGATGCAGCTCAGGTGCCGGTGCAGCAGCCGGGTGCTGCCATGGATGCCACAAGCTGCAGCCTGTCTCAGCTCACTCCTGGTCGGGTGTGGGAGGATGCAAAAGGTCTTTACGGAGGCGCTGTGGAAAACTGCAGCTGGTGCAGCAGAAGTGGGACCACTGTCAGCTCCCACGGGGCTGGCATATGGCTAGGAGCTGCAGGGCCACCAGCTCCATGGCTGCTAGGAGTCAGCCCAGCCCAGACGGTGGCCCAGACAAGACCAGAATGGAAGAAGTGTGTGTGTGTGGTGGGGGGGGGGGGGTCTCCAGAGGCCCCCCCCCGCATATGCACAAACTCACAGAATGGTTGAGGTGGGAAGACACCCCTGGAGGTCAGCTGGTCCAACCC
The DNA here is from genome assembly GCF_040182565.1 of Anser cygnoides. NCBI lineage: Eukaryota > Metazoa > Chordata > Aves > Anseriformes > Anatidae > Anser > Anser cygnoides. The sequence goes on from NC_089908.1 coordinate 2,560,028, forward strand.
CCAGCTCAAGCAGGGACACCCAGAGCACTGCTGGAAGCTGCTCCCCGGAGGGCTCCGAGACCCTGGCACCCTAAATCACCCCCAGGTACAGCGGGCACCTCTAGAACAGGACAGCAGACCCCCAGACAGCGGCACCCGTCCCAGGAGGGCACTGGGGGCTGAGCGACCATGGGGGGTGCACATGGAGCAAATATCCCACTCTCAGAAGCGGTGCTTTGGGGCTGCACCTTCCTTACCAGCCCAGTGTCCTCGCTCCTTCCCCACCATCTCCATGAGCCCCCAGCCCTGCTGCAGCCCTGCAGCATGCACCCACCCAGTCCTGGGGACCAGGAGAGCCAAAACCCCTCACGCTGCATTGCGCCGGGCACACGGGGCTGGATGGAGCTGGGAGCCAGCACATCCCCGCTCCACAGGGTGAGCAGCAGGCAACGGGTTAAAGTGGCCACAGGCAGATTGTGGCTGGGGCTTGGTGCAGGGAAGACCCCGACTGCGGGCAGGGGAGCCCTCTGCTCCTCCACACCCATGCAACCCCAGCTCCATAGTCCTTGAGGTTGTCTCTAAGAAAGCCAGCTCAGCCTCGGAGCCAGAGGAGATGCAGGGAAAGCTTTTATTGGTATCTCCCAGCCAACATCAGCCCGGTTAAAAAAAAAATGCTTCATCTCTCAGAGAGCTGTTTAACACAGCTCAGGCAGCAATTGGTACAGGGACAGCAAACCAGGCTGCATCTGCTCAGCCCCAGTCACAAGCTCCCTGCTTCCTCCATGTGTGTGAGTGAGCGTGAGCGTGAGTGTGTGTGTGTGTGCTCTAGACACAGACATCCGCTCCCAGCATCTCGCTGTCTCCTGCATCCTCCAGCAGTGAGCGCGCGGCTCTGGCTCCCCACGTCCCAGCTTCGCCGTTGTATCCCCCGGCGGGGATTTGCACGTGGGGCGTGGGATGTGGTGAGCACCCGTGGGTGGAGAGGTGAGCACCCGTGGGTGGCTGGGAGCAGCTGCCATTGGCATCGCGTGGGAAGCTCTCTAGGGCTCGCGATCCCAAGCAGGCCCCTGACCCTGATAAGTGGCTTTTTTTTGCTGCCGCTGGCACTTTGCCTGGTGCATGGAGCGGGCTGGCCGTGCGTCGCAACACCCATGGGTGGGTCACCCTGGGGTCCTGGTGCCAGGGAGGGTGATGGTCCTGGGATGGGGTGCCTGGGAGCGGGGGTGCAGGTGGTGTGGGAGGGTCCCGCGCAGGCATCAGGGTCCGGATGTGGGTGCTGAGGAGGGAGACGAGAAGGAGAAATGGGGAGCTAGGCAGGAGCTGTGTCTGCTGCAGGGAAAGGGACTCTGCTGTCACGGCATTTTCATCCCCCTCTGGGAGATGGAAACGTGTGACTCACCTATAAAATCAGCCATGGTGTGGCAGGATGGGCAGCTGGATCCCGCAGGGAGCGCAGTTGCCGGCTGGGTGTCCCCTGCAGGGGGGCACAGCACAGCTGGGGGTTTGCCCACTGCCCCCAGACCTCTCCACCAGGCTCCTGTGCCCCTGCAGAGGGTGGGGAGTGTGATGTATGAAGCATGATTGTTCATTATTTCCCATGGCTATATTAAGAAGGAACAAAGGGAGTCGCCAGGTGGCTGTAAGGACCTTGAGGCTCCCTGCCTGTTGCTGTCTCGGACAGAAGATTGAGAGAACTTTGTGTAAACAATATAATTGCAAAACTGATAACCCACTGTCCTATCTTAAGACAAACCAACATGACCAGTTAAGGAGGGGAAAACACCACATACCAAGCAGAGGAAGTCTACTGCCTTCATCCGCGCGACCACCAGAGGGACAGAGACGACCCCCTAGCAACAATCGACGAAGCCGCAGTACCAGGAAGGGGGCTACGTAACCCCGGAAGACCTCAGTGATAAAAGGGGACTGTGAAAGGGGGAGGGCGCGCCGTTTGGAGGAGCATGGACTCCCCGGCCGCCCAGTGCTGTTTTGCTTGCTGATCGCTTACTCAATAAACTAATTCTTTCTGGCTAAAAGAGTAATTTATAACAAATTTGGTGCCGTGACTCGGATAGAGGTACGTCGATCGGGAAGCCTATCGAAGGGGGCGCCCCGCCGATTTCGGCGGCCTTCGCCGGGACTATTCCCGTTCAGGCCCTCTACCGACGAACCCTAAATTTCGGGCAGCAAGCAAATAAAGCCGGCAAACCCCTAGGTAATCTTTGTGCACGAAGGCTGAACGAAGACCCACGGGGTGGGTAAGTATAGGCCGGTGTTCCGTTTGGTTGGGGTTGGTGTTCCTGGAGCGCGTCTGTGTGAGATGTCCAATTGAGGACGAAGTGAGTGCGGACCCCTCAGTAGTGCGGTTCCCACATCCCGCGAGGGACTGGGCCACGACCGGGGGAAGCGGCTCTGTGTGTGTGTGAAGGCGCTCCGGAAGATGGGACAGAAGAAGAGTAAGCCTTCTGGTCCCATGGGTGGGTTTAGGTTGCCCCCTATTCCCCCAGATAGCCCGCTGGGGTTAATGATTAAGAATTGGAGTGATTCCCCTTCTAGGCGGGGAAAGGACAAAGTAAAAGTGATTCATTATTGTATTGAAATTTGGGGAGGTCAGCAAATTCGAGGCGACTGTCTTTATTGGCCCGTGTCTGGGTCGTCTGACGACGGGGTGTGTCAAGCCTTGAATGTTTATGTGAATGCAAAGGAACCTTTTTGTTTAGAAGAGAGCGAATATGCGAGCTTCTGGCTGGGCTAGGGGAATCGAGTTAATTTGTATCTGTTAAAAGAAAAAGGAGGGGAGGAGAAACGTAAGAAAATGAATCGGGAATTGGAGGTCCCGGTATCACCACCTCCCTATATCCTGCCCACGGCCCCCCCAGGGCCTTCTAACTCACAGTCTTCAGGGGAGTCGGACAGTGACGTTGATCAGGGGCCGGTAACTAGGAGCCGAATTAGAAAACGGAGACAGAAATCTCAGAAACCTGAGAGCGTTTAGGGGATGTATCCATTGAGAGAAATATCTATGGGAGGCCCGCAACGCGAAATGGGGTATGTGGCGGTCCCCATTAATTCTGGGGATGTCCGCGATTTTAAGAAAGAGATGGGAAGTTTGTTGGAAGACCCCCTCAGAGTAGCAGAGCGAGTGGATCAGTTCCTAGGACCCAATGTGTACACTTGGGAGGAGATACAATCTATATTGGGGATTTTATTTACCTCGGAAGAGAGGGGAATGATTAAGAGAGCGGGGATGCGAATCTGGGATCAACAGCATCAGCAAGGTCCAGCTGCAGATGTTAAATGGCCACTGCAGAGACCTAATTGGAATAATCAGGACCCTGTACATCGTGGTCATATGCAAGATTTAAGAACCAGTATTATACAAAGAATTAGGGAATCAGTCCCGAGAGGTCACAACATCAATAAGGCCTTTAGTGAACAACAAAAAAAGGATGAAACCCCGACGGAATGGCTAGAGAGGCTGCGTAAGAGCCTGCAGCTATATTCAGGGGTGGACCCGGGGACTCCTGTGGGAGAGGCCCTGTGAAAACTCAATTCGTAGCAAAATCCTGGCTGGATATTAGGAAGAAATTAGAGAAGATAGAAGATTGGCAGGATCGGGGTTTGGACGAGTTGTTAAGAGAAGCACAGAAAGTGTTTGTCAGGAGAGAGAATGAGAAGGAGAAAAAACAGGTGCGAATGATGGTGGCGGCAGTCAGGGAAGGACAGAGGAGAATTGAGTGTAAAAAGGGGTCTGGAGTGGGTTATTGGAGGCCGGTGGGAGACGACAGACCAGTTGACCGCAGGCCGAGGGATGTGACTTGTTTTTATTGTAATAAAAAGGGTCACATGAAAAGGGAATGCTGACGGAGGATGAAAGATGAGAGGATGTTTAAGGAAGATTAGGGGTGTCAGGGGCTCTATTTGCTGGGGACCCGGAATAAGACTGAGCCATTGATAAAATTAAAATTAGGTCCCCAGTGAGAGGAGGTGGAGTTTCTCATAGATACAGGCGCTGAGAGATCTACGGTCCAAGTTCTGCCTCGGGGGTGCAAAATATCAATGGAGAAGGTGCAGGTGATTGGGGCCAAAGGGGAACCGTTTGGGGTCCCCGTTATAAAAGAAGTGCTGATTGAATCTAATTCAAAACTGGGGATTAGGGTCTTTACTTTTGGTACCTGAGGCACATTATAATTTATTGGGTAGGGACTTAATAATAGAATTAGGTATAAGTCTGGAAGTAGTAGATAAGGAATTGAAAGTTAAATTGTGTCCTCTGAGAGTAGAGGATGAGCAAGATATAAATCCAGAAGTTTGGTATACTCCTGACAGTGTGGGAAAATTGGATATTGCACCTTTTAAGGTGACTATAACCAACGCAAGTGTGCCAATACAAATTAAACAATACCCCCTGTCTGAGGAAGGCAGACGAGGGTTAAAGCCTGAGATCGAACGATTGCTACAACAAGGGTTATTAGAACCCTGTATGTCCCCCTTTAACACCCCAATTTTGCCAGTAAAGAAAAAAGATGGTAAATATCGGTTGGTTCGCGATTTAAGGGAAATTAATAAAAGAACAGTAACTAGATTTCCAGTGGTAGCTAACCCCCATACCCTGCTAAGTCATTTACACCCGGAAGATTGATGGTATAGCGTGATAGATTTGAAGGATGCATTCTGGGCATGTCCCCTGGAAGAAAAGAGCAGGGATTATTTCGCTTTCGAATGGGAAGATCCGGATACCCACCGAAAACAACAATTGCGGTGGACAGTGCTTCCCCAGGGGTTCACCGAATCCCCCAATTTATTTGGACAAGCATTAGAACGAATTCTGCAGGGTTATGACAGGGTACCAGGAGTAACCTTAGTACAATACGTAGATGATTTATTACTAGCAGGAAAGGATGAAACTGCTGTTAGACAAGCAAGTATACGGCTGTTAAATTTTCTCAGCCTACAGGGATTAAAAGTTACAAAATCAAAATTACAATTTGTGGAGCAAGAGGTAAAATACCTGGGGCACCAGTTAAGTAAGGGAACTAAGAAGTTAGATCCAGACAGAATCAGTGGAATATTGGCTTTAACGTCCCCGCGAACTAAAAGGCAGGTACGGCAATTGCTGGGATTAATAGGCTATTGCAGACAATGGATAGAGGATTATAGTGGAAAGGTAAAATTTCTCTATGAAAAACTCACTAGGGACGGGTTGCTGAAATGGACTAGGGAAGATGAGGAACGGCTGAACAAGTTAAAGGAGGAACTAGCACGCCCCCCAGTGTTAAGCTTGCCAGATTCGAGGAGGCCGTTTTTTTTCTGTTTGTGAACAGCGCAGAAGGCACGGCATACGGAGTGCTGGCCCAAGAATGGGCAGGGAGTAAAAAACCTGTGGCCTATTTGTCTAAATTATTGGATCCGGTTAGCCGGGGTTGGCCAAATTGCTTGCAGGTAGTGGTGGCTGCTGCCTTGTTAGTGGAAGAAGCACAAAAGATCACTTTTGGGGGGGAAATCAAGGTAATATCTCCACACAATATACGCGGGGTATTGCAACAAAAGGCAGAGAAATGGATTACCGATGCCAGATTATTAAAATACGAAGGAATTTTGATTTCCTCTCCAAAATTAACATTAGAAACAACCTCCCTACAGAACCCTGCTCAATTTCTTTATGGGGAACCAAATGAGTCCTTAGGACATAATTGCCTCCGAAACATAGAAGAGCAAACAAAGTTGAGACCTGATCTAGAGGAGGTGGAATTACCCGTCGGTGAACAAATATACGTGGATGGTTCCTCAAGAATAGTTGAAGGAAAACGAAAATCAGGATATGCGCTGGTAAATGGGAAAACATTTGGGATAGTAGAATCTGGACCTCTGAGCCCTAGCTGGTCGGCCCAAGCTTGCGAGCTATATGCCATATTGCGGGCCCTAAAACTGTTGAAGAATAAAAGTGGTACAATATATACAGATTCAAAATATGCTTATGGGGTAATACATACATTTGGTAAAATATGGGAAGAAAGGGGGCTCATCAATTCACAAGGAAAGGGTATAATACATCAGGAATTGATTGCCCAGGTTTTACAAGCTATTAGGGAACCTAAAGAAATTGCTGTAGTGCATATAAAAAGGCATCAAAAGGGCCTCACCCCTCAGGTTAGGGGTAATAACCTGGCGGATCAGGAGGCAAAGAGGGCAGCATTAATGAGTATAAGAATTATAAGAACGAGGAAAGAATGCCCAGACTGTGGAAAAGACTTAAAGGAATTTCCATGTTATGCCTGTTGGAAGGATTTCGGCTTTGATGCCATACAATGTAGTTGCTCGTTCCGGGAAGAGGAGGAAGGGAAAAATTCGCATTGCTACTTACACGGGCCCATATATACATTGCTCTGCTTTACGCAGCCAGAAAAGGATAAAATGGCTCAAATGGGTATAAAAGAGACAGATGAGGGTAAATGGGTATTGCCCAATGGACGGGAAATGCTCCCTAAGTCTGCAGCTTTAAGACTGCTATGGAGGTTTCATGAAAACACTCATTGGGGAGCTCAAGCACTAGTGGATCAATTTGCTACGAGGTATACGTGTATTGGAATATACAATGTAGCAAAACGAGTTGTGAATGATTGCCTTGTCTGTAGGAGAGTGAACACCCGACAAATGAGAAAAAGAGTGTTAGGAGGTCGGGAACTGGCGCACCGGCCTTTTGCTAAAATCCAGCTGGATTTCACAGAGCTTCCAAAAGTAGGAAGGTACAAATACTTATTAGTGATTGTAGATCATCTCACGCGTTTTGTCGAAGCTTTCCCAACGACGAGGACAACGGCCCATGCCGTGGTGAAAGTACTATTAGAAAACATTATCCCGAGATTCGGGATTATAGAAACAATTGATTCTGACCAAGGTCCGCACTTTGTGTCGAAAGTGTCCCGAGAGACTATGAAAGCTTTGGGGACAAATTGGGAATATCATACTCCGTGGCACCCTCAAAGCTCTGGAAAGGTGGAACAAATGAATGGTGAAATTAAAAAACAACTAACAAAGCTTATGATGGAGACAAAGACCTCCTGGGTGAAATGTTTACCGCTTGCACTATTGAATATCCGAACACAGCCCCGAGCCGATGTTGGAATTTCACCTTTTGAAATGCTGTATGGTATGCCTTATGATTTAGAGATGCCATCTGATCACCCCCAGGTACAGGATATCCAATTAACACCTTATTTAATACAGCTTATAAACCGACGGAGGGAGTTACAAGCAAAAGGCTTGGTGGCACAGCGTCCCCCGTTAGATATAGCAATCCATAGGATACAACCTGGAGATAGGGTTCTAATTAAGACATGGAAGGAAACATCTTTAACACCACAGTGGGAAGGCCCCTATGTTGTTTTACTTATCACAGAGACAGCTATCCGGATGGCTGAGAAGGGGTGGACACATGCCAGTCGCATGAGAGGACCAATCCAGACAAGCGAATGGGAAGCGGTCGCAGGCCCTGATGACTTAAAGCTCACGTTGAAATGAACTCGATAAGTATAATATATACTGTCACTGTCTATGTATCGTAAAAAGGGGGAGGAGGGGGACTCTGTGTGATCGGTGACAGGTCGAGAGGTCGCGGCTACCCGAGAAACTCCCCTGAAGAACACTACTGCTGCCGAGAAGAACCTGCACCTTGTAGTTCGCTGCAACCGAACTGACAAGCTAGGCAGAGAGTGAAACAGTGGGGAACTGTGTGGCCAGGTAAAAAAATAAAAAAAAAAAAACTCCAGAAAATGAGCCCTAGCCACTTTTTGCGATACATAGTAATAGGTGCAATTGTTTTCACTGTTCCTGGGTCTGCGCACCCTCATAGACCTTTTATTTGGAGCCTAATTAGATGGGAAGATCACCATGTTGTGCAGCAAATAACCACCGCTGGGGGCCCTAGCTTTAGGGTCTTACTGTGTGACCTTGTGACATGGGGCAAAAACATAGCAAACGCGTTCTGGTCAATTGAGCTTCTATATGTGCCCAAGTTCTAACCCAGGAAGACCGTACTGTAATTATCCACATGAATACTTTTGTGCTTATTGGGATTGTGAGACTATCGCCACAGACTGGAATCCCGGAGCTGGAGCAGACAGATATTTGAAGGTGGGGTACGGGCCACCAGGATGTAGCCATAAGGGCGAACTACAGCATTACACCACCCTCTCTGGTGGGGGTCCACAGTACTCCAGGTCAGATTGCAAATTCATATACATCAATGTAACCCAACCGGGGGATCAAAGATGGACCCTAGGACAACGTTGGGGAATCAGGTTTCATGAATCTGGAGCTGATAGGGGAGGGATAATATATAAGAACCCCCAACGGGTGGGACCAAACCAAGAACTGTCAGGGAGTGTTTTAAGAATTCAACCTACACAAGCTTTTGGAATACAAACTTCTAATAGCCCAAAACCACTAAAGGTCATTAATAAATCAGTGGGTCAAAAATATGAAATTAAAAGTGAAGGGATGACTGAGAATAACATGTGGAGAATCATGGATGCTAGTTATTACTTATTGAATCAAACAAATCCAAACATACCTAGACCTTGCTGGTTATGTCTTGATATAAGGCCTCCATATTACGATGCCATTGGGGATCTGGGAGAGGCCACCCATTCAAGTAACCCCAACCCTCCACAATGCAATTGGGGAAGGGATGTAGGAATAACATTGACGGAAGTAACTGGGAATGGCAGGTGTGTAGGTACAATCCCTAGTGAGAAGCTCCATCTATGCGGTATTACGGAGAAGGTTACACCAGGAAGTAGACAAAGGTGGTTAATACCCGCAAACAACGCTAGATGGGTCTGCTCATCGATAGGTGTTACCCCTTGTTTATCACTTGAACTCTTTAATGTATCTCAAGATTTCTGTATACAGGTGATAATTATACCAAGAATTCTATACCATTCTGAAGAGTACGTATATACACGACACACAGTAGCAGAGAACCAATCATGGCTATAACATTGGTAACGTTGATAATTCTGGAAGGCACCGGGGTGGGCACTGAGAGAGTTGCCTCTCTGGTCAGACAAAGCCAGGAGTTCACCTCCCTACGTGTGGCTGTAGATGAAGACTTAACTCGAGTTGAACAGTCAATTACTGCCCTGGAAAAATCGGTACGGTCACTATCGGAAGTTGTTTTGCAAAATCGTAGAGGATTAGATCTGATGTTTTTACAACATGGTGGATTACGTGCCGCCTTGAAAGAAGAATGCTGTGTATATTCAGACCACACTGGAGTAGTGAGGGATACAATGATGAAGCTCAGAGAAGGATTAGAAAAAAGAAAGTGAGAAAATGAAGCTAGGCAGAATTGGTACGAATCTTGGTTTAATTATTCACCCTGGCTTACAACTTTACTGTCGACAATAGCAGGACCTTTGTTGTTATTAGTGTTGGGGCTAACTTTTGGACCATGTATTCTTAATTGAGTAATTGCGATTCTAAAAAAGCCGTTTAGAGGCAGTGCATTTGATGCATATCCGTGCTAAATATGAACCTATAACCACGAATGAGGATGCTGAATCTCTAATGCTCAGCAGACAGGCATACCAGGAATTAATGAACAAAATAACTAACTAAAAGAAAAAGGAGGGATTGTGGTGTATGAGGCATGTTTGTTCATTATTTCCCATGGCTATATTAAGAAGGAACAAAGGGAGTCGCCAGGTGGCTGTAAGGACCTTGAGGCTCCCTGCCTGTTGCTGTCTCGGACGGAAAGTTGAGAGAACTTTGTGTAAATACTATAATTGCAAAAAGTGATAACCCACTGTCCTATCTTAAGACAAACCAACATGACCAGTTAAGGAGGGGAAAACACCACATACCAAGCAGAGGAAGACTACTGCCTTCATCCGCGCGACCACCAGAGGGACAGAGACGACCCCCTAGCAACAATCGACGAAGCCGCAGTACCAGGAAGGGGGTTACGTAACCCCGGAAGACCTCGGTGATAAAAGGGACTGTGAAAGGGGGAGGGCGCGCCGTTTGGAGGAGCATGGACTCCCCGGCCGCCCAGCGCTGTTTTGCTTGCTGATCGCTTACTCAATAAACTAATTCTTTCTGGCTAAAAGAGTAATTTATAACAGGGAGGGTACCACCAACTTCGGATGTCACCAACCCCTCTGTTCCGCTGCAACGGGGTCACCTCCCAGCAGCAGCCCCAGCAGCGCCCTGGTCCCAGCACGTGCCATCCGACAAGGAGAGGGGACAAGGGGGTGCTGCTGGAACCCTCTGGGGACCCCCTCTCTGTCCCAGTCAGGGGGGTGGGATGCAGGGTGCCCTGGCAGGCAGCAGCGGGCAGGGCTGTGCCAGAGCTGTGTTAGCTCCTCCCAGCTCTGCTCAGTGCCCTTCAGGCCAAGCTGCCGTGGGTCCTGGGGTCCCCAGGGTGTCACCACCCCATTGGCACCCCATCCCTAATTCTGCCCCCCCCAGGGCAGCGGCCCCAGGACTCTCACAGGCACAGTGCTGGGGGTAAAATCACAAAAAGCCTTGTGAGGGCAGGGAACTGGCCTGGCCCAAGGGAGCCAGCATGGGGTACGGGAGGCAGGTGCATCTTTCCTCAACAGCCGGGAGCTGGGAGGGGGGAGAGGGTGTCCTGCTCCTGATAAACCCCTGCTGTATCCCCTAGAGGATGGGTACAAGGTGTACCAAGGACCCTGCTCATGGCTGCACCAGACCAAGCACCCGCTAGCCCTTGTTTTGCCCAAAGAGATGCTGCAACATCCCACCCCCCACCCAAAGCCTGCACCCATGCCATACCCACAGCCCCTGCAGCAGCCCTGTGAGAAAAATCTCAATAATTTTCTTCAGACAGGACCGCTATTTTTTTTTTTGTGAAGCTATTTTATTCGCGATTGCAATGGCGGGCGTCCTGCAAGCAGGAGCACACAGTAAAAGTTTATCATAACCTTATATTCCCTATTACCCGACACCTGATTTCTCCCCTGTTTCCTCATTGGCTGAGTACTACAGGTTCACAACCTACTCAATGCACTTCTATACCATATATGTACAATTTGATTTGACCAACCATTAATTTCTTCTTTTCCTTTTTTTTCCCTTCTTGTTTTTACTGATTTCGTACTGCTCATCCTGTTTTTCTTAGCTATCCTCCTTATTTTGGGACAGTGGGACCTTCCCCTTATCTGCTTAACATACTCCCCACTGCTATGCTGCACAATCACTTTTGAATATGCAAGGTCAGTGGAACTTTCCACTGCAAAAACACCTTCTACTGAAAAAACACAGCTTTGTTTCTCACAGCCCCCCAGCACCCACAGCCACCACTGATCCCCCCGCCAGGCCGTAACACCCACCCCATGCTCCCAGCTGCACCACAACACATCCACCCGCAGTCATTCCCTGGAGCATCCATCCCATGCTCCCAGCCACAACGCCCACACCGCGCTGTGCCACACCCACCCGTGCTGCACCCACCCACACTGTCACCCACCCACTGCCACTCTCACCCCTGCATACAGCTGATGCTGGCACCCCCATCACAAGGCACAGGTGCCTCCATGCTGGCCAGCAGCCCCATCCCAACCGTGCCTCAGTTTCCCCACTCAGAGAGCCCCGTGGGGCTGGGAAGAATGAGCCACTGATGCTAGGAGGATGAAGTGCTTCCTGGCTGTGTTTTGCTCCAGGGATGAAGCAGCAAGGAGCATTTCCCATCAGAAGAACACAGAGAAGCGGTGCAGCCCAGGGGAATGAGGCAGGATGTAGATGACCAGGGTAAGGCAAGGGAAGAGGGGAAGATGCCCACGACCACTGTGATAGCCCCCGGTAGAGCTTGGTGAAGCCGGGCGTTTGCAGCCAGCTCTGTCCCAGATTTATCTTGTTGATGGGGGCAACCTAAAAATAGGCCCCGTATTTGTGCCAAGGTGAGCAGGGTGGTGACACTGGATCCCAGACCATCAGGCGCCTTGAAGGGCAGCTGTTAATAGCAAATGGAGCTGGATTCCCTTGGGGACACAGGATGTGGCGGGCAGGATGCAGCCATCGTGGGGGCAGCAGGAAGCTGGGCTGCTATGGGCAGGGGTGCCTCTGATCCCCCTGCATCCAGAGACCACCAGGAGAGGAGGGGACATCCAGAGCCTTACAGCCAGACCAGCAGCTAGACCATGGAGCCCCAAGCTGGGGTGAGGCTCTGTATGGGGGTGATGTTCCCCCCGGCACATCCTGGGGGGTTCTGGGGAGAGCAATGCAGCACTGAGGTATCTGGGGAGCTTTGGGCCTGGGTCTAGCTGGATGATGGAGATAGGGGTGAAGCCGTTCAGCCCCTAGATGTGCAGGCATCCTGTGCCAGGATGAGGGAGAGGGGCAAAAACCCCAGAGAGGGGCAAAAGCAGATTGCAAGGGGTCCAGCCTCTAGACTCAATGCCAGCCACACAGCAGCTGGTGACAGGAGGCACGCAAGGTGGCCTTGGGAGAGGGCTGTCACCAGGGGCTGGAGGCAGGGAGGTGGGCTGGGACCCTCCATGTCTACTGCCATGCTGTGAGCCCATGCTGGGGATCAGGAGCACCAGTGCAGCTACTGAGGAGACTGGTGCACGGTGAGCTGAGGCTCTCCTCTCTTTTGGCTCTTCTCCATGAGCCCAGCCCCTCTGCAGCCTCTCCTCCCCGCTTCCTTGGGCAGGGTGAGGCCAGGATCAGGCCAAGATCTGGGGACCCTCAGTGACACAGAGACCTGCAAAGGCAGCTCTTGAGGTTGGGGGAGTTCTACCTGCTGTGCCCCCCACCTCAGCAGCTTACAGGCAGAGCTGCAATGCTGCCCAGAAAAATGCTGAACCTACCCATGGCTAATGGGCTCCTGATCCACCCAGGCGGGGGGTGGCCATGCTGCGAGGAGGCAGAGACACCCAGTTCCCTCCCGCTGGCACAGCTGCAGCAATGCTGCTGCGGTGGCTTGGACACGTGCCTCCAGCTCATCCCCGCTCCCACCTTTGCAAAGTGCGGGCAGCTGCGCCAGGTGCCAGCCCACCCCAAGCTGGGTGCGGGGACCCGGAGTGCAAATACCCCTGCCCACACCTTCACACTGCCAAAATGAGTGCCAAGCCCGCAGCATGGCTCCCAGGGGGGCACACGCCTGTACCCCCTCACGTTTGATGGGGCCCACGTGTTGGGCACCCAGCGCCGCGTGTGGGCATGTGCGCGCAGATGGTCCCACAGGTGGGGGGGCCGGGAAGTCGCATGCGTGCGAGTGTACGCAGTGGTGTTTGGGTTTGCATGCCCATGTGTGTGTGCATGCACATGAACAGGGCTGGCGCGGCAGGGGCTGGCTAGGTATGAGCATCTAGGTCGTGCATCTGCTGCGTGGCTGCTCTGGCACAGAGCAGCTGCCACCCACAGCCGCTGTCTGCCCACACACCCTGCTCTGATGTGGGGCAGCTGTAATTACCATGCCAAGGCTCCTTGCTGCAGCAGTGCCCACAGCACTGGGGCCTCCTGCAGCTACGAAATCCCTGTGTGATCATTTGTGGTGCTAATTAATCCCACTCCCCCGGGGACTTCCCTGCCTCCTGTCACGCCACGATGCTAGAGGGGCTGGGAGATGGCTGCATCGATGCCTCCCCACCTCGCAGTCACCAAGTGCCACCAGCTTGTCCCTGGGTGCAGGCTGGGAGCTCCTCTTTGCTGCAGCATCTTCCACAATGCAACCCCAGCTGGGCATGGAGCAGTGTTGGGACCCACGCTGGGTGATGCTATGCCCCACACTGCTAGAGAGGAAATCCTCCTTCTCCCTGGTCTCAGCCCACCCCATCTTCAGCCCTTCTGCAGCCTGGGATCATGTCTACCCGCACTGAGACAGAGCCCAACCTGTTTGCTGTTGCGCTCCCCATTTTACCCCAAACCCATCTTCCCTTGGCCCTGCACCCAAAGTCCCTTCTTGGCTTCTGTGCATCCCAGGTCCATGCACTGCTCCCCTTCCCTCCTGCACCCTCACAGCTTTCCCACAGCCCAGCCACAGCAGCACACACATACACGAGCTTGTGAGCTAGACGGACCTGGGGGTGAAGAGAAATTGAGGGAAGGTAGGAGAACCAGCACCAGCTCTGCCATGCCCTAGCCCTGAGCAGAACTGCTGGGAGGACACATCTCACCCTTGGCTGATCAAAGAGGTTTTCTCATGTGGGTGCAAGAAAGGGGCAGGGTCACAGCTGGCCCCAGCCCTCTGGGGTCCACTGGCCTGGTGTGGGAAGGGCCTGGAAGCATTTCTTGTTAAGCTGGAGCCTGCAGAGCGGGGATGGGTGAGGCAGCATGCCCTCAACACTCAGACCCTCCATAGCCAGGTCTCCACATGGGTTTGGGTCCATCTCCCCACAGCCACCACTGCACCACTGCTCCCTGCGTGGCTGGCACACAGCCATCTGGACACGTTTTTGGAGCCAGGGACTTGGCTCGATGGTGCAGCAGTTGCATGCAGCATTGCACCTTCCCCCCCCCCTTGCAGAGCCATGGGGGTGCTGATGTCAAGGCGGCAGACAGTGGAGAAGGTGCAGAAGGTCAGCTTGGCCATGTCAGCCTTCAAAGACGGGCTGCAGGAGCAGCCAGCAGCGCGGCGGCGGGCGGAGGCTGGGGGCATGCACTGAGGGACGCTGGAGCAGACAGTGCAAGAGGGAGAGGAGGAAGTGCCCATGGGGCCCTCACAGCCAGAGGAGGGCAGCGCCAGCAAGGCCGCGTGGGAGCGGCTGCAGGACGGCCGGGGTGTGGAGCCGGAGGAGTTTGACCGAGCCAACAGGCTCACGCCACCCGCCTTCATCCGGCCACAGCGGGAGCTGCATGATGACGAGCCACTGGACATCAGCTTGGAGCAGCAGGAGCAGGTGAGCAGCTGAGCATGGGGCAGGGGTAGGAGGGAGGAGGCCAGGGCTGGAGACACGCAGGGGGTCTGCAAGCATCCACGGTGCCCACCAGGCAGTGACAGCCTCCTCGGTGTTGGCTGTGTGCCTCCAGAGGCTGGAGGCAGGAGCATTGCTCTGCATGTTTGTCCATGCAAGCCCTATGGACCAGCCTGACCATCCACACCTACAACCCTCACGGCCCAGCTGATCTACAACCCCATAGCTTATCCATGCACACCTGTGATCCTACAGCCCAACCACACCTGCAACCCTACCCAACCATCCACCCACAACTACAGGCACACATCCCAGCAAACCTACAACCTTGCAGCTTCTCTGTCCATGCCTACAACCAGCCAACCCACAGATCAAAACTTCCATCCACCCACACCCACAGCCCTATAGTCCAGCCAGCAGTGGATGGACTATGCATGGACACAGTCCATCCATACATATGGCCCTACAGCCATATCCATTCTTCCTATGGACCCATACCTACACCATTAACCCTACCTGGCCAGCAAGCCAGCCATGACCCCACCACCCACCTGTTGACTGTGTCACCACCTCAAAAACCTGCCCTCCCATCCCCTTGACACCCCTACACCCATCCCCACCTGTGATGTGGTGCCCCCACGTTGGGGAGCACCCACGCTGCCTCTCTGAGCAGGGTGCTGAGCCGTAGCTGCCCATCGCTCCGCAGATCCTCAGTGATGAGATGTGTGAGATCTGCGAGGTGTGGACAGCCGAGAGCCTCTTCCCCTGCCGCATCTGCAGCCGGGTGTACCACGATGGCTGCCTGCGCCGCATGGGCTACCTGCAGAACAACAGTGCTGTGGAGGTGATGGAGACTGCACACACCGAGACTGGATGGAGCTGCTACTACTGCGTGAGTGCCCATAATGAACACCAGCAGAGTCCCATGTCATGGCCTGCTCCAGGGTGCTGGGGCTCTTGCTGCTCCTCGGCTCCTGCCATCCACCCTGACAGGGAGCTACCAGGGGACTAGAATGTCTTCCAGTAACTAAAGGGGGCTACAGGAAAGCTGGGGAGGGACTCTTTGTCAGGGGCTGGAGTGATAGGACAAGGGGGAATGGCTTTAAACTAAAAGAGGGGAGATTTAGATTAGATATA
The DNA here is from genome assembly GCF_040182565.1 of Anser cygnoides. Classification (NCBI taxonomy): domain Eukaryota; kingdom Metazoa; phylum Chordata; class Aves; order Anseriformes; family Anatidae; genus Anser; species Anser cygnoides. The sequence continues at coordinate 2,576,026 of NC_089908.1, forward strand.
AGGAAGAAATTCTTTATTCTGAGGGTGGTGAGTTATTGGCACAGGCTGCCCAGAGAAGCTGTGGATGCCCCATCCCAAGGCCAGGCTGGATGGGGCTTTGGGCAACCTGGGCTGGTGGGAGGTGTCCTGCCCATGGCAAGGGGGTTGGAGCTAGATGATCTTTAAGGTCCCTTCCAACCCAAACTATTCTGTGATTCTATGACACTGACCCCTCCCCACCTCCCCACAGTGGTCATATGCTAACGCCCACCCCCGTCTTCACCCTCTAGGACAACCTCAATCTCCTGTTGATGGAGGAGGAGATGTACAGCCTGATGGAGACTTTGCGGCAGTGCAAGATCATTCCAGGTGCAGACCCTCCCCGTGGCAGGATGGGCTGAGCCCTCACTCACCCCTCATGCAGCCCTTGGGCTGAGGGTGTCACCGCTACCCTGACCATCAGAAGGTAAGAGCTCTGCTAAGGGTGGCAGCCTTGGGTCCCCCGTCGCAGTCGAGGAAGCAGGGGAGGTGAGAGGGATTCATGGCACTCCCAGATGCCCGGGGAAAGGCTGGTGAAAGGGATGCCCCAAATCTTCCCCCACAGAGACCTGCCTGATGCTGGATGACTTCCTGCACTACAAGCACCTGGTGCACAAGCAGCAGTTTGAGCGGCCCATGGGGGAGGCACAGGAGGAGCGGGCCACCCTGCAGTTCTCTGCCCTGGACCCCAACAAGAAGGGGCAAATCAAGTGGCTGGATTTCCTCTCCCACGAGTCTATCCAGCTGCTGCAGAAACTCCTGCCGCAGGTATGGCTGCGGTGCTGTGGTGGTTTTACCGTGCTAGGCAGCTGAATACCACAACCGCTCTCTCACTCCCCCTCCTTAGATGAGGAGGGGAAGAAGTAAAGGAAAGAACAACTCACGGGTTGAGATAAGGATGATTTAATTAAAGGGGAGAAAAAAAATAATTATTAAGGAAAGATTATTATTAATTAAACAATTTAACTAAACAATTTAACTAAATAATTAACAATTTAACTAAAGGGGGAAAAAAAAGGAAAGGGGAAAAGGGAGGGGGAAAGGGAAAACTAAACAAAACAAGTAAAGGCTATGTGGAAGTGCAGAGGAAAGAAATTACTCTCTACTTCCCACAAATGAGCGATGCTTGACCACGTCCTTGAAGCAGGGCCTCAACGCACGTAGCCGGTGTTCGGGAGGAGGACAGACGTTTTCCCAACGAGAGCCCACCCCTCCCCTCTTCCTCCTTTTTCCACCTTTTATTGCTGAGTGTGACATCATATGGTATGGAATATCCCTTTGGTTGGTTTAGGTCAGCTGCCCTGGTGATGTTTCTTTTCTCACATCTTTGCCCACCCCTAGGGGAGTTAGAGAGAGTCCTGATGCTGTGCCAGCACTGCTCAGCAGCAGACACAACACTGGTGTGATACCACTGCTGTTTTAGCTACAAGTGCAGAGCACAGCACTGTATGGGCTGCTGCAGGGAAAGTTAACATCCCAACCCGACCCAGTACAAGTGCCAGGGCTGGGGCATCCATTGCAACTTGCTCATGACCCTGCAGCTTTGCCCAGATCTTCCCCGGCTGGTGAAGGGGGTCCCCAAACCTGGCATGAGTGCTCCTTGTTCCCCTCTCCGACCCCAGAACTCCCTTCTGCGGCTGCTGACGGCCAAGGAGTGTGAGTGGGCATGCGTGGCCTTCCCAGCGCTGGACCAGGACAGCGATGGCTTCATTGGGGAGAACGAGTGCCACAAGACCCGGCACGCCTGGTTCCGCAAACACCAGAAGGAGACGCCGTCCTGCAACGTCAGGTACGGAGATGCCCACAGAGGGGCAACCTCGGTGTGGAAAAAGGCTGCAGCCCTTCCCTCGCACCGTACACCCGCTCCCCGCCGGCCACGGGGATGAACAGCGCCCTGCTTTCCTGCAGCATCAGCCATGTGGGGCCCATGTCAGAGAGCAGCCCTGCCAGCAGCAGCAAGAGCCAGGAGAAGACCCTGCTGGCTGTGGAGCAGGAGGAGGCCAGGTGAGGTGGCCGCTCTGGAGGGCGGCGTGCACCCCGTCTTGGAGAAGGGAGTGGAGGGGCAGTGGGGTGGGCATCCCGAAGCCCTCCCCATTGGGGGCTCCAGGGGGTGGCGGTGTGACAGCATCATCCCTGCAGGTGCGTCAACTGGTCCAGCTTCTTGCGGGAGAACGTCGCCTACATCCTGGCCGCCTGCCCCAACAGCGCTGCTGTCCACCTGCAGCCACCAGCCTAGCCCCCTCCTGCCTGCCCGCCCACCCCGGCACCATCTTGGCTGACGATGCCTTCCCCATGGGGGGAGCCCCGTTGTCATGGTGACCTGCCCCACATATCCCATTGGCTGAGGGAAGCCCTGCCCCCTTCACCCTGCCTGCCAATCCCGCGTGGCTCCCCACTGCCTGCCGGTGGGGAGCCAGATGCTGATTGGCTGGCGGGGAAGACGCCGCTCTGCTTTTCCCCCTGCCTCCACGTCAGATTGGCTGGGAGGTGCCCGAAAAGGATGGGTGGTGGGCTGTGATTGGCTGAGAGAGGCCTGAGCAGGTGCAGTCCTGGAGAGCTCTGATTGGCTGGGGAGAAGCAGGATGGTACCTTGGTGCCCCGGAGGCCCCCTCAGCAGGAGGCCTCTGTCCCTGGAGGCCCTGGGGTGCAGAGGCTCCCCACTGCGGGGAGGCCATCCCCACCCCACCATGCTCATATCCCTGGGGCCCCCAGGGCAGCCACCAGCAGCCTGGGAGCTGCCGCCCACCTCCTGCAGCCACAACTTGGGAGCGCACAAGGGGATGGGTTGCTCCATCCTCCGTCCGCAAGGAGGAGGCTTCATAGGGCAGGGGCAAAGAAAGAGGCCACGAGGCAGGAGGGAAGGCACAGAGGAGCAGGATCCCCTGCAAACCTCACCCCATGCGCACCAGGGATGGAGGCCAGGCCCCTCCAACCCACACCCACAACCGTGTGGTGGCTCCCACCTGGCAGGGATGTGCCACCACCATGGCCTCACCGCCACCTCCCCAGCTCAGGCAATGGAGGCACCATCCCCCTCGGCTCCCCCTGCCCAAGCCAGTGCACTGCTCCCCACTTCAGGGACTCCCTCCCTTTCAAGCTGTGAGACAATCTCAGAGTTTCAGGTTATATGTGAGGCCAGGAGATGCGCCAGTGCCACGGGGGCATTTCAGGTGCCGGGTCTGAGGTGGGGCACGGGTGGGCTAGAGCCATGGCTGGAATGAGCAAGCAGCCAGGGATGGGGCATCACAGCCTCCACACTGTACTGGGAAGTGTCCATTAAACAGCTGTGTCCAGCCACCCTCTGGCTGCCGATTGTACGAGGCACACGCCACAGCCACAGATGCCAAGTGGTGCCCACCTGCCTTCTCCCTGGGAGTTTTTTGGGGACCCCACTGCTGCCTGATGTGTTGAACATCCTGCCTTGGGCTCAGGTTCACTGTCCCATCAGGCAGGCTGGACCTCGTGTCCCCAAGAGTCCCACAGCAGTGATGGATGGAGGAGCTTGTGCCTGGAGAGAGACATCAGCCCTGTCCCCACTCTTCCATCTCTCTCTCATGAGTGCATTCCCAGCCCTGCCACGGGAGGAAAGCCTGTGCATTGGGATGAGGGTGCTCCTTGTCCACAGAGGTGCTGGATGCTGTGAGCAGGCAAAGGGAGAGCCCTGAGCAGCGGTCAATGTTGGGTGCTGAGAACAGGCTGTTTGCAGCAACACTGGGAAACCCAAAATAACCCCACAGAGACACAAAGGGCACCCTGGAGGTGTTTTAAGAATGGTGCCAATGGCCGGAGGCTCTTCCAGTGCTAGCCACATCCCTGGAGCACCCAGGGAAAGCTGCTGGTGGCACTTGGTCTGCAAGAACCAGGCTGCTAGCAAAGGAGGCTTGCCTGCCCAGGTGGGCTTTCCTGCAGCCTGTCCCCATGGCTGCAATTCCCCAGCTGGAGGAGCTGCCGTTGAGTCCAGACCACGGCAGTGCTGTCCAGTCGACCCCATGGAGAAAATCCAGGCACCCATCGCCTGGAGGAAGAGGATGGTGGAAGGAGGAGCTGGTGGGTGGGTTGGGCACCTGAAGCCAGGATGCTGCAAGTGGGCGATGCTGCACTCACCTGAGGAGATGCTGGTAACTGCTGTTGGAGCTGCAGAGAGCTGAGGCAGAGAACAGGTCCTGGGGGTCCTCAGGGTGTATCTCCTGCTGCCAGCACCCCAAATCCACACTGAGCACTCCGCAGGATCCAAGTAGGGGAGCAGATCATGGGCCAGGTTTGGTCTCTGAAACAACATGTGAGATATGCGTGGGGGGTCCCTTTCCTGCTTGCCCCCCCCCCCCTTGCTCTCCACCCCCTGGGACACCCCAGGACATGTGGGTCTGTCCCCAAACCACCCTGCCACTGCAGCTGTGCAGTGCCACAGCAGAGCCAGCCCCACTCTGCTCCCATCCCTTCCCCATGCCTGAGGACAGGGCACAAGGCATTCCCAGCCCTATCGTCCCCTGCCACCCCACTGCTGTAGCCTGGCACCCCTGCCAGGCCACATGGCCTGCTCCTGTCCCCAGGGAGCTTGCTAAGGAGGGATGCAGGTGGCCAGGCTGGCCCGCGTCCTGCAGGGCTGTGCTGTCACCACTGTGCCAGCTGCCCAGCGTTCACGTGGTGCTGCAGCTGCAGGTCCCCAGCCAGCGCCAGCCAGGGAGCTGAGCAAATCCCCAGCCAGCCAGCACAGGGTGGGCAGTGCACAGGGTGCTGCCATGGCATCTGTCACCTTCTGCTCAGCTGAGACTGGTGACCTCAGCCTGGCCATGGTGGGGAATGTGCTCCTGTCCCCAGAAAGCCTCAGCAGTGGGCAGCCTGCCTCCGAAATGCGTCTGCAAACCTTTCCCAGATGCTGATGTGAAGCATCACAGGTCCCAAACCCCAGATCAAAGGATGGGGATGCTCTGGTGGGATTTAAGGCTGGAACATGAATAGCCCAGCCCCACGGACCCTGCTCCCACTCCTCCCTCTTGCCCAGACCCTGCCAAGAAGGAAATCCCAGGGTGATAAATTCATTTTAGTGGAGATGTCAGAGCAGTCCACAGGTCCCTCACTGCCACAGGGTGCCGTGCATGGGTGCTGTCTTCCTCATCAGACACTTCCTCACTGAGGGCTCTCCCAGCCCCAGAGCCCCAGTGGAAGGTCCCAACATCCTGCAGCGCTGTGCACCCAGGTTTCACTGCCCAGCCCAGGGTGTCCCCGCTGTCCCAGGGGAAGCTGCTGCAGTGGCACGGGGAGGTTGCACCCTCTGCTGGGTGCACAGCTACTGCACAGGGATACCAAGCTGCCCCAACAATCTCTGCTTGTGGGGAAGATGGGTGCTTGGCTTTGCACCCCGGGGTGCAGGAGAGCACCCTCATCCAAGCTTGGGCACCTGCAGGCTTGGCATGGCCCCGGGGCTCCCCTGGTCATGGCCAGGTCCCATCAGGTCTGATGCAATGGGAAGGTGACCACAGTGCGCCCCACACCAGAGACAGCCACACACTGGAGACATGTGTGGCAAGTTGTCCAGACATGGGCAGACAGAGGTGACCCAGCAGGCTGAGACAGTGTCACCATGCATGGTGGCACCAGGTCATCGCTGAGGCAAGACAGTGAGATGTCCAAGTCTCATCCCATCACTGCCAAAGGGATGGTCAGCGGCCACCAGGAGGAAAAATGGGGTGCCTCTGGGCATGTGCCAGTGACAGCAGTGGTGACAGCTCCTGGAGGCACTGCCACCCTGGCAGCCCCACCATCCGTCCCTCCAAGGCCAGAGCAGGAGTGACCAAGCCAAGAGGGGACAAGTGTCTCCGCTCCACTGTCCCCCCAGCAGCACCCTGAGAAGGGACCAGGACCCTCCGGGGGCAGAAGGAGCTGGGGTGGGATGCGAGGGGCCATAGGAAACCCCCCAACCCCAAGCAGAGAGGTGGCCACACGGTGTCGCCCCTGCTCCGCGCCGCGAGCGCACGGTGGCACTCGGGGACCTGCGCGCATCCCTGCTTGTCCCACCGGGGACGGGGACACGGCCTGGCGCGGCGGCGGGGGACGAGAGGTCCCTGCTGTCTCCTGTGCCAGGGCTAGGGCCCGGGGACAGCAGAGACAGCCCAACCCTGAGTCCCCCACTGGTGCCATGGCTGTCAGAGCACGCAGAGATAAGGGATGCGGGGGCTCCTTTCCATCCTCATCTTGTAGGGGTGTTTGCAACCCCCCTTCTCCTCCTGCCCCAAACATGGCTCAGACCCCTGTCTACTCTGCCCCATCGCATCCTCCTGCAGGTCTCCCAGTGCTGCCCATGCTCCTTCTCCCCATACACACCGTGCCCGAGTCCCATCCTGTACCCATGCAGGGCCAATCCTGCAGCATCCCGCTGGTCAGGAGCAGCGCCCGGCGAGGACGCTGCCCTCTGCTCCCCGAGGTCGGGGAGCCACCCTTTGGGTGGGGAGGAAGGGGGCTGCTGGAGTGATGGAGTCAGTGGCCAGGAGAAGGAGAGGGAAAGAGGGACGTGGGCTGGGAACCACCATGGCCACCAAACAGGGACACTGCAAGAGTTGTGCCCATGGTGGGTGACTGCCAGGTCACACACTTTGCATTAGGAGCAAGGACTCAACCCAGACAGCCCCAGCCTCCCGCAGCCTGCGGCAGGCTCCCCTTCCCCACAAGATGCATGGGGAGTGAAGCCACCTTCTCTCCTGTCAACCCTGAGAACCCCTCCTCAGGTGGCTCTGACACGGCAGGAGGCTGCCAGCCGCCTCCTTCTGTCCCCAGCATGCTTGCTCCCATGGCACAGCCACATGCGAGGACACGGGGGGGGGCCGCACGGTGCAAGGACAAGGGGAGCACAGTGTGTCAGTAGGCTCGGCCAGCATCCTGTGCTCTGCTGGAGGCTGTGACTCGCAGCCTGTTCAGCACAGGGCACCCCGAGACACAGCACAGCACAGCCCCCACATAGTGCTCCTCCATCACCCAGTTCTGTCCTTCCTCCAGCACCCCCAAGAGGTTTCAGAAGTCAGGTCTCTCAGTGGTGTCAGGGCCCCAAATTCCTCCCCTACACCTCCCCAAGCAAACACTTTGAGGATTGTACATGAGAGAACAAGGAAAGCAGACAATTTTTTTTAATTATTATTTTTGGGCTGCCAAAGGCTTTTTCTGGCAGCAAACCCCTCCATCCACCAGGGCAGGGGAGACACCAGAAGGATGTCACTGGGCTGCAGGTAGGGTCTGCAGCCAGAGTATCCCCTCCACATGGCCGGAGACTCGGCATGGGAAGCGGCACAGTTACACAATGCGGTGCCAGGCAGGAGAGGCAGCAGGGCCGGCGGGGGTACGCCAGACCCCAGCGTGAATTCCCTGACGTGGCAAAACCTCTCCCAAAGCCCCCTCGCCACCCACTCGTGCACGCAGGCACAAGCCCATGCACATACGCAGGCAGGCGCCCACACATGCCTGCCCCTAAAGGAGAAGCCTCGCCGGAGGCAGCACTGAAATAGCAACTTGCCTCATTGATGTGGCCTCCCCGGAAGCCGAGTGGGTGCAGGCAGCACGGGCGCAGGCAGGCATCTGCGCCAGACGCGCTCGCCCCCCAGGAAACCTCCCTGCAGCCACCGCCTGCGGCACCCGGCTCCTAAACACAACGGGGTTTGCACACGCACATGCCTGTGCTTGCATGCGGCCCTGCAGACCCATCCCAGGGCAGGGGGATTTGGGGATGGAGCAAATTTCACCCACCACCCCTTTGTGACGTGGCTGAATGCTCACACCTGTGCTTCCCAAGGGATGGAGGTCTCCTGCTGTGTTTTGGTCCCAAATACCCGCAGCAGGGAGATGCCCCCTTAGCACGCATGGCGAGCAAACCCTCACCCTGTGGTCAGAGGAGACCCTCCAAGCATGAGCATATGAACATGTCCCCAGCAAAGCTGACCCCCATCTCCTGCCACCATGACACAGGGCTTTCCTTCCCTGGGCAAGGGGCTCACAAAGCACACAGCCATCCTCTTCCTCATGCCATTGGACTCCCCCAGGGTCACCCCCTGCAATGGGGTGACACTCACCGTTGCCATCCCCAAAAGAGCAGAGGCTGTCCCTCCAGTCACCACTGCAGACAGGTGTCCCAGGGCTCCTGGGGTCTCACGCTGTGACACGCATGTGACTTGTGCAATGTGTGCCGGCATGGCATGTAAATGTGACTGGGCACATGTAGCACGTGTGGCATGTTGGCAGGGCACATGCATGGCGTGTGGCACATGCATGGCACATGTATGTGCATGATGTGCAATGTGTGAATGCCACGGGGCATGTGATGCATGCACATATACACACGTGGCACAAGCTGTGCTTTTCCTCCTGGAGGGGTCCAGAGCAGAGCATGCCCAGACCCTGTCCCGCCAGGACACCCCCGCAAGGGACTGTGACCTAGAACCTGAAATCTCCATTTCTAAGCTGGAAGGTCTGGCCTAGGGTTATCACATTAGCAAGCACACTCCTTTGGGATGTGCTGGCTCATGGCATGCTCTTTCACACAACCCGGGGCAAGTGCAACACGTGCACACATGTGCACACATGGGGCACAGCTCTGAACTGGGGGTTCAGCGCGCCCAGGGCACACATTTGGGGCAGAGAGATGCCTGCTCCCTGTCTGCACCCTACCTGCCCCCTGGTGTGACCCCACTCTGCCTGCATCCTTACGTAACTCCAGCTGGGAGCGGGACAAGCGTGGGGAGAGGGAGCGCATTCAGCTCATTTCTTTTCCTAGAATAACTTCCTTTTTTTTTTTCTTTTTTTTTTCCTTAAGCCTGGGGAAGTGCCCGAGAAAACATCCCATCTCCACCACCCGCCCCCTCACCCGCAGGCTCCCAGCAGCACCCAGCACCACAGTGCAGCACCAGCATGGCATGCAGCACCTGGCACCACAGGCATTGAGGGGTGCACCTGGAGGGAGCAAAAGCACCCAAAGCCTGCACCCTGTACTCTCTGGGTGCATTTCCTTCCAATTTATCACCCTCATTTTTCTTGAGCTTATCTAGAATTTGAGACCAGCCCCGAGGATTTACATTCATCCAGATCACTTTCCCCCTATGCCAGCGCAGGCTGTGCACATGCTGTTCCCCGGTCATGCAGCACCACCAGGGGTTGAGTGCCGTTTGAAGGACGGCACTTTGCTGAGGAGTAGACCTGCAATCGTCCCAGTGTGCAGCAGCTCCCCAGGGCCACAGGCAGCACAGCCAACCTGCATTGGGCACATTGAATGAGTTTTTGTTCCCCTTCAGCAGCAACAATTTCTCCTCCCCGCCTCCCTCCCACTCTTCCCCCCTGCTTCGGGCTGTGCATTCAGTGCTGCTGTCCTTATTGAAGGCTGAGGCACAGGGGGAATTAGCTTGAGGTTGGTTTTGCTCCAGCATTAATTTTCCCAGCCCTTTGTCAGGCAGAGATGCTGCTGTTTGTTTGCTCCCCAACCATACCACGCTGTAACTTCGGATTCTTCGCTTGCTGTCTTTCAACAAATTGAAGAGCAGTGTTTGCCAAGGCTCTCTTTAACCTTAACCCACTTCAGGCTGCTGGGCTTTGCCTTGTCCCCAGCTTAGCACAGGCACTGCACTCAGGAACCCCGCAGCCAGGCAGGCAATGTCCAGCCAGAGACAACCATGGGCAGCTTTATTGGGATGCCTTTAGCTGCATCCTCCCAGCCCACCACCTTGAGTAACGGGACATGGCTTTGGGAATTAACCCCCCCATGCTCCAGATGTGGCCCCACAGCTGCACGGATCTGCAGGGCCTCCACACAGCAGGTTGTTGGATGCCTTTGAGGCAGTCTAGGCAAGATCCAAGTCCTTTTCCCTGAGGAGCAGGCAACACATCCAGCAAAAACCCATGTGCCAAGCACCCGCTAGAGCTAGAGGCATCTCTGTCAGGCAGGACAGGGTGAACATGCCCAGATACCATGGTGGTGGTCACTCAGGGAGACCAGCTTAAGCAGAAAGCTCCAAAGACACCCTGAAAACTGCAAGGACTGCTGAGTCTCTGTCCCCAGCACATCACCTGCATCCCACAATAATCTCTGAGCAGCCACCTGCCATCGGGCTGGGGCAATCACAGGGAAGGTGGTTTGGGAAGCAATGAAGGCAAGAATAAAATAAAAGCAAGCCAACCTGTTCTTTCAGAAAACTGCCTTTGGCAGCCAACCCCCAGGTCATTTTTTTTTAAGAGGTAACACTTTGGTAACACCACAGAGGTATTAAGCTTCCTACAGCAGTCAACTGGGCACCACTTTGTGCCCTGATGAACTAATAGGATCTTGGCACAATCAGCTCCATTTGGAAATTACTGATTAGATCCGCAGATCCACAAGAGGAAGAGCATGAGAGGGACACACTCCCAATAGATGCAGAGGGTTTGTCTAGCTCTGACACTATCCACCTCCAGCCATAACCCATCCCTGCTGGGAACATCCGTGGTTACAAACTAACTTGGAACCATCCACAGGAGAAAACACCAGGTGCCACAGCACTCTTCTACTGAGGAAAGCAGAGCAAGCACCAAATCAAAAGCTGGAAGCTGAAATGGAGCCAAGCCAAACATCAGCACATGCTTCCCATGTGCAGATGGGTCTCCAGGGGTGTATGATGCCATTTGGGCTCCTCAGCAAGGCTGACCTCCCTGCTGGGGGTCCCCCCAAAACACTGCAGCATTACCCTTGTTGCCCTCCCGTCCCACTCCCATGTGCTCTGCCGTCTGGTTTTGGCTGCTCCACCAGAGTCTGGGCACAGGTGTGGGCACCAGAGGAGACTAAGTTCTCCCACGCAGAGCCACTCGCATCTCCTCCATGTGTCTGACATGGGAGCCTGAGGTGTTCACCATGGGGGGGCTTGCTGCAGTCAGCCTGGGAAGAGAGGTCTGGCAGGGGCCGGATGCCAGCACCAACTGGGAACCACTCGAGAATAGAGGCAGAAAGGGAGAAAAATAATAAAATAAAATAAAATAAAATAAAATAAAATAAAATAAAATAAAATAAAATAAAATAAAATAAAATAAAATAAAATAAATAACCCAGCTGGCAGCACAGACACTGCCGGGAGAGGAAGCGGCAGGTTGAGCCGAGGACATGGCTCATTATGCCACCCCACGGGTGCACGGGTGCACAGCGTGGAACAGCCGGCTCTGCCGCCGGCAGTGCTGGCAGGGGGAGGCAGCGGCCGGCATCCTCGCACCGATGCGCGAGGACAGATTAAACATCATCATTAGCACTAATAGCAGCTTCCAGCCCCTTCCTCCCGCGTGCCCTCAGGAGACTGGGGAGGCTCTGATGAGATGCAGCGCCACAAGGACATGGGAGAGGCCGCTGGAACAGGATCTTCTAGCATTGTCGCCATCCTCAGAGGTTTTCAAGACCAGGCTGGATAAAGCCCTGAGCAATCCTCTCTGATCCCAAGGCTTTGAGCAGAGGTTTGGGCTAGAGACCTCCTGGGGACCCTTCCTACCTGAATTATCCCAGGGCTCAGAGCCGAGCAGGCACAAGCCTGCCTCATGCTGGGGCTCCTGACACAGCTGGGGTTACAGGGGCTGGCAGAGCCACCCCTGCTGGGTGGCTTCCTCCAGGGACAGGCAGGGGGCTGGCTGAGCCCAGAGGAACAAGGTCCCCATGCCCTCAGGACCATGGTCAGTTTGCAGGCAGGAGCTGCCCCCAAGCCCGACCTGGAAGGCTGAGCCCCACCAGCACCACCTTGGAGATGCAACCACCTCAGACCACAGCAAGGACACCAGAGAGTGAGGAAGGGGGCAGTAATCCAATAATAATAATAATAATAATAATAATAATAATAATAATAATTTTTTGAGGGGGAAACAAAACAGATATTGATTTTTCTTGCAGCCCTTTCCTCATCCTGCAGCACAGGGTGCTGGAAAAGGAGGGCAGCATCTCCAAGGATGGGAGCAGGCAGGAAGAAGAGACAGCACCGAATACGTGGGTGCTGCTCTCGCTGCGGAGAACAGAGTACAAACCCTGCTGCTGTTGACAAGCCTGGTGTCCTCAGATGCATCTCTGGAGCTCACCCAGATGGAGACTTCCCTGTGCTGCGTGGAGCGGGGGAGCCCGAGCAGGACTGGGGTCATGGCAATGGCAAGCACCTCGCTCCTGGCCACCTGCTGAACCATGCTAGGATCCCTGTGCCCTGGGCAGGCCGAGCTGTGCCCCACAAATACCTCCAGCTCAAGGGGGCTATGGTGGGGCCAGGGGAGAGGTCTCCTTCACAGCAGTATGACAGCAGCTGGGGACTTGGCAGTCACAATGCGGGTCAGGAGTTGGCAGAGTTCGGCGGCCTCATCTGCTGCTTTGACCTTCAAACACCAAGTAATGATGTAATACGTGTTTTAACAGAAAAGCAGCCCCACACAGTCCCCTGCTTCCCAGTCATGAATGCCAACAGCCAATGCCTTGGGAAGAGCTGAAGACTGAGGTGAGCACAATATCCCTGCAACATGCTCCTCCACTCCAGCTGCCCAGAGTCTGGAAATTTCCTGAGCCAGAAGCATCATCACTGTGCTTGCCAGTCCGCAGTGGATTTTCTCTTCAGGAATTTGCTTAATCACTTTTTGATCCCAGACAAGCTTTTCACACCTTCCCAGCATCCACCCCCCCAAGGCCAGCAGCTCCAAAATGTTAATCCCAAACTGCACCAAGAAGCATGTTCATGCCCTGAGGTGCCACTGCCTATTTCAGCACGTGATGCCCGCAAGCCCTTTAAGGGAAGAAAGCTTAAGCAGCCATTCCCTGCTCACCTTCCCCCAGCCACACATGATTTTATTATTCTCTGTCATCCCTCCCTCAGTCATCTCTTCCCCCAGACGGAAGAGAGCTAGTTTATGTAATTGTTCCTTGTATGGAAACTGCTTCATACCTTTAATTATTCCTGTCACCCTTCCCTGCGCTTTTCTAGCGTTTCTTTAAAAGGGTGCCGGATGTGCTGGCAGATAGGCTGTAGAGGAAGAGCAGTTTTGCTTAAGACAGACACTGTCGGGCGCAGCACCCAGGGAGGGAAGCAGGGGCTCTGCTGACCCTTCCCTTGCCTAGTTTTTGGTGGCCTACAGGCTGCATCCAGCCCCCACACTGCAGGCTCCTGAGCCAAAGCACTTGCTCTTGCAGCCCTTGTTTCAGCCCACGCAGCTGCACTCCAAGCCAGTCATTCGCGGACACAGATATGGTCAGTGCCAGCTCTGCCCCAGGGCCTCCAATGCCTTTGCTGATAAAAGGCTGGGAAAGGGAACAGAAAGAGTTTGCAAGCCCAGGACATTGACAGTGCACTGGATGAGCCACATGAGCCCTTTGTAGCAAGAGCAGCAATCCCTCTGGGTACACAGATAGCAGAACAAATAGCAAGATAGACAGATAACAGATAACAGTAAGTGCTGGTTTAATATCATGATGACTCAGACACTGTGCAGAGAGCACAATGAAAACACTGACTCTTCCAGTTCAGAGATGCTCCACAAACACCTCATGGGAGGAAAGGAACCTGGGCAGCCACCGGCATCCTGCCAGGAGACAGCAGAGCATGCTGGAGACCCCAGCCCTAGGACAGGAACAGAGAGACCAATGCTGTGATGAACCCCCAGGGGAAGGGCTGGTTGCCACCCCAAAAATTATTCTGGAATGTCCATTTAAATACTTCCTCAGTTAAGGTGCAAAAGCACAGCACTTTAACCATGACAGATGCCATGCTAACAGCCTCAGTGTCTCACATCAGCTCTCAACTTTAGCATCTGAGGCTTTGTAGATCAAAATTGGGTTCATCACCCTTGGAGGCGGGCAGTGCTCTGCTACTGGACATGAACCAAGCACTGCTCTTGGGCCAAATGGGAAGAAGCCACAGCCACTCCAGCTTCCCAAAACACATGTGTGCTTTTCCCTGCACGGAGCAGACAGAACTCAAGGAGAACAGTCAGAAAATGCCACAAGCCCCACAGGAGGTGTTCAAGGAAAGGTTGGACGTGGTACTTAGGGACATGGTTTGGTGGGTGACATTAGTATTGTTGTGATGGTTGGACCAGGTGATTTTGGAAGTCTTTTCCAACCCTAACGATTCTATGAGATGAGCAGCAGCCACCTCTTGGTCCCCACACACAGGCGTTCAGCAGCCGAGAAGGGGGACACAGAGATACCCTGTGCCCCAGCCACTCCCCAGCCCCAACGAAGCCCCACCGGCGCCAACACGGCTGCCGCCCGCTGAGGGAAGAGGGGCGCCGTGCAGCGCCCCGCTGACGTCACGCCTTCCAGAAGCTTCCCAAGGGGATCCCACCGCGCCCTACCGCTATAAAAAGCCACCCGGGCCCGGCGACGAGGGACGGGGCCTCGCCCCAAGCCCTCCACCCAATGACAGCGCTCCGACAGGGCGGTGCCGGCTTGAACCGCCCAATGAGCGGCGGCAGATGGAAGGCGGGGCGCTCCGCCTCCACCCTCCCTCCACGCCCCTCCTGCTCCCCGGGGGAGAACCAATGAGCGCGGCGTCTCGCCTCGACGGGCATCGGCCCGGCCCAACGGGGGGGCGCGGCGGGGCGGGCGCTCCCCCCCTCCCCATCGCCCCCTACCTCTCCGCCGGGGGAGCGCAGGCGGGACTCCCCTGACGTCACGAGGGCGGGGGGGGCGGGGGGGTAGTGCGTGCGCGGCGCCGGCGGGAGCGGTGAGTGTTGGGGGGGGGCCGCGACCCGTGGGACGGGGGGCCGGGATCCCGCATCCGCACCGCCGGGACCCCGCGGGGACGGGGGGGGGGGGGTCGGCAGCAGCACACCCTCCCCCCCTTTCTGCTCCCACGCCCCGCAGGGGGGGCGGGGGAGTGACAGCCCCGTGGGGGGGGGTCGTTCACCGGGGTCGCGGGATGTCCCCCGTTTGGAGGGGGGAAAGGGTCAGCCCCCCCCCCATTTTGCATCGCATCGCGGCCAGGTGGGCGGGAGGGAAAGGGTTAACCCCCGGTGGCTGGAGAGGGCGGCGAGGCAAGGGTTAATACGAACTGTTAACCTGAACGGCGAGGAAGGGGTTAACTCTACCCCGTGTGACACCCCCCAATCCCACCCGTGTGACCCCCACCCCCCCGTGGGGCCGGACAGGGTGGTGAGGAAAGGGTTAACCCCCCCATGTAGTGTCAGAGCGGGGCGGCAAGGAAACGGTTAACCCTTGTCCCCAATGAAGTGACAACCGGCTGGGCAGGAAGGGGTTAAATCCCCCCACACTCCTGGTCCTATGAGGGTGACAGCACCACATGGGGGTTTGGGGGACCAGGTCCTCACAGGGGTCACAGCACCCCGTGTGGAGTTTGGGGGACATGATCCCCACGCAGGTGACAGCACCCCATAGGGGGCTTGGGGGGGACATGATCCCCACATGGGTCACAGCACCCCATGGGGGGTTTGGGGACCACGGTCTGCAGGTGACAGCTTCCCGCCAGTGCTGTAAGCGGGTCACTGTGCGGGGAGGGGGCTAGACCCCATCCCTATGTGGGTCACAGCACCCAGTGGGGCTGGAGGTGGGGACCCCACACGAGGAAGCAGCAAAGGGGCTTAACCCCATCCCTGTGCAAGTGCATACACCCCTATGGGACTAGGAATCGGGGACCCTGCGTGGGGGGGAGTCAGGGGGGTTAACCCTATTTTCACATAGGGGATGGTGCCCCAGGGGGGCTGGAGGTGGGGAGGCAGTGAGGGGGCTCAGCCTCGTCCCCATGCAAGTTACAGATACCCCAGTGGGGCTGAAAATGGGGGACACTGCTTGGGGGGAGCTTAACCCCATCCCCACGCAGGTGCCAGCACTCCAGTGGGGCTAGAAGTGGGGGACTATATGTAGGGGGGGGGAGAAAAGGGACTTAACCCCATTCCCATGCAGGTGATGGTGCCCCAGTAAGGCTGGAAATGGGGGCTCAGTGAGGGGGGCTTACCCCATCCCCATGCAATCTCACGCATCCCAATGGGGCTAAAAGTGGGGGACCCTACTCCGGGGGGGTATGGAAGTCTAACCCCATCCCCACGCAGCCCCCGGTGGTGGGGTTGGCGGTGGGGTTTCTGCGGGTGCTCGGCAGCCAAGGGCTGGTTAACCCTGTCCCCACACAGGTGCCGGCACCCGAGTGGGGAGGGGTTGGGGGGGGGGCTGGCAGTGGAGAAGGGGGAGGCGAGTGGTGCGCGTGGGGGCCCGGGGATGGGATGATTCATTCCGTGTACTCATGACATCGCTGGCTGCTTCCCTGCGGCCGCCAGCCGGCACGGGTGGCACTGTCTGCCCCGACGCGCCACGTTCCCCTCGAGCTGCCTGAGCAAAACTTGGGGTTTGCCCGCCCTGGCGCTGCTATGCCGGCCATCCTGCTCTTCTGGAGCCGCACGGAGAGGTACGCACCCAGCACGGCTCCAACATGGCACCCCCTTGGCACCTCTGTTTGCAGACCCCGCATCCCTTGGGGTTTTCTCCCCAAGGGTCATTTTTCGGGCGGGATGCTCCGCGCCGTGCATGCAGACAGAGGATGCTCAGCCCTGAAGTTTCTCTGTGCCAGAGCTGGTGGTTGAGCTGGGGGACTGGGGGACATGTGGCTTTGAATTCCCTTGGCACACCCTGGGGTGCCCCACGGCGGGAGGCATCATTGGCATAAAGGTGACTTCTCCAGAAGTAGGTTTTGTGCCGCTAGGAGAACTGGGAGGGGAGGTCAGAGCTGCAATGGCAGGACTGCGGCTGCCGGACCCCTCCTGCTCCAGCACAGGGAGCAGTGCCAGCACCCAGGGAAGGGGGGGACATGCACGGGGACCCCCAGAGGGCCGGTGCAAAGCAGGCTGTGTTACTTTTTTCTGCCTCATGGTGCATCAGCGCTGTCCTACTTTTCTCCCTCTCATGTGCTATGTGGCCCCGCCGTGACCGACACCGGGAGTGAGCGATTAATTGCCAGGGACACCGGGTCCCTTGTTCTTGCTGCTTCTGTGGGGTTGGGGGGCAGCTGCGTTGGGGCTGTTAAGGTAACAGGGGACTGAGGGTGGGTGCCCCACTGCAGCAGCAGTCTGGGGAGTGGGGAGGATGCCTGATCCAGCCGTGGAAATAAATGCTTTAATTTGGGAGCCAGGAATCTGAGTGTGCCACACGGGTCTGTGCACCTACCTGGTGCCTCTTAGCTCAGGAAAGCAGCAAGAAACCACCTAGAGGAAAGTCGCTGCCTGTCAAGCGACTTCGTGGATGGGCTGCTGCGCCGGCAGGGAGGGAGCCCAAAGCCCCCAAAGGACAGCTCACTGGCACCCACGTCCCCTCAGCTGGGGCTGAGGTCGGAGCCGCTGCCTCTGTCCCTGCCAGGCTGAGGAGCTGACACAATGTTTAAAATAAAAGTAGAGCCTTTAAAGATGACCATTTGGACTCTGAATGTCTTTGTAAAGTTTCGGTAAGTGGGTCCCTCCCCGTGTCTCGTGCTTGTGTTCTCACGGCCGAGGAATAATTAATGGCCCGAGGTGCCTGGCTCATCACCCTGCTGCGACCGTACGGTGTGGGGTGGAAAATTTTAGTGGGGCTGCTGGCCACATGGGTTTGTTCCCTTACATGACTGCAGAGCAGAGGGGCTATGTCAAGTGATTGCTATTCAGCCAGCTCGCCGATCCAGAAGTTGCATGGTCTGATATCATGTGCGGGGCTGGAACAAATGTTTGTGTTGGTTTTTTTTAATTATTTATTATTTTTTATGGGGAGAATGGGGGCTGGGCTATTGGCATCGCAGCCACCAGCTGGGAGATGCCCGCACCTTGCTCCGCAGCTGGGCACCTGCGGTTTTTCTGAACGCGGACCCTTTTTCCTAAGGTGTTTGGGGAAGCGAATGCAGGTGCCAACACCACTTACCCATCTTGAAGCCCCCTGCTCAGCAGCACCTTTCCCCTGCTCCCGAGTGGATTAAATGGGAAGGCAGAGCAGGATGCTTGAGCGGCAGGGGGGAGAGGATCTGTGGTGAGGTGCAGCTGATCTCGGGGAGATGGGAGGGAGGCTGCACAGGGACAGTTGTGTTTTACCACCGCACATGTGAGCGTCGCCTCTGGAGCGTTGCTTAACCCGACGGGTCACCCACCAGGGCATGGGGACAGCAGCGCCAGGTGACAGGGCTGGGAGACATGGGACTGTGAGATTTTGGGTCCCGGGGCAGGAACGGGACACAGCTGGTCCAGCCCGCAGTGCCATGGCATGAGCATCCCCCAGCAGGCATCCCCCGCACTCCCTCAAAGACCTCTTGAGGGTAAAGACCGGAGACCTTGGGTGGGTGTGGTGGGGAGAGTGACAGTTTGGATACTTTTATAGGAATTGCTTCAGGGTTTCGGGGGGGTCTCTGGTAGCACCAGTTTGGGATGAAATCCGTTTGCGACCTCCGTGCTTTGGTCTGTGGTGTGATCGGGGTGTGAAAAGGGGTTGAATTCAGTGCTGTCTTGTTTGACCTTGTTGGAGGATGCTTTTTTTTTTTTTTTCCCTGGGATTGTGTAAAAAAGGGCTGTTGTCCATGAGGAGGCCAGGTCCTGGGCTGGTCTGTGCCGTGGTGCCCAGCAGGTTGCCTGCCACCTGTCAGCACACACAGAGTAGCCGACCTTGGCTGTGCTGCTCCAAGCGAAGCTGGTTCCCTCACATTGCCTTCCAGTGGGAGGCTGTGGAAATGGCTTGTTTTTACAGTGTGGCGTAAAAAGACATTTCAGGCCACCTCTGGTGCCGGCTGGGGACCTGCTGCATCCCCCCTTCCCCTGTTATGAGCTCCTGCTGGGATTCATCAGAGCAGATGCAGACAGTGGTGGGCACGGGGTAGAGCATCTTGTAATGGCTGTGTGGGCTTGGCAAAGACGGCTGCTCTTTGCACAGAAGCTGGAGGGCTCCTGTTGGAGGCTGTGTTGGTACAGAAATGTGCTGGCATTTAGAAGCTGGGAGCTGGAGATGCTGTAGGATGCTCTTTATGCCCCCAGAGGCCTTCCTGTGCTTCTAACAATAGCGTGGCAGCACTGCCTCTTGCTTCTGCCCCTAAAGCCCATGGGGCGGATGGTTCCAGCAGTGCCTGGCCCCTTCCTCCAGACCTCCAAGTGACCGCTCAGGGGCTGGGGCAGAAAGGGTAAAGCTGGTGGTTGGGAGCAAGGGGTCCCTCCAAGACCTCCACCAGGAGCATCTGGTTATGGACAGGGGGAACACCTGGTATGACTGTGAAGGAAAGGGTCTGATGCAGAAACCCATCTGCTGGAGGGGCTCAAAGGGCTGGAGCTGCCCAAGTTGGTTTGTCCAGGGCAATTCAGGGCTGTCTGGAGAAAGGGTGGGTTTGGAGCAAGCTCAGGAAAAAAAAAAGAAAAAAAAACAGGGCTGGAGAGGGGAGTAGGATGTAAGCACAAAGGCTTAGCAGAGAGCACCGAAGATCAGAGGGTCAGCTGGGGGTAAGGTCTGGAGAAGAGCATGGCAAGGAGCAAGCACTGAGCTGTGCTCGGCCAGGTGGGACAGAGCAGGTTGGGCTCAGCAGGGACAGGAGCTCACAGTTGGAAAACTGAAGGGTAAGGAGCAGTGGGAAGTGTGTTTTAAGGAGCATAAGTCTTGCTCAGCTTTTGCCCCGAGCAGTTGGTCTCATGCCTCCTCGAGCTGCTCTCCGAACTTCCATGACTCTGCTGGGTTTGCTGCTCCAGCAGCATGCCTGTGGAGTGAATTAATTGCCCACCCTTTTCCCTTTGGGTTTCGGCCACTGGGTTTTCAATGCCTTAGTATAGGCATGGCTCTGTCCTAAGCCTCCCACATGATGGGGAAAGTGAATGCACAGAGCCGGTTGCCTGTGCTGACCTCACTGCATCGTGTCAGGCTGCGATGACATTTTACCACCTCTTAATATTTCTGGCTTACTGCAACATTTAGTTGAAGACTCTAAGGGAGTGCAAGTCAGACTAGAAAGTGTTCCCCCCCCCCAAAAAAAAAGAAAACCTCCCACCATCACAAGATGTTTCTGTCTAACGGCTTCATCCTCTCTCTGCTAAATACAAATTACAGCTCTGACGCTGTAATCGGAAGCACTTATCTCCAGCTGAATGCCAATTGCTTTCAGGAACAAAATGTTTGAAGTTGCTTTGAGGTGAGTGCAGTGGCACAGTCCCTGCTGGTTCCCCGTCTGCACCGCCGCTCCCCCAGCCCCTCGAGTCTCTCCTCTCCTTGCCCTGGGCTGGCAAAGCCCCAGGAGGTGGCCAGCAGGAGGTTGTGGGGGGGACGGGACAGCTGAATTTAGACCGTCACGCCTCCAAGCGGCCTCGCCTGATGTCGGCCTTGCCCCTATAATAACCCTGCGCAATGCCTTGGTGGTCCCCGTCCAGGATGACTCTCCATACCCTGGAGCTCAGGGAGGCAAAGGCAGAGCCCAGGGATATGCGGGTCCTGCCGCGCTAGCGCGTCCCCCCACTGCCGCTCCGCGTCCTCACGCTTGGCTTGGGTCCCTTGGAGGAAAACGTGGACTTGAGCCGGCTGTGGTGCTGCTGGCCGGTGCGATGCGGGGAGAGGCGGCTCGGCGATAAGTGTGTGCCGCTCCAATCTCCGGCTGCCTGAGTGCCATGCTCGCCTTGCAGCCAGCTGTCTTTCTGCTTTCAGGAATAAGTACTCGTCACCAGGCAGCGTCGCCGTCATGGGGAAAGAATATTACAAGATTTTGGGCATCCAGTCTGGAGCCAACGAGGATGAAATCAAGAAAGCCTACCGGAAAATGGCCCTGAAGTACCACCCTGATAAGAATAAAGATCCCAACGCCGAGGAGAAGTTCAAGGAGATCGCAGAGGCTTATGATGTCCTGAGCGACCCCAAGAAGCGAGCCGTGTATGACCAGTACGGGGAGGAAGGTAAGGGGACCCGTGCTCCTGCTCAAAGGCAGGGCTGGCCGGGGCACAGAGGCATCCTTGTGGCTGGCTGTTTGGGTCCAAGGAGGTTCATATGGGGTGAGGGGGTGTTTTTGCACCCCCAGGGCTCATGCCTGCTTCCGAATCAAGGTTACTAGGAGCAAAAGTGGGGAGAGCAAACACTCCACTGACCCTGCTTTGCCTCGCTGCCAGAAATAATGTCCCAACCCATTTCTCTGCCAGCTGCGCCGCAGTGGAGCCACTTTTGCTTCTCTTCCCAGCTGGGGAGATGGCACTTGAGAGCTCCACAGTGCTGCCTCCAAAGGGCAAGTGCTGAGGTGATGGAAGTGAAAAGGAGCTCACCTCCTGGGCTGTGCCTGCACGCTGCGATAATGCTTTAGCAACCCTTTACTTGGCCTAAATTTCCCAGCCCAGTAATGTCCCTTTTTCCTGGATGTCCCCCCGCAGGATCCCCGGTAGTGTGCTGGTTAGAGCACTAGTCCCACTTTTCTCCCTGGTACAGGCTGACCTACATGATTCAAAGCTTTTCCCAATTTAAGTAATAGGTTTTTGTTTTGAAACTAAGTGGCTGCTGTTGTCTCCCGGTTGGCATGGAGGAGGAGAGCAGCTCCACCACACACAGCCTTATTAGTCGAATATGGAAGACTGCAACCCCATTTGCTTAAGGTGAGGAGAGCACTGAATAGCATCTGCATTAATCAGCCAGGGACTTGGGTGCTTAAAAGAGCAGCAGGTCGGCTATGGACAGGCTGCTCAGTGGAAGATGCAGCCCCTCCTGTGTGCCCAGCAAGCGGGTGCATCCTCTTTGCGGACACCGGCAGGAATACGCAGTGGTTGGAGATCCCTTTTATCAGCTCCGTCCTGCTCCTGGCAGGCACAGGGAGGGCTCTCTGCCATTCAGAGGCAAAGAGGTCTTAGGGGGGTACAGAGTCTTGCCCCTGCCTGATGAAGTTATACCTGCTCCTGAAAGGTGCTGGGGAACAAGAAATATCAGAAACTTATAGGAAAAACTGAGGAGCTCTTGGAAGAGGTGTCCAGAGGTGCCAAGTGCTGTCAGCAGTCAGGCTTCTGGGTGTGAAAACTCAGACAGACCTGGGGGAACTCCCTCACAGAATCACAGAATTGTCTAGGCTGGAAGAGACCTCCAAGATCACCCAGTCCAACCTCTGACCTAACACTAACAAGTCCTCCACTAAACCATATCACTAAGCTCAACATCTAAACGTCTCTTAAAGACCTCCAGGGATGGTGACTCAACCACTTCCCTGGGCAGCCCATTCCAATGCCTAACAACCCTTTCGGTAAAGAAGTTCTTCCTAACATCCAACCTAAACCTCCCCTGGCACAGCTTTAGCCCATTCCCCCTCGTCCTGTCACCAGGCATGTGGGAGAATAGACCAACCCCCACCTCGCTACAGCCTCCTTTAAGGTACCTATAGAGAGCGATGAGGTCGCCCCTGAGCCTCCTCTTCTCCAGGCTGAACAATCCCAGCTCCCTCAGCCGCTCCTCTTAAGACTTGTTCTCCAGACCCCTCACCAGCTTGGTCGCCCTTCTCTGGACTCTCTCGAGCACCTCCATGTCCTTCTTGTAGTGAGGGGCCCAAAAGTGAACACAGTACTCAAGGTGCGGCCTCACCAGAGCCGAGTACAGGGGGACAATCACCTCCCTAGACCTGCTGGCCACACTGCTTCTGATACAAGCCAGGATGCTGTTGGCCTTCTTGGCCACCTGAGCACACTGCTGGCTCATATTCAGCCGACTATCAACCAGTACTCCCAGGTCCTTCTCTGCCAGGCAGCTTTCCAAACACTCATCTCCCAGCCTGTAGCTCTGCTTGGGGTTGTTACGCCCCAGGTGCAGGACCCGGCACTTGGCCTTGTTGAACTTCATACAGTTGACCTCAGCCCATCGGTCCAGCCTATCCAGATCCTCCTGCAGATCCTTCCTGCCCTCGAGCAGATCGACACACGCACCTAACTTGGTGTCATCTGCAAACTTACTGAGGGTGCACTCGATCCCCTCATCCAGGTCATCGATAAAGATATTAAAGAGGACTGGCCCTAATACTGAGCCCTGGGGGACTCCACTAGTGACCGGCCTCCAACTGGATTTGGCTCCATTCACCACAACTCTTTGGGCCCGGCCATCCAGCCAGTTTTTAACCCAACGAAGCGTACGCCAGTCCAAGCCCCGAGCAGCCAGTTTCTTGAGGAGAATGCTGTGGGAAACGGCGTCAAAAGCCTTACTGAGGTCAAGGTAGACCACATCCACAGCCTTTCCCTCATCCACTAAGCGTGTCACTTGGTCATAGAAGGAGATCAGGTTCGTCAAGCAGGACGTACCTTTCATAAACCCATGCTGACTGGGCCTGATCGCCTGGTTGCCCTGCAAGTGCCACGTGATGACATTCAAGACAATCTGCTCCATGAGCTTTCCTGGCACTGAGGTCAAACTGACAGGCCTATAGTTCCCCGGGTCTACCCTCCGGCCCTTCTTGTAGATGGGCGTCACATTTGCTATCCGCCAGTCGACTGGGACCTCCCCCGATAGCCAGGACTGCCGATAAATGATGGAAAGCGGCTTGGCCAGCTCCTCCGTCAGTTCTTTCAGTACCCTCGGGTGGATCCCATCCGGCCCCATCTACTTGCGTACATCCAAGTGCTGTAGCAGGTCACCAACCATTTCCTCATGGATAGCGAAGGCCACATCCTGCTCCCCATCCCCTTCCACCAGCTCAGGGCACTGGGTATCCAGAGAACAACCGGTTTTGCCACTAAAGACTGAGGCAAAGAAGGCATTAAGCACCTCAGCCTTTTCCTCATCCCTTGTAACTAAGTTTCGCCTCGCATCCAGTAAAGGATGGAGATTCTCCTTAGTCCTCCTTTTTGTGTTGATGTATTTGTAAAAACATTTTTTGTTATCTTTAACGGCAGTAGCCAGATTGAGCTCCAGATGAGCTTTGGCCTTTCTAATTTTGTCCCTGCACAGCCTTACAACATCCTTATAGTCCTCCTGAGTGGCCGACCCTCTTCTCCAAAGGTCATAAACCCTCTTTTTTCTCCTAAGCTCGAGCCACAACTCTGTTCAGCCAGGCCGGTCTTCTTCCGCGCCGGCTCGTCTTTGGGCACGTGGGGACAGATCGCTCCTGACCCATTAAGATTTCCTTCTTGAAGAGCGCCCAGCCTTCCTGGACTCCTCTGCCCTTCAGAGCCACCTCCCAAGGGACTCGGCCAACCAGCGTCCTGAGCAGCTCAAAGTCAGCCCTCCGGAAGTCCAAGACAGCAGTTTTACTGGTCCCCTTCCTGGCCTCGCCAAGAATAGAGAACTCTACCATTTCGTGGTCACTCTGCCCAAGACAGCTCCCGACCACCACATCTCCCACCAGTCCGTCACTGTTTGTGAACAGAAGGTCTAGCGGGGCACCTCCCCTGGTAGGCTCTCTAACCAGCTGCGTCAGGAAGCTATCATCTTCCACGCTCGCCAGAAACCTCCTAGACTGCTTTCTCTGGGCTGTGTTGTGCTTCCAGGATATGTCTGGGAAGTTGAAGTCCCCCATGAGAACGAGCGCTGATGATTTCGCAACTTCTGCCAGCTGCCTGTAGAACTCCTCATCCGTCTCCTCATCCTGGTTTGGCGGTCTATAACAGACCCCGACCAGGACGCTTGCCTTGTTGGCCTTCCCTCTGATCCTAACCCACAGAGACTCAACCTTATCAGTCCCAGCCTCAAGTTCCACAACATCAAAACACTCTCTAATGTAGAGAGCCACACCACCACCCCTTCTGTGCTGCCTGTCCCTTCTGAAGAGCCTATAGCCAGACATTGCAGCACTCCAGTCGTGGGAGCGGTCCCACCACGTTTCCGTGATGGCAACCAAGTCATAGCCTGCCTGCTGCACGATGGCTTCCAGCTCCTCCTGTTTGTTGCCCATGCTGCGTGCATTAGTGTAGATGCACTTCAGCTGGGCCATCGCCTTCTTCCCCAGCCTTGCCATTGTTCCCCCTGGCACAGCTCCAACAAGCCTTATTTCATCCCCGTCCCCCTTCTTTCCTAGTTTAAAGCCCTCTCAACGAGCCCTGCCAGCTCCTGGGCTAGGATCCCTTTTCCCCTTAGAGATAGGGACCCGTCTGCAGCTATCAGGCCGGGTGCCGAGTAAAGCGCCCCATGGTCAAAAAAAACAAAATTTCTGTGTTGGCACCAGCCTCTGAGCCACGTGTTAATCAGGTGGGCTTTCCGTGTCCTCCCGGTTTATCTGAGCAAAACTACAGAGCTGGGTGAAGCTTTGGAAAAATCTCTGCCTGGCAGCGCATGCTCTGCCTATACGAGTTCCTTAACCCGTTATTTATGTCACCGCCACGAGGGACGCACCGAGCCACAGTGATTTGCTGCTGTTTAAAATTAGAAGCGGCTATCTCAAGTGAGAAGCTAGCATTTCCTTGGAGGCACTGCCGAAATCGGACCCTGCCTTTGCATTGGCCTCTGACTGGCATCATGGGATTAAGGCAACTGCATAAAGGTGAAACCTCCTGGCTGCAGCCTGTTGGGGACGGGGGCTCTCCAGGGATGACGACAGCTAAAATAAGAGTGAGTTAAGTAGTAAGGAAAAAATAACTGCAGAGGAGTAGCCCCCTCGTTGCAGCGGGACGGGGAGGCTGGGCTTGAAGCAGGCCTTGCCTCTCTATCCCTGGTTCCGGGGCCACAGACAGGGCCAGAGTTTGGGTTGAATTACCCAAAACAGGAAAAACAGGAGGTTTGGCCCTTCTTAAGGGGCATGGGGTTGTCTGGAGAAATTGCAGCGCTTGCCCCATGGGGCTCACGCACCAGCAACACCAAACCCCTTTGATGCTCTTGGCAAGCAGTGCTGGTTGCCTTAGCCTCAGTCCTCTCCCCTTCCACTCCATGCTTTTGGGAGTCTCTGGGCTTTTGCCCCCCAAGCAAGAGCAGGGCCTGGATTTCCTTGTGACTTGTAGCCACTCTTGAGATATCCTGGAGCTCCCCAGTAAGTAGCTCTTTCCCTGCTGGCCCATAATCATGCACCTGGCCTCTTCCTTTTGTGAGCCATCCTCTTGTGCAGAGCGTGCTCCATCCCTCGGGCCAAGGGAGGCCACCTTCCCCTGCCCAGGTTTCTCCATAATTCCGGCTGCGCGAGCAGCCAGACACAGTGGCAGAGCCAGTGGTGTCCAGAGAGTTTGTGCAGAAAGTCAGGGTGCTGAGAAATGTGAAAGATGTGGAAAAGTTTAATAGAGGAGAGAGGGTGCTGGATGTGCTGATGAGGTGTCCGGACCCATGGCAGGACAGGGACTGCCACCTGTCCCACCCCAAGCAGTGACTTCCACACCAGTCCAGCATTCCTGCAATGGGAAACCTTTCATTTTCCAGCAAATGCTTGGTTTTCTGGAATACGTGGCCTGGGGGGGGGGGGGGGGGTTGGGGTCAGTGTTTTGAGGGTCTTTGGGGTCCCATGCACTGGGGTGGGCTCATGGGATTTGCTCCTCCTGCCCTACAGCCCAGTCCCCACATGCAGCACAGGCTCTGCAAGTGTACAGACGTTCGTGCAGCAGGGCAGGGGGCAAGGGATGAGAGCCATGGACCACATGAGGAGGCTGAGAACATCAGAACAGACCCCCACATTTGTCCACTCTGTTTGTCTCCCTCGTATTTCCTGCTGCCAGCAGGGAGGATGGTGGCACAAGGGACAGCCCATCAGAAATAGCCCTTTTTGGTCACTGAGGGTGTTCTACAGGTGTGACCTCTTCTGGGGGGCTACCTGGGGCATGCCTCAGCTGCTTGGGACTTTGCAGGGCTCGCAGTGGTGTGAGGTTTTGCCCAGCACCTGGCAGGGCAGTTCTGCCTGGGAATGGCTGTTGGAAGGTGCAAGCCTCAAACTCTTCTGTTGGTTTGTGAATTGGGCTGCTAGAACCCTGGCTGGTAGAACAGATAACTCACCCAAAGTGGGTTTTGTGCAGCACAACTGGATACCACAGACCCAGTGCGTTGACCGTGGCAGATCAGCTGCACATGCAGCTTGGAGTGGCTGATAAAAGTCTGGCGGGATGCTCGCTCTCCTGTAATGCACAGGGCTTCTCTGAACAGGTGTGAGTCCTCATCAGCAGGCATCTGCAGCAGCAAAAGCCTGCAGAAGGACCTGCTCCAGTTCTTGCGCTTGCCTTCCAGCCCCAGCTACTGGTGGCTTTCTCTGCCACGCACCATCCCATCGCAGGGATGCGTTAGGAGATGCATTAGATGAAAAGGCCATGGCTTGAGAGGAGGTAACCAAACAAAACCTGAACAGCTTTTGAGCTGGAGCTTGCTGGGCGTACAGGCAGGGCTGTGTGCTGTGGGTTGAGGTGGTGCCTTCTTGGCTCACAGGTGGGTGACCAGCACCTCTGGGAGCTGCTGGAAGGGCTGCCTGGAGCCAGCAGAGCCCGTGCTGCTGCGTGGAAAGCAAGGGTGCTGTGGGTCCCAGCACGGTACCACTGTGCAGAGCCAGCAGCTTTCTTCTGGCAAGGAGTGTTAATGTCTCATCTTCCCCCTTCTCTTCTAGGTCTCAAGACTGGAGGTGGCTCTTCAGGTGGCTCAGGGAACACTTTCCACTACACCTTCCACGGTGACCCCCATGCCACCTTCGCATCTTTCTTCAGAGGCTCCAACCCTTTTGATATCTTCTTCACTAGCAGCCGCTCCTGGGTGTTCAATGGCTTTGACCAGGAAGACATGGATATCGATGACAATGATGATCCTTTCAGTGCCTTCGGCCGGTTTGGCTTCAACGGCATTAACGGGGTTCACCGGCGGCACCAGGAGTCCCTGCACACACAGAGGAAGGTCCAAGACCCACCCATCATCCACGAGCTGAAGGTGTCCCTGGAAGAGATCTACCATGGCTCCACCAAGAGAATGAAGATCACCCGCAGAAGGCTCAACACCGATGGCCGGACCATGCGGACTGAGGATAAGATCCTAAACATTGTCATCAAACGGGGTTGGAAGGAGGGAACCAAAATCACATTCCCCAAAGAAGGGGACGCCACGCTGGACAACATCCCTGCTGACATCATCTTCATCCTCAAGGACAAGCCTCACTCACACTTCAAGAGGGATGGGACGAACGTGGTCTACACCGCAAACATCAGTCTTAAAGAGGTGGGTATCAGTGGAAATGCCCTGGGTGAGAAGGGGCGCTGGGTTGTGTCCAGGACAGGACTCAGTCCTCATCCTGTGCTGAAAAGGAAGGACCAGGTAGGGCGTGAGAGACATGAGCAAAGTCCTCTGCAGAGAGGAGCCGCAGAGACCAGCTCGTGCTCAGTTTTGGAGAGCCATTCAGCCTCTATGCTGCAGGTAGGACACAGGTACTACAGTCCTGACTGAGCACACCAGGCTGCCTGAGCGAATACAGGTGGTATTTACCCATTTTCTCCCTTCCCCATATGTCTTGCCCTTCTATTGTAGCATAGGGTATTCACATGTGGAGGAGAGCCCAGGTGCACTGTAGGAGCAACGGAAACCCCAAGTTTGCTGACACAGGTCTGGTCCCTGCTTGTTCATGTTTCTGTCCTGGATGGTGACAGGCACCACCCCACATGAGAGCAGGGTCACGCAGAGAAAGGTGATACCTTGACCTTGCTGAGCACTGCTTTAGCCCCGAATGGCTGCTTTCTTTGGTTCTGGCTTCCCTGAACAAAGGGCAAAATCTTCAGGCTGTGAACAAAACCCAGCGCATCCAGGCTGTCAGTCCTGGAGGTCATGGTGAGACTCGCTGCACCAGAGCAGCAAACCGTGCGAAGGTGGGAGAGAAAGGGGAGCTTACCCAAGAACAAGATGTGCCGTTTGCTGCTGCTGCTGTCTAACTACCTTTTAATAAATCCCAGCTGGCAGCTGCATTTAACATTGACGTTTTTGGCAGCTGCCATTTGCTGTTCCTTTCAGACCGTAGACGCTGTCTATCTTCTTAATGAGCTGATTTTTTTTTAAGATAGATTTATGTTCTCAAATACATTGAATAGAAATAAGCTCAATGGGCCAGACCTGAGGTAGGGAAACGTGAGCTCCTGAGTGTGCCAGCAAGTCAGAAGAGCTTTGCAAGGGCTCCACATCCCTGCTAGGGCTGTGACCAGCTATGGTGGGGGCAAGGGCAACCCCATGGGGCAGGCAGAGCTGGGTGCTCCTGAAACAAACTCATCTCAAGTTAACTGTAGTCTTGGGAGTTGAATTTCCGTTGTGTTGCAAAGGGGATTCGAGTAAAGAGGTTTATTCCTGCAGGGGCTGGCTCTGCTGGCCTCTCCAGAAATACTTGGGAGAGGCTGCATTATTTATGGAGTCCTGCATGCCATATCTCAGATGTTTCCTTCTGTGCATTCCCATATCTGTTAAAATTACCCCCGAGATGGCTGTCCTGACGTCTGGCCCATGCTGGTCCAGGTTGATGTGCGCCACACGTGGAGCTGCCCCGTGAGCAGCAAGCTGAGCAGCTTGCCCGGCCCAATGCACTGGTGCCAGGCCAGGGGAAGCGCTGGCTGCGCTGTGGCGAGCCGTACCCAGCTGCCTCCTGCCCGCAGGACACCTGTGATCTCTGTCCAGCTGCCTGTAAACAGGGCATTTGCTTCACATCATGGCAGTCACAAAGAGAGACCGGTGGAAATTGCTGGTCCAGGCAAATTCCTCTGCTCTTTGAGCTGGGCTTCCTGTTCTCTGCGCTCCCTCACTGCAAACTGAACGTGCTGGGGATGCTCGGAGAGCTGCTGGCCTGGCTGCCAGCCCCAGCCTTCCGCTTGCCAGGGCAGGGCAAGCAGTGCTTTGCTGCTTTTATCTTCCATGAGAAGAAGTAGCTTAAGTGCTCTGAAGCAGGAGCAGATGCCAGGAGCTCCCTGACACTATATGCCACCATCTCAGTACATGGCAGAGTGAATCACAGTACAACCTCTTCATCACCTAAGCCTACAGCCGTAGCCTCGAGTGCTTTCCTTGCACTGTTCATCCTTGCGAGTCTGCCTTTTTTAGCCTGAGCTTTGGTCTCCTTAGCTGCACAGCCGGGTACCAGCAGGCGTTCGGAGCTGTGATCCCACTCATGGTCATGCTGGAGATCCCTGGCCAGTGTCCTGCAGCTAAGGGGAGCAAGGCTCCTGGCCACAGCCCTGCAGGGAGCATTTGAGGCACCAGAGCAGGATGGGGTGACAGGAGGGCTTGGAAAGGCAGCATCCGCTTCCTTATGGCCCCTTCTCGAACCTGAGCCTGCTCTCCAGACTGCTCTTCCATAGGAACCTGTAGCACCCAGCATCCACAAACCTCTAACCCATATTGTCTCCAGCGGTGCTGGGTGATGCCACCTTGGTGGCCAGGCTGCCAGTCTTCCCATCCCCACGTCCCAGTACCTCGGGCACTTGCGTCCTTGTCCCACCAGGCTCCACGTCCCTTGTCTGGGAGGGCTGCTGCTGATGCAGGAGGTGTGAGAAGGCCTCCCCAAGAGACTTGTGGGCTGCAGGGACGTGGCCGTTCCTAAAATTACAGGCACGCACCACAGTGGGAGGCCAAGGGAGGGAGGCGTGACACTGCTACAGCAGCTGCACTCCTGGAAGGCAGATCTTCAGGCAGCGCTGACAGATTTCACGGAGATGGAAGAGGCACCTCATGGCATTCTTTACCTGGTGTCACCTTCCTCGAAGCATCCAGGTGGCAGCATCTGCCGGCCCCCCCATTACTGCCAGCAGAGCAGGACCCGCCACTGACCCAGATAAAGCGCAGCACTCATGGCTCAGCCATCAAACCCACACTCATTTCATACCCAGGGATAAACTGAGCCTCTTTCTAGGATGCAGGGCAGCTCCCGTGGCTGTGCTCGCTGCGCGTCGCCCTGCTACAGGCTCTCGCTCGCGGGCACCGGTGTTGCTTCAACAACCAGTTTCTCAAATGCCAACGAAGTTGGGCAAGAAGGATTAAAAACAGGAACATATGGCAAAGGAGCGATCACCTCTAATTCTTGCCTCTTGGCTCTAGGAAGGAAACACTGAGATCCTGTCTGCGCTCTTACCGCCTGCCTCTGCTCGCGTCCCTCTGCTTTTGCAGGGCAAGCACAGCGCTGAGGAGCAACACCCATGCCGCGAGCCTGGCAGGGGCTCTCTGCTTGGTGTTCCCAGTCCTGTCCCTTGGGATGGGTGGAAGTGTCTCAGCCACGCTTCTGCTGGACTGCTTTGGTCTTAAAAGCTCATTCTGGAAGCCGAAATAGTTGCCTGGCTTCCCTCTGGCCACGTTGTGGTGAGGATGGAGCAGGGGACAGTGTGTGAGTGGTCACCCCCTGCACTCTGCAGGTCCATGGGGTTGCAGCAAAACCTCCTCCAGAGCAAAGGCAGCATGTCAGTTTTCTCTCTTTTTTTTTTTCTGCTACAGGCAAAAAGACAGTTGGATGGTCCTGTTGGCTGGAAACCTGAGGTCTAGCCGCTCTACCTGTTCCCTTTCTGCTTCCTATTGCATGGCCAGAGATGTTTTCCTGGCATGTATACCTGTGCAGCCCACCATGTCGCATGCTGGTGGGTATCAGCCAGCAGAAGGGCTCCAGCATCCCTGGGATAATCCCTTCCCTCCAACCTTCCCTTCCCTCCAACCTGCCAGAGCCGCAACCATGCACCCCCTGCTGACATGGAGCCAGCGATGAACCTCCTCCTGCTACCAGAAAAAGCTTGTATGGGAGGAGACCCAGCACAGCTGGGATGTGCAAGGGGACAGCAGGCTCCAGCTTTCCTCTTCTCAGCTCACCTGAGCCCTAGAGCCAAGCCCAGCATGGGTGGCTCTGCGTTGGCTTTGGTGCAAAGCCCTGGCACTGCAGCAGAAGCAGCAGCCATCAGCCTCAAGCCAGGGGTCAGCAGGAAAGAAGGGTTGCTACTGCTGCTGCCTCCTGTTGCTCTGGCACTGGGGGGGGCTTTTCCTGGGGAGGCGGCTGCAGAACATCCTGCCCCACTTCCCTTGCAGGGTGTCTTTTGGGGACAGGAGGGCTGGGACCCCCATGCCCCAGCCCAAGGGGACAAGTGCTTTGTGTGCAGGACAGGACCAGCCTGCACCATCCCCAGCAAATCCTCCCCTTCCAGAAGTATCGCTTTGCAGTCCTCCGTCAGCAGCAGCCTCTCTCCTTGCTGAAAGCCTGGAGATGCTGCTGCCCACATGTACGGCAGAGCTGTCT
Source organism: Anser cygnoides (assembly GCF_040182565.1). Taxonomy (NCBI): domain Eukaryota; kingdom Metazoa; phylum Chordata; class Aves; order Anseriformes; family Anatidae; genus Anser; species Anser cygnoides. The sequence continues at coordinate 2,608,059 of NC_089908.1, forward strand.
GAGTTATTTAAGGACACAAGAATTTTCTTGCTGCATTCCACATCACGTGGCTCGCTAACGCAGGCCGGCTTGCAGCTGCTGCCAGCTTCTGCAGGAGGCAGTGCCCAGCCCCAGGATGGGGATGGCAGCCTGGAAAATCATCTCCTGGCTTTGCAGTGGGGGGATGTGGCTGCTTTGCAATGGGGGGGGAATGTGGCTACGTGGAGGTCCCTGCAGCAGGGATACAGGGCGTGCCTGGGCCACTCTCCCCAAGCCTGCAGTTTTGGGGAACCATCTCGTTCTTGCTTCCTTCTTGGGCCACCAAGGTATAAAAATAGCCAGGGGTAGCAGCGCAGTGCAGTAACCCAACCCTTTGCCTGACAAGGGACTGGCAGGGGGGAGCTGCCCCGTGGGGCCCCAGCCTCCAGGAAAGCACAGTGCTGTGCCCTGTGCCGGCATAACCTTCAGGAGGCTTTGGCCAGGGTGGGGGGCACAGGCTGTGCTATAGATAACCCCCGGACTCTGAAGGGTGACAGTTGATGAACCGCAGAGGCATCCCATGAGCTCAGCTGGGTTTTCATCTGCAACACCCCCCCCCCCCCCCCCCCCCCCCCCCCCCGCCGGGCTCTCAGATTGGGTAGCGAGGGGCTAAATTTGGGCTGCCCTGTTGCTGCGAGCTGCAGGGTGCTCGCTGGCGGCATCTGGTGTCCACTGGGAGGAGCAGGGGATGGGGAGTGGGGATCCTGCCTCCTGTGGGGCTTCTGTCCAGCTGACAGTGTCTCCCTCCTTCTCCCCGCAGGCCCTGTGCGGCTGCACCGTGAACATTCCCACCATCGACGGGAGGGTGATCCCACTGCCCTGCAACGACATCATCAAGCCGGGCACAGTGAAGAGACTGCGCGGGGAAGGGCTGCCCTTCCCCAAGGCCCCCAGCCAGCGAGGAGACTTGATCGTGGAGTTCAAAATCCGCTTCCCAGACAGAATAGCTCCCCAGACGAGACAGATCCTCAAGCAGCACCTCCCGTGCTCCTAGAGCCCTGGGGACTCTTCTTCAAATAGCAATACTCCAAACACACATGCCACAGCATCCGGCCCACACGGAGCAGAGGTGCCAGAGCACTTTCAAATGCAAAAAAAAAAAACACTTTCCTTCCCCAAAAGTCCCCTCCTTCCTTCCTACCCCTTCCCCTCTCAGCCTATTTTCTACTCCAGCAGCAGGGGAATGGTGAGCACAGACTCCTGCCCTTGCAGCTCTCCTCACTGCCAGCTTTTTTTTTTTTTTTTTGGTTTTGTTTTTCTAGAGGTCCAGCTTTGCTGCCTTGCACAAGCGAGCAGCACAGGCTGTTTTCCCAGGGAGGTGCATCACTGTGGTTTTTGTGTCACCTGCTTTTCAAGCCAACTTTCTGACTAGAGGATGGGCTTGTAGGGGTTAAGCGCAGTGTAAATAGAACTTCACAGGCTCTCACATCCCCGTTAGTTTTCTCCTCCTCCTCCCCTCTTTGATACTTGCTGCTGTTTGGGGTCCAGCCATACCGAGGTGCCAAGGAAACTCCTGAGCGCGTATGGCCAAAGGGACCGCTCCTGTGCGTGGTGGCCACTGTAGCTGGACCGTTTCTAACCAGGGACCACAGTACCTAGTCCTACTTCAGTCCACTCTCGTGTGCCAAGACCACCACCGAGCATCATCTGTGCCAGTCAACAGAGATCAAAGCACTTGGGGACAGTCCCTTCCAGCCTCCTGCCCCCTCTGTCTCCTATGCCTGCTGCCGGTTGGAGGGACAGGGGAGCTCAGAGTGGGAGCTTTCTTGTTCAGATATGTTGAGTTTGCATTGTTGCTTTTTTTTTTTTTTAATACATATATTTAGCTTGCTAGGTAAACTCTGTAAGGGTTTGCTCTGCTCGCTTTGGGTTTCCTGAAGTGGTTCACCCTGACTTTTGGGGAAAAGCTCAGCCATACCAACATCATGCCTGTGAGAACATAGTATGTGTGTAGCACAAGTCTGGGTGCAAAAGCAGAGCCAAGCGTCGGCAGAACTGTGGTTTTGACAAGCGTTTGAGCTCAACCTTAGGGATTTTATTAGGAAGAGAAATGCATATGTATATATTTTTCTACAGGGACATTTAATTCAGGAGGTATTTCTGGGTGTTATGGTGGAACTGGAAGGAGCATGAGGCAATCTGCTTGGTGATTTTCTTTTTAAATGCTCTATTTTTTAAAAAACTGGATTTCCATCAGGAGAATTTTTATATTTCTTACCTTTCTTGGTCAACTCTGCCTCTTGCCAGTTTTTCCCAGGAGGGGTCCTGCAGAGCATGCAGCACAGTTGACCTGGCTCTGTATGGCTCCTCCACCACCTCAGCTCCGCATCTCCAGCCCAACTGGCACCGAGAAAGCCAAAACACCCCCCCCCGGCATCCTTTTTATAAAGAGAAGTCACTGATTTGAAATAGGGGTCCAGAGCGTGTCTGTGTTAGCTCATGGCAAGGAGCCTGCTGAGCTGGCAGGGGCTGTATAGCTGTACAGTGCATCATACGCGGCAGGAGGACGGCCTGTGCCACAGCCAGGGCACGGGGAGAGGAGACCTCTTAAATTAAATTAAAGCACTGCTTAATTCTGTGACTAGTTTGAATTCAGGTTAGGGCACGACACCTTTTCCCTCCACCGTTCCCTGTGGAGTTCGATGTACGGAAACCTGGTGGACACTGATGGAGTGAGAAGACAGGTCAGCATGCAGATGCAAGCTGCTTTGTTTTTCTCAGTTTCAATGAGATCTGAATGTTTTATAGTGTTGGTTTTTTGTGGGTTTTTTTTGTATTTTTTTTTGTAATGTCAGCATTGAGAGAAAAATAAAGTATTTTAAAAAATATTAAGTCCTTGGTGTGCACTGTGATGGGAGACACAGGGGCTGTGGTTGCCCTGGTGCAGGTGGTGGGGCTGGGGAAAGGGCTCAGACCCACCCCCCCATTAGTACTGGGGGGACCCCGTTTTAGGGCTCTGCATCCCTTTGGGGCTCCAAAAACACAAATGACACAGACAGGGGGGCAATTCTAGCCAAGATGCCAAAGGGATGGAGGCCAGAGTGGGCGAGGAGGGGCTGCAGGCAGGGGGGGTGCTGTGGCCGGGACTGGGGTGATGAAGGGGGCTCCTTGGTGGTGGGGGCTACCCAGGGACCCAGCTCTTCTCAGAGAGCCTTGGAGGCCTTCTGCCCCGGATGGCAGGCAGAAACCCCCCAGCGGGGGCTGACGATGCTGACAGGGCTGCCATGGGGCAGGGGTGCCCATAGGGCAGCTGCAGCTGGCCCAGGGCCGTGGTGGGGCTGTAGGGACCAGGGCCACAAGGAGCACGGCCGTAGCCTGCCCTCTGGTGGCATGAGAGAGGGGCTGAGGGAGACATTTTGGGTGCTGCAGGAAGGGGCCCCACTAGAATCACAGAATCATTAAGGGTAGAAGAGACCTTCGAGATCATCTGGTCCAACCATCACCCTACCACCAATGTCACCGACTAAACCATGTCCCTAAGCACCACGTCCAACCTTTCCTTGAACACCCCCAGGGACGGTGACGCCACCACCTCCCTGGGCAACCCGTCCCAATGCCTGACCGCTCTTTCTGACAGAAATGTCTCCTCATTTCCAACCCGAACCTCCCCTGGCACAACTTGAGGCCATTCCCTCTAGTCCTACTTTGGGGCCGGGCCCAGGCTCTAAGCTCCAGCACCTTGGCCCCCATGCTGCACACACCAGGCTGGGCTGCGGCCCTAAGGATGTTGTGTGGACCCTGGTGGGGCCAAGCTGTAGGGCTGGGGCACCACAGACATGGCTGTAGTGCCATAGGGGCGGGACAAGGAGCTGCCACCCATGGCAGCAAAGAAGGGACCCAAACAAGCTCCCTCTCAGGGGCTACCCTCAGCCTCCATATGCTGCTCCAGAGCAGAGGCAGATGCTCCTGGAGCTCCCGTGGGGGCTGTCCCCCTCAGGAGCCAGGTCCCAGATACAGAAGAGGAGGGGTTCCAACCCTCCTACTGGATTTAATTGTGCTAATTAAATTGTAATCAGGAGAGGAGGCAGGGAGACCTTGTGCTCCCAGGAGCTGGGACATGCACGACCACCCCTCTGCCACCAGTAGAGACAAAGCCCAGGGATTTGGGGTGACATTCCCAAATCCACCCCCTGACAGAGCTTGGCAAGGCTTTTGTGAGTCCTGCAGAGCTCCCACTGCAGAGCAGTCCTTTTCCCCTCCCCAGGTGGCTGACAGCAAATGTATTGCAGAGCAGCAGCACAGCCCCATGAGCTGGCAGCATCTTCCCCAAGACGCTGAAGCAAGGTGGTGCGAGGACAGGAGAGGCACGGTGCCAGGGGTTAGCTCTGAACTAGGACAGACCACCTGAGCAGAGGTTGCCCAGCCTCCCCGGGGGCTCCGCTCCCATGGCCTCCTAGCACAGCCTCCAGCAGGTGGTTGTGCTATTTTTAAGCAGCGCTCTCAATTTCAGTGTGTTTCTCCCCACAAACCCCCTTTCTCCTGGATAGCCCCATTCTTCGGCCATAACGAGACTCCCCTCACCCCTTTTTATCTTCCCTTTAAGCCTAGGTAGGCCAACGGAGCTCTTCTACAGCTGACAGGCTTCAGGGACAAAACTCCCATCGCTTAGGCCCCACACAGCTCTGGCTGTGGGAGAGGTCACACCAAAAGCCCTGGGGGCACCTTTCTGCTCGTTTCATCCACAGTTAAGCATCTTTGCAAAAGTTCTCAGTTCCTGCAATGCTCTAGAAGCCGACAGCACGCATCTGTGCTCTGTGCCAAGGCCCGTTGTCCTCTGGTTCGGGGCTGTGCCGCATGTGGCCAGCAGCATTGCTCCTTTGTTTAAACATGTCTTCCCTCACCCAGCTGTACTTCCCCAGCACCACTAAATCCAGCCCCAAGCTGGATGATCCAGACAGATGGCAAAGGGTGCCCCACCTACCTGCTGGTGGCCAAAGCTGCACGTTCACATCAGGCAGGAAAAGGAGAATCGAATTCAGCCAGTGGCAGTTGCTGTGACTGCTCAGGGCAAGAGCACTCAGCTCCCAGCCTTTGGGGTCAAAAGGTGAGCACCAAGGCACTGAGCTGAAGCTGTGTTCACCATACTCAAAGCTGGTCCTTGCATGTCACCCTGAAGCTTGGAGACATGCAGGCACCCAGAGCCTCCCCTTTTCCCTGTTTTAAAGCCAGACCCCACGCAGAGCAAAGTGGAAGTGAAAAGTAACCATGCTGAACAGGAAGCTTTGTCTTTTCATGGAGTTCAGGGATGAGCCCAAACACCATGCAGCACAGGTCTAGGCTCATGGGTACAGACTCACAGCTGCTCTTCCTGCTGCAGCCCTGCACTGTAGCTGGCCACGCACCTTCTGCTCTTCAGGCCATTTACCTGCTTCAGCAGGTGCAGCCCTGGCTCCAGCTATGGGTGAATGAGCACACACACCAGGATAGGGCAGGTGCCAGCTGCCAGACCCAGGGCTTCTCTCTCATGAAACACTAAGTACAGCAGTAGCACATTTTTCAGTTCAGAGAAGGGAAAATAAATCTAGGAGCAGGCCAGGAAGCTATAGAAGAAACTGAAGGAAAAGCACAAGAGTATGATCAAAACCTGACTACCGAGTATAAGGCACAATAAAGGCCAAGTTGACAGCAAAGAACCAAACCTTTCATCAGAAGCCCACAGGGACACACAAATAGTTTCTGCAGAAGGGGGAATCTCTCTGCAAAACCTGATGAACACTGTTGCTACAGCATCAGAGGAAGCTCCTGTTCCCAAACCACACTCAGGTCACACTGCACCAGGCTCCAGAGACAGCCCAGGAACCCTCTCATGCCTGCCTTCAGGCACAGCGGATGAAAGGGGGATTTCTGGAGGAGTCCTTTGCTGCACAGAAGTCAAAGCAGCAGGAGACCCAATGGCTCACGGCCAGCATCAGAGAAGCAACGCCAGATACCTGCTGCTGGCAGCAGGGCTCTCTTGATTCTTACTGCCAAGTTATGACACAGGAGAGAGATTGCCCAACCAGTTTCTTCTGTGAAGATGAGCTAAGAAACATACGGACAAAGAGCAACCTCACACGCTCCAGGGAAATGCACAAAACAGACGAGGGGCAGCTGAGGAGTGCTCACACAGCAAGCAAGACATGGCAGACACAGTGCTGCTGATGCTGTGGCAGTACCACAAAAAGGAATTGCCAGGGGCCTGGCTAGAGTTTTGTGGGATTTTTTTTTTTTATTATTTTTATTTTTTTTAAATACAGGCTAGTGTTGTACCCTTTGCTAAAGCTGCTGATTCTGCCACATAAACTAGAACAGAAATTTCTCGAAATTAAGTCGGTTCCCCTCCTTGTTAATTCAGTCTGCCTCCCAACTGAACATCGGTCTGTATTTGCATTTGCAGAAAACATTCCCTGTACAAAGTCTGATGCGCAGCTACACTGTTCTGACTGAGGAATGAAGAAGCTGAGAGTCCGCTGAACATTCGATTTTCCCTGTACAACGTGGCCTGATTTGGAGTTTGGTCCAATGAGGACAGCGAGTTAACCGTAGAGATCATCATCATTGTCTTCACTGTACACATTGCCCCCGCTGCCACCTCCTGTGCCTTGGCTTGGACCAGTGCCTCCCTGGTTTCCTGACGGGAACCTGCAGGCAGCAGTGCAGAAGGGGAGAGAAGAGATGCTCTTCAGAAGCTTCCTCACAGCTCAGCACAATCCCCTCCCCTCCACACCAACTCCCGGGTGCCAAGTAGGAAAGAGGGGAGAAATGTGCTGAAGCCTTAAGGCAGGTGATGCAAAGGCTTACACTGCTGCCAGATGTTGCTTGCATTAAAGGAAAAAGGGCTGATGGGCTTCAGGAGCACTAACAGAGCAGCTACAACTGACCTGCAGCACAGCCTGTACCACCATGTGCTCAGCTGGCTGCTGTACACACTGGGGGGAACCAGAAAACGTGGTGGAAGAGGGAATTGTTACCCAGAGAACAGCAAAGCTGCCCTCAGTGCTCTGCTCCTAGGGCTAGCTGAGCCACACTGCCTTCCCTACCTCCCTCACGGTTACCTGAAGCTGCCAAAGCCACGGCTCTGCTGTAGAGTCTGTGCAAACATCTCGTATTTCCTGATGTCATTGTCACTGACAGAGCGGCGAGCAAAGCGCATGGCCTCCTCAAAGTGATCCCTGCGTATCTCAGGAACCGGGTCATCCTCCTCCACCTCCTGCAGTGGGACAGAGGGCCCAGGTGAGCTGTGGGCAGCACACCCACCCACAGCCCCCCTCTGGGTCAGGAAACAACAATACCCACCAAGGCAGGGGCTAGAGAGGGATGCTGCAGCAGACTGAGTCACAGCTGCAGCAGGGGCCTTCTGAGCAATGCCAATGATGAGGTACAACAGAAGGCCCTCACCCTCCCTCCCACAAGAAGAAAACAAAGTGCTCCAGCTCAGCGCTCTGTGCCGAGCCTACTCATTCTCATCTGAGGATTACAGAGAGGAACGCATCATCCCTCACCCACGGGCAGAGACGGGCTGCCTCTCTCATGAGCAGGGAAAGCTGAGTGCCCCACTCACCATGGCAGAAGGGTTGGTCTGTCGCTCACGCTCTCGCCTGATCTCACTCTCGATGGACTCGCGGATGGCCAGTTTGCAGGCACGCTGGCAAATTTCTGTCAGGTCAGCCCCCGAAAAGCCATTGGTCATCTTAGCTAGGAAATCCAGGTCAACATCCTAGGGAAAAACAAGAGGCCTGTCCTTTACACCTTGCATTCTCAGGTGACAAAGAAGTGCTTTTAGATCCCATGGTACCAAGGTGCTGCCTTAATTTTGGCCAATTTTAGAACGGCAGGCTGTTAAGGCTCTTGTTTCTGGTAAAAGTTAACCACACACAAAGGCAGGCCACACTCCCCCCACTCACAGCGAGAACCTGCTACACAGCTACAAATGCCTCTGCACTGTTCACCTTCAAGAAGAAACAGGCTGACTTTCAGATGCGATTTCCTCAGGTCTCAGCATTAGGAGTCAAATGAAATGACTGGAAATGGAGATGGGGAGGACAAACAACCTCCTCTCCTCCTTCCTGTCAACTGACAGAGTAATACTACAAGCTTCTTTAAAGCTTTCCTTCACAGCAGTACTTTAAAAAGTAAGAATGGCCTAAAAAAGTTTGCACACTCGCTTGACATCTGTTTTTCTCTGATTAACCCTATGAGTTTCATTATTGCCTGCTTCCTAGGCAAGGCATAGAACTCTTGCCTATGAAAGAGCTCAGCAACAATTAACTGCAATTGTTCCTCTTCAATTTCCATTTCCCATCCCCATTTTCTACATTTATTTTTCTTTCAGAGTACAAGAATCTCCTCCATCTTTCCATAACAGGCGTTCCTGCACTGTAGGCAGAACTCTACTATATGACAAAGACCTGCTGTGCTGACACACTGATATCTAGCTGCATTGGTACCTCATTTTAGAACTCGAGCCTCCCCCTATCTCTCTTCCATCTATTTCCACTCTTCAGGGATGGAAGGTTTCCCAGCTCTGCAGTGCATGGAGCAGTCCCCAGCCCTCCTCTCTGTCCCCCAGCTCGTGAGGAGCATGTGCAGCGCACTGCAAAACCAACTCAGGTACAGTCATGGCACAGATCCTACCTTAGCAACTGGTGATTTCCTCAGGTTGGCCTTAAGAATAGCAACCCGGGACTTCTCGTCAGGCAGGGGGATGTAGATGAGTTGATCCAGGCGGCCAGGGCGCAAGATGGCTGGGTCAATGATGTCCGGCCTGTTGGTGGCACCGATGATGAAGACATTCTTCTTGGTGGACATGCCGTCCATCTCTGTCAGGATCTGGTTGATGACACGGTCTGCAGCACCGCCGCCATCTCCGATATTGCCACCTCGAGCCTTTGCGATGGAGTCCAGCTCATCAAAGAAGAGCACACAAGGGGCTGCTTGGCGGGCCTGCGAAACGCAAAGAGAAACAATTAGTCCCTGTTAAATAACACCAGGCGAGGAGCACACTGATTTCACGCTAAGCATACCCTAAAATTACAGCAGCTCAGAGGAGTACCAGAGCACTACTGCCTCGAGAGCTTGGAGGAGCTACTCTAGAAACCCTCAATTAAATTCTGAGTAACAAGGTGAATTTCCCCAAAGCTGAGAGCATCGTAGACCAAGCAGAAGTATGGTAACTCTAATGCAAAGAGGGAAAGCTACAACCAATCTGCCAGGACCAAACTCTCCCAGCAAGATCTGGAGATGTCAGTTGGTTATTTAGGCACTGGGGTATCCATAGTCACAATGTATCAAATAGAAGGGGCAAATCCAGTCCCTGTCTTCAGCTACCTAATGGGTAATTACAGGCAAAAGGAGTCAGATCCTTCTTTGAGGTGCGCAGTGAAAATGGGTGCAAACTGCTGCAAAGAAAATTCCAGTTAGAAATAAGGAAAAAATTCTTTACAATCAGAGAGTTCAAACATTAGCACACAGGCCCACAGAGGTCTGGGATTCTCCATCCTTGGTTGCTAATGTACAAATCAACTAATACACACGAGACATACACAAACCAGATTTCCAAGTTATCTTCCCTTCCTGCTCTGGACAAACAGTTGGAGCAGATGGCCTCTGAGGTTCCTTCCCAACCTACATTTTCCTCTCTCATTCTCCTTCCTGCTTTGCTCTTTCAGCAGCTTCCCTGACTACAACAGTGAGGATTCCCATGGTAATCCCTACGTGGGACAGGAGGCGACACTATCTACAGGGAACTGGGCAGCAGGAGGTGAACTCCTTTCTATGCCATGCATATTGCAGGACAAGACCCTGTAGGATGTTTTGAAAATCTATAGAAGGTAATAACTAATGAGCTGTCAAAGTAAGTTTTCAAGGTATGTTGAGGATATTTATGTCACTCTAATGCCAGCCTCATGGCTAAGGCACTAGCACATTTATCGTTCTTTAACAAAAGATGCAAACTGTAATGGGAGAAAGAACATGTAAATAGCTATGTTCCCAAACAGGATTAATTCCCTAACATCAGGAAAGCAGCCCCTGCTGACAGTGCAAGTGAAGAAAACACAAAAAATACACAAATAAGAACTGGGCCAGTAACAGACACAGTGGAGACGATGTTCTGGGGGCATCTCAGCACAAACGTAGCACAGGGAGCAGAAGAAACACTTACCTTGTCAAAGATCTCACGCACGTTGGCTTCAGACTCTCCAAACCACATGGTGAGCAATTCTGGGCCCTTGATGGAAATGAAATTTGCCTGGCATTCATTGGCAATGGCTTTGGCCAGAAGTGTCTTACCACAACCAGGTGGCCCATAGAACAGAACCCCCTTTGATGGAGTCATGCCAAATTTGAGGAACTTGTCCGGGTGCTCCACAGGATACTACAGGAGAACAACAACAAAAAATTCTTGTGATGAGCAAGCCTGTGCCTTGCCCCTAACACAAACAGTATCTTAGATTTCTAGTGAGTTAAACACAAGTTTCTGCCTGCTCAGGGCCACTAGAGTTTTTAGCTGGGGACTGGTTTGAAAAGCACCACAGCTCAATTGTAAAGCTGCCCTAAAAAGCCTATTTATCTTAGCCTAAGAACTAAGCACCAGCTTGGGTAGTTTTGGGTAGTAGCTTGGGTAGTTTTCCAGCACACTTAACCCCAGCTTCGTTCTGCCCTGCAGAAGCAAAAGGGAACAGCTCATTATCCAACCTAGTCAGCTCTGCCCTCCAGAGACACACAAGGTGCCTGATATGAGCACTTATCCTCAGCAGCAAGGTCAGAGCTAGGTGATGGTTTAACACCAGAAAATTAGACTTCTATTTATTTATTATTAACTCACAGACACATTGCCTCTATAGTGACGACTGAGAGCAGGGATGTATCAGAAAGAAACCATCCTGATGCAGACACCAGAAGTTTCCACAGACATTCATGACTTTTTGTCTCCCTTCACAGAAGGCTTCACAATCATTTTTCACCTGTCCTGATGGTAACACCAATAAAAAGCCCTTTGGAAGCTCACTGCATGAGAATCTTTGTTCACCTTCTGGCAGATAAAGCCACCATGTAACAGGATTCTCAGCAATGGTCCCATTGCTTTGCTGGCTTCCACTTATGAGAGGCAGAACTTCTGCATTAAGCACAAGACACATGAAAGATGTCATCATACACTCAACTAAGGAAAGTCTGATGCTGCTTCCCAGCACCTTCCTCTCCCTAAGTTCACTAAGATGGAACACCGTGGTATTTTCAGTCCATTACAAGCAGTTATCATAAAAACTGCATTTACCCTGTTCACAGTCCAAACAGGAATATGAAGAGGTTCTGGATTTTACCACCATAACTATTACTTAAGCTGACTAGGCAAAAAATCAGCTGGAAATGCTTACCTGTACAAGCTCCTGGAGTTCTCTCTTTACATCTTCTAGACCACCAATATCTTCCCAGGTAACTTGTGGCACCTCCACCACAGTCTCCCGAAGAGCAGAAGGGTTGCTCTGGCTCAGAGCCCACTATCGTTAGAAGAAACGTCATTAAATAATGCTATCATGTCATGCTCACATGCTTCAGATAAACAATTAGACATTGCACCTAAAAGAAAGAGGGGCACTCTTGCATTACCCTGAAGTCATCCATGGTCACAGCCAGTGAGTTCATCACTTCAGCATCGATGGTTTCATCTTCTAGGTCTATGAGATCCATCTTCTTTCTGATAGCCTGAAGAGCAGCTTCTGAGCAAAGAGCAGCCAAGTCAGCACCAACATGTCCATGGGTCTCGTTTGCCACCTGAAAGCAAAGCACTGACTATGACTCACAGGAACACAAGCAAGCACTCTGCATGCTCTGGTGACTCACTCGGAGGTGCAATGAAACTTTGGAGGACAGAAACATCAGTGTTCCACTGTGGGTTCAAGAGACAAGTGCCACCACATATTTAACAGGCAGAGACACTGCTGTTCCACCTCCCACTTGAGATCAAAGTTGCAACTGAAATTCAGATGGCACAACACAGAAAGATAACCCCAAGACTGGAGTTCTTCATTCAGGACAGAAATAACAGGAACCAACTGAGTTTACATACAGTATCCCATGTCACCACACCACTCACTCACCTCCCTGAGAGCTGTTTTAGGTTTACTAGTAGAATACCACAGCAAACAAACCCAGGAGGACAGTGGCAAGGCATGTGCAGACTGGACTGATACACAATTGTTTCTCTTAGCCACGCCACTTTTAGCTAGTGAGCAAGGATTTTTGGTCACTGGTACACTAGTTGGAAGGAAGCCCAGATCACACGTTCACCCACTTTCACACTGTCCTAAATGAGCAACTACATTTATATGATCAAAGCCATAACAACTCTGCCACTACAAAACACAGCATCAGCTAATGTTAGCCTGCAGAGAGAAGCTTTCCCAACAGCATTCTGCTCACCTGTTCCAGATCCACATCATCAGCCAGTTTCATATTTTTTGTGTGGATCTGCAGGATCTCCAGGCGCCCAGTTGCATCTGGGATACCGATATCTACCTCTCTGTCAAAACGACCTGGGAAGTACAAAACATATGTTGAGCTGCTGATTCTGCAAACCAAAGAAGCTGCAGTTGCTGTCTTCCTCTGACTGAATGACATAATGACAAGCCACACGGACATAATTTCAGAAAATGCCAGAGTTTCGGGTTTCTCTACAGCATGTATCAGCATAGTTGCAGAGTCAGAAAGGAAGAAAGGCCTTAGCCATTTAGGAAAAGTGAAACTACTGTATTAACTAGACTTCAAGACTACAAAAAGCAGAGTACTACAGGTTTAGCAATGTTTTCCAAGCTTCATCTGTAGGAAGGGATACTTCCCCTAACCAACATACCATGAGGCATTTTTGTTTACTTCCACCTTTGTGTCCTCAGCATAAGAGTATGTGAATTCTGAGAGACAGATTTAGTTTTTTAGAACTTCCTACAGTAATCATCATAGCAAAACCCAGGTGGTGAAAGAAAAAAACTGCCCCATTATCTGGGGAGGCAGGAAACCTATATATTACTGCGATATTAACTAAGGTACAAACACCTATCATTTGCCTCTAGTCATGCCTCTACACACTAAAGATGCCCTTTTCTCCTGCAAGCTTGACAGGTTTGCTGCTACACACTTTACCAACTGCTCATACACCAGACATTCATTCACGCTGTAGAGTTTTGAAAACATGGAGCTTGGAAACTACCAGACTCCTCATTAATAAAAGGGAAGTCAGACAATTCTTCTACAACCTCAGGCGCACACATCCCCTCAAGCAGCCATTTACTCCTTCAGTGTGTCCTGAGATAGCCTCACCTAACAGAGACTACCACGTGATTTCAAAGTATTTTGTTATTTCTACAAGTTCTAACCTAGTAAGACAGAAAATTATTTCAAAGACTAGAAGCCTAGAAATTAATTACAAAGCAGCAGCTAGACACAAATCAATAGTCTATGAAATACACAGAAGACATTTAATATTAATTTCTGCTCAATCTTTACAAGGCCCCCAAAGCATAGTCTGTAACAAAGCATCTGATTGTATCGGGTTTACATGGCATGGGCTTGGTAGCAGGGGGGCTACAGAGGTGGCCTCTGTGAGCAGAGCCCAGCAGCTGCCCCATGGCAGAGAGGAGCCAGCTCCAGATCCTCAGAAAGGGACCCACTGCTGGCCAGAACCGAGCCAAGTTCAATAAGTGATGTTATTTGTGCCTCTGGGAGAGCATATTTAAAAAAGGGAAAAAACATGTTCAGGGGAGGACACAGAATAGGGTGGATATGGGGGGGGACGGTGTTTTTAATTTGCTTCTAGTTTCCCACAGTGCTAGTCTGCTAGTGATAGGCAATAAATTACATTAATCTCCCTATGCTGAGCCTGTTTTGCCCATAATGATAATTGGTGAGTGATCTCCCTGTCCTTATCTCAACCCTTGAGCCCTTTCCATCATATTTTCTCTCCCTTTTCCTTTGAGGAGGGGTGAGCGAGCGGTTGTGGAGGAGCTCAGCTGCACAGCAGGGTAAAACCACCACAGTGGTGCAGAAAACAGATGACAATCCTGGTTACCAAATCTCCTGAGTGCTGGGTCAATGCTGTTAGGTCTGTTGGTAGCTGCCATAACAATCACATGTGCTCTCTGTTTCAGTCCATCCATAAGAGTCAGCAGCTGAGACACTATGCGACGTTCCACCTCTCCATGCGTCTACAGAGAGACAAAACAATTATTAGACTAAAAGCTCTACAGCACAGGAGCTGGACATTAGAGACACAAGCTGCTAACAAACATTGTGAACTATCTATGATTCTTCTCATGCCTGAGTTCAAGCATTAACTGCTGCTTTACCCTATACTCAGATTCATGCCAGCTGCCACCAAAAAGGGTGTACAGACACTTCTTTACTTCCTACAGGCTATCTTTACCTTCTCCCTCTTAGGAGCAATGGCATCCAGTTCATCAATGAAGATGATGGCAGGAGCATTCTTTTCGGCTTCTTCAAATGCTTTCCTCAGGTTGCTCTCAGACTCACCAGCCAGCTTGCTCATGATCTCAGGACCTGAAAAACAGCAGCACTGTGGCACCCCGAAGAGACACAGCTAGCCCCAAGGCATGCAGGTGATTTCTTTAAGTACAACATTTAGATGGGAGTATCTATATTTCAAGCCAAAGCAAACACTATCAACCAAGTTCACTAAATTTGCAGCTGAACAGGCAAGAACAGAATGCAGAATTACTTTCTATCATTATTCTGGTGTGTTCAGTTTAACAGAATGCAGCACTAGTCAGTGAGCTACCTTTAGCTGCCTCTTTTCTTACCCTATTTCACACTTGGTGAGCTTCTCTGTAATGTGCCACCACACACTGCTAATGCCAGTCCTGTATGCCAGTATGTGAAACAAAACAGGTCTTGTGCTGTACTTGAAGGAAAAAGAACTGCAGTGCAGACCAGATTCTTTTCTGAATAAAACATGCTGGCAGCAACAGAAACGAGTGTTCTATGCCCATATACATAGAATAATCTTACTGCTTCCCTCCTAGCTCTGCCCCTACCAACATAAACGCTCAGCTAGACAGACTCCAAATTCCTGCATCACAAAACTGTCTTTCAACCACTGCTACAAAACAATCAAGTTTAAGGACAGTGCCACTACGACAGATGCTTCCACACAAGTGGCCTCTAAGTGTCCTCAGTGGGGCACTTGAAAGAGGTAAGAAAGGATGTCAAGGACACAAAGGTGGCTATAAGGTGGCCTTATCTAAACCATTCACTACCATTATGTGGAAGAATGACCACACAGTTCTGGGTCCAAAGCAGACACCAAGCTTACCATTGATCAGGAAGAAGAAGGCCCCAGTTTCGTTGGCCACCGCTCGGGCAATCAGCGTTTTACCAGTGCCAGGAGGACCATACAGCAGGATGCCACGTGGAGGCTGAGGACAGAGGCAAGGGATTTAGGTGGTAAGCTAGTATCTGAATGCCTGAGTAGCTTCACAGTGAATTCCAAGCATTGGATAAAGCCAGTCTGAAACTGTGATGCTGGCTCATGCAACAACTGCCATCCAACCATCAACACCCTGACTACTTTACGTGACACACAAACAAAAACCTTGCCAGTAACTGACAGTGATGATTCAAAGCATCACTCTGCTTTACAAGTGCCAGCATTTTAATCTGTGCCTAAAACATAAGGAAATGGTCTCCTAATACCAGCATTAAAAAAAAAAGTTACTTATTCCCCTCCAATAAGTCATAAACCTCCTACATCAAAGTCAACAGCAAAGGCAAGTGCTTACCTTCACCCCTATGGCCTTGAAGAGTGCAGGGTGTCGGAGGGGAAGTTCCACCATCTCTTTGATCTGAGCCAGCTGCTTCCGGCACCCACCAATGTCATCATAGCCCACTTCATTCAGTGACTCTTCTTCATCCTACCAGGAAGGAAGTTTATTAGACATTTGAGTGAAGACAATTACTTTCTATCATTATTCTGGTGTGTTCAGTTTACTCTAACAGAATGCAGTATTAGTCAGTGAGCCACCTTTAGCTGCCTCTTTTCTTACCCTATTTCACACTTGGTGAGCTTCTCTGTAATGTGCCACCACACACTGCTAATGCCAGTCCTAGCTTTTCAACAATCCCTCCCAGTTTACAGAACCAGGAATCTGGGCTATTGCTTATTGTTGTTTCTTTGCTGTTTTGAGATTCTCACTTTCAAGTCTTCCTGGTGTCTTCAACAACTGTTTCTTAGCTCTGACTTCCCAGATATACAATGGAAATTACCTGCTGTAGTAGGTTTACATGGCAAGGTTTTGGTAGCAGGGGGCCATAGGGGTGGCTTCTATGAGAAGAATCCAGAAGCTGCCCCATGTTAGGTAAGGGCCCCACTGCTGGCCAGAGCCAGGCCAATAAGCGATGTTGTTTGCGCCTCTGTGAGAGCATATTTAAGTCAGGGAAAAAAAATGCTGCTACACAGCAGCTGGGAGAGTGAGAGGAGTGAGGAACAGCCCTGCAGGCACCAAGGTCAGTGAAGAAGGAGGGGGAGAGGTGCTCCAGGCACCGGAGCAGAAGTCCCCTGCGGCCTGTGGTGAGGACCATGGTGAAGCAGGCTGTCCCCCTGCAGCCCACGGAGTACCACGGTGGAGCAGGGTTCCATGCTGCAGCCCGTGGAGGAGACCACGGTGGAGCAGGTGAACCTGCACCGACGGAGGCTGCGGCCTGTGGAAGACCCCTGCCAGAACAGATTCCGGGCTGGACCTGTAGCCCGTGGAGAGGAGCCCACGCAGGAGCAGGTGACCTGGCAGGAGCTGCTGCCCATTGTGGGAATAAAAATGTTGTTTTTGCAGAGTTACATTGTTTAGAGGGAAGGAATGTGGTATTGAGATATGCTTGCAGTGATAAGAAAGCTTAACAGACAACCTTGTAAAATGCAGACAACCGGACTCCTTAGAACAACTAGGCGGAAATCACTGTGTAAGAAACATTACCACCTCAAAGAGTCTGTGAAGCACTGGGTAGATTGTGAACCTGGATTACCCACTCAGTGGGGAAACGGGGGAGGGTCCTGGTCATTGAAAAAAGTATATAAACTGTGTTATGGAACCAGTAGGTGCGCTCCTGCTTGTGGGACGCCCACCATTGCAATTGTGAATAAAATCGCTACTTCACTGAGATCCTTGCCTGAGCCTAAGTTATTGGTTACGGAGTGTTTCTCACACTATGGGGGACCCAGGTTGGAGCAGATTGCACCTGAGGGATGGACCCCGTGGTATGGACCCATATCTGGAGCAGTTCTTGAAGAGCTGCTGCCTGTGGGCAGCCCCTGCAGGATCAGTTCGGGAAGGACGGCATCCCATGGGAGGGACCCCACGTTGGAGCAGGGGCAGAGAGTGACTGAGAAGGAGCAGCAGAGACTAAGTGCTATAGACTGACTGCAATCCCCATTCTCCTGCGCCGCCCAGGGGGAGGAGGTGGAAGAGGGTGGATGGGGGGAAGGCGTTTTTGGTTTCTTTCCTTTGTTCCTCACTTCTCTAGCTTGTTAGTAATAGGCAATAAATCTTACTGTCTCCCTACTCTGAGTCTGTTTTGCCTGTCACGATAATTGTTGAGCGATCTCCCCGTCCTTATCTCAACCCTTGAGCCCTTTGCATCGTATTTTCTCCCCCTTTCCCTTTGAGGAGGGGGAGTGAGAGAGCGGCCATGGTGGAGCTTGGCTGCCCACCTGAGTAAAACCACCACACCTGCATATACCTAGACCTCTCACTGAAACCCAACCTCTTGAATGACAGCCTCTGCTAGCAGACTCCCTACAGACTCAAGCACAAAAACAAGCTGTGTGATCTTCTGATGTGGCTAACCGATAAAAACAGACAATGAAGCCCAGTATAAAATACACTTATTCCTTAAACTGCAAATGACATTTCTAAGCACTTGAAATACCCTAGTTACCATACAGTTCTCAGATGCAGTGCTTTCTTTTTGGGACTAACTCAAACTAACTGAGAATGTTGAAATTCAGATGTGCAGATAAGACCAGCTGTGGCTAATTCTTCCAGTACAGCCCTACAGCAATCATTCTGCTTATGGCTGTGCAAATCTCTGCTGGCCTTAGTTATCTGTAATGTAAGGCCACAATAAAATCATAAAATAGCATAGCCTGGAATCTCAGAGGGGATCAAGCCAGAGCCCCACAGAGCCAGGACTACTACATGAAGCAGGTTGCTCAGAGCCTGGCCCTATCAAGCACTGAAGGTGGTCTCCAGAGCTGGAGATTCCTGCTCACTCTGGGCCCTGCTCTAGGCTTTGCAGAAACCTATTTCTTAACATCTACTGGGAATTTCCCTTGACCCAGCTTCTGCAATTGTCTCTAGTCCTGTTCCTAGGCACAACCCTCAGAAGAACCCATTCATCTACACCTTTCCATCAGGCAGTTGCCAGAAAGCCTGCCCCTTCACCTTCCCTTCTCTAGCATAAGGCCACTCTCCCAGCCCCTCTTCATTTATTTTGGCCTCCAGCTATTCATCATTTTGTTGGCCTTGGCAGCAAACACTCTGCTGTGACCTGAAGAGCCCAAACAGGATTCATTTGGTGCCTCACAACCATCAAATAGAGGTGAATTTTTCACAAGGCAGCTAACTATGAGGCATACAGCCACCTTACCTCATATCCCTGAGATTTCCTACTCTACAAAAGTAAGGTGGCCAACTCCTGACAGACAAGTAACTCAAGCTGCCTTAAACTTGGGATACTCAAGGCTAGATACTGTAAGGGATTTAATTAAATGAATAAAGCTGTTTAAAGATTTCAAGTTTCTCATTCAAAAAGCATTAATCACTTTCTCTTCACATGGCATGAAATTTAGCGACACATTAAGTCCTCCCTGCTATGGATCAACAGAATTTCAGAATGAAAAGATACATCTAAGTCCAGCATGAGGTATCTGGAAGCAGATGCAGAACTAGCTGCTATCACATTGTACCATTTTCTCAGCAAACCTAAGCATTAGTGTTATCTCAGTGTCTGAGGAAGAATACTAGAAGCACATTTCTTCCATTACCTTCAGCAGCAGCTCATCTCCTGAAACCAGAGTTCCTAACCATAACATTCACTACACAAAATGCCAAACCAGGAACTGCAACTCTGCTGCTCTCCAGGACTGTCACAGAAACATATTTCAGTGGACAGAGTGGATTCAGGACAAGAACTACATGGCAGGATTCAGCTCACCTCTCGTTTGATGGGCTCTCCTTCACAATGGATCACTGTGTCCGGAGCCACTATGCAGTAGGGACTTGGATCTGTCTCCACCACTTTGAATTCCACCGCACGCATTCCTCCACGCACCAAGAAGATGTCACCTGTAAAATCCCACATTTCAGTAGCCTGCTGAGGTGATGTCTGCAAAATGTCAACCCTTGTACTACTAGCAGCCATAGAGGATAAGGAAGTAGGTTACA